>NC_065423.1:11109706-11451023 GCF_024362695.1 Pectinophora gossypiella
CTATTAGCCGTAAAACACCTCCACCAACCCGCTTTGGAGCAGCGTGGTGGAGTATGCTCCATACCCCCTCCGGTTGATTGAGGGGAGGCCTGTGCACAGCAGTGGGACGTATATAGGCTGTTTCGGAGATCGCAAATTCGAGATCCCGCGTGATTCAAAATATCAATCCCGTGAGATCGTGAATTTTCGGGAACTCGTCTATTTCATAAAAAATAATGTAAGTAAGGATCTCTGAAAACAATGAAAACTGCTTGTGTGTGATGTTGAGGTTAATTAAAACATTTTTTTAAAGAAAATAAAAACCTTTAATCTTTAATATTACTAACTAAATAATTAAATTTTCTTTCGAAATTAGCATGGTCATGACAAAAAGTATACCACAAGGAGAAAAGAAAGTATTTACGGGTGATTTTGAAAGTAGGTACGGAAAAACAAAGCTACCTAAGTCCGTAAAAAGATTGCTGCCACCCATCCGCCGGAATCTCGTCATATTATGCTTCGGGATTGATCTCGAAATATTAGTCGAGATCTCGCGAATCCGGGATCCCGCGAGATCGGGATTGCATTCTCTAGTCACTAGCATTATTTATTTTGTTAGAATGCACTAACCCGCTATTATTATACTTGTACAAAATTTTCCTGTACCCTAAGGTTGCCTGGAAGAAATCGCTGCAATGAGCAATAAGGCCGCCTGTTGTGCTTTTCCGTATATGTTGTCCTCTGTATTTTGTGTCCATTGTGCTCAATAAAGTATTTTATCTATCCATCTATCTATCTAGCCTCTGATAAGATTTTTTTTACCGCGTCGCGTCGGTCACATTCACGCAAGTGAGTGAGTGTTTATGTACCTATGTATGTGTCCCCTACAGGTACAAGCCGGTGGTCAGCAATAAATACGGACAATTAGAAGTTATAAAACGCTTTCTGATGTCAGTTAGCGTTAAATGGGGCCTGATAAAAACTGTAAGCTTTACTACCGGTTCTCATTATGTTCCCACTTTTAACTCGCATGTCGTGTTATCATCAGTAATAACCCTTGTCAGGGTTGATGGTCGGTAATCCACCTCACGATCCACACGGTAGAAGAAGAAGAAGCCTGTAATGTCTTAACCAAATGTCTTAACCGAATAGATACACACACATATACAAATATATATAATAGTTATATAATATATATACTAATTACATTAACAACATGTGCTAATTATGTAAAATTGTTTTAATAAAAACCTATATATCATACAACTATTTATTTATGTACAGTATACTATTATTTTATACAACTTTTTCAGTATCGAATTTTATTGGCAACCATCATCGGTTGGTTCGGTTGCCGTACCCGCGGATTCCTCCAGCCGTGTTGTAGCTGAAAATCAGCGTTTTGTTCGTGAGAGCAAAAACTTGCGCTGAGCTATGACCGATTTGCGCTGCTACAGCACACATACATACCTGGCGTGTTTAATACAGAGCTTCGTCTCTGTTGATTGGCTGTCTGTATCTAATCTTTTTCTTTTTGTATGCATGTGTGTCTGTAGACCAAATAAATGTTTTTATCTATCTATCTATCTATCAAACTAGAGATCACAAAGTGATTTTTACATGTCCCCACCGGGATTTGACCCCGGAACCTCCTGTTCGTGAGCCCAACGCTCAAACCACTGAACGACAGAGGGAAAGATGAAGAGGAAGATTGTTTTTTTAAATGACTATCACCAGACAATTTCGAGTTCTTCTAGTAATAGCTAGTTTTTTAACCTTCACATGTGAAGTTCGCATAGTATCTTCTTTCCTGGCATTATGTTAATATGTGTGATTGTTCAATAATTGTCTGTGGACGATTCTTCAACAAAATGTACAACGATTGTCCAGCGATCGCATCCAATGACCGTGAAATGTTAGGGCAAAAGAAATTACGAGTATTCATTAAACAAACCCAACAGAGATTGGTATCCTCTATCATAACAACATAAGCTCATGATTTGATCCCAATTGGGGTCATCAATAGGCTAATTTCCAATTAGTCAAATCAGTTACTTTATATTAAACGTCAAAACTCGAAATTCTTTCTTTCTTTCTTTCTTTCTTTCTTTAAATTCCTACGGAATTTGTATGAAAGAGCATCCCACGTTGCCAGGTTGCATCATAGAAAAACATGACAAAATATCGTACTTTTTGACTGTCGGTTTTTTTTTGACGTGGCTTATTGTAGATTTGCCGCAGATGGCATTAATTGGCCTTGGCCGGGCAAATGGGGAGCGCTGAATGCTCAGTTGGTCGCGAACCTCGGCTCAGGGCGTCGCGTCGTCTGAGAGGAAAAATATTTGAAAGAATTAATCGACCCTAGTGGGTGAGTGCTGGGTCCTGTTGAATATCACCATTCAGATCATCATATCGACCTATGGAAAAAATAATTTCAGGAGTGGCTGCGAGTTATGACGACTTCTACTCTAACAACAGGTACTTACCACACAAAAAGATTCACACCCAAATCCCAAACAAAAAGAGGACACCGAACAATTTGAAACTACATTTATATTGGGTACAATCAAAAACATTTCCCGAGTGGCCCGGTTGTCATTGTTCGCGGATAAATTATAGTGGTGCGTACACACTGGCGGCGAACGGCGACAGATCGCACCACTTTGAATATTAATAGCGGCAGCCGCGCGTGAAAACTGACGCGGCGCGACGCGTCACGGAAATTTGGCTGGAAGTGACGTTTTGTTTTTTTTTTTTTGATCTGCCGCATTGACATTTTTACTTGGCGTGATATTGTAATTACAGTGGCTTTTGGGTATTCTAGCATAATAAATACATACAGAGTGTTATAGCTATCGTAACGAAAACTTTGAGGGATGATTCGAAAATTATTCTGAATTAATATCAAGTGGAATTTTCCGTCGCAAAATTCACGATTTTTTTATATCTTTTAAATTATTTTCAATGCTATACTGTTACGATGGAAAATTCCACTTGATATTAACTCAGAATGTTTAGTTTAGCTGATTCACCTCTCTAAGTAATTGTTACGATGTCACTTATACCCCATACAAGTACATACAGGTAGCTCTACAAGTACGTATGAGTGTTAGTGATAGGTACCGTAACGAATACTGAGCGGGATGATTCAGACCTGAATGAATCAGACCGAAACGATTCTGAGTCGATATCAAGTGGAAGTTCCTGTCGGAAAAGTCATGAACATTTTATCATATTTTTAAATTACATACCTACATACATACATAAACTCACGCCCGTAATCCCTAATGGGTTGGGCAGAGCCACAAGTAATCAAAGACAACTTGCAGCCACTGCTGATACGATGTCGTAAGCTGGATATGATAAACCTTATGGTGGTAAGGGATCAGCCTATCGCCCATAACATTAGTCCACAATGTTAGAGGACACAATCCCTCTGTCGGTTTTTATTTGCTCCCAGAACAGCATAGACGCATATTTTTAAATTATTTTCAGTTATCTATGAAGGCCGTGTGCCTTTTTTGTTATATAAGTACCATTATCTGTAGGTCAAAGAAGTCAGTGTGGTCCTGTGCTTCATCGACTTGTTTCTGAAACATGGAGCGTTCGAACTCAGATACCGGACTTGCACAAATGAGTATCTCAATACCCCAATTGTGGTAATCAGAGGTACATCCGTCGCAAGATGAACTAAGTACCCACACCTCACCGTGCTTTCTGTTAGACCAACGTGCTAGGTGGTGAGCCGTATCGCCGTGTATAATCATCGAACTAACTGTGTTAGTGAAAACTGCGCTTCTATTCTATTCTATTCTATCTACTCAGCCTGTATCTATCCACCCACTGCTGGGTATAAGCCTCCTCTCTTTCACGAAATCCTTTCCGGTCCTGTGCGAGTCTCATCCATTGCTTTCCGGCATACCTCACAATGTCATCCGACCACCGGCTGGCGGTCTGCCTCGACATCGCATACCATCCCTTGGCTACCATTCAGTAACAGCCTTAGTCCATCTGTTGTCTTCCCGTCTTGCCAAGTGTCCTGCCCATCTCTGCTTAAGCCTAGCGATTCGTATACCTACATCTTCGACTTTAGTGCGCTTAAGATAAATTAAACGCTACCATTCAGTAACAGCCTTAGTCCATCTGTTGTCTTCCCGTCTTGCCAAGTGTCCTGCCCATCTCTGCTTAAGCCTAGCGATTCGTATACCTACATCTTCGACTTTAGTGCGCTTAAGATAAATTAAACGCATTGGTGCAAGGTACGGGGTAAGAACTGGCACTCCCTCCTTGAGAAGAGTGAAGTATTCTTTTTCTTCTTTCGTGTGGGTTGTGAGGTGGATTACCAACCCCATTAACCCTGGTGTCAGGGTTATAATTGAGCCGCAATAGGCCCCTGATCTCATGTAACGACTACGTTCGTAAGAATTTATACTACGTAAAATAATTAAAGCACATAATAACGGGTTCTTACCGCGTTTAAATGGGGATATGAGACTCCCGATATTTCGACACTGTTGCAAGTGCCATGATCACGGGATGACTGATGAGATTGGAGTGGAGTAGGTAGATCCATAATTTTCTACGGGCAGACATATCTGTCTACCCTCTTTCTTTGCCGCTTGTTTATGTTTTTGATATCGGAATATTCGGAACCATCTGAACTCGCACCAAACTCACTACTCATCAGTCATCCCGTGATCATGGCACTTGCAACAGTATCGAAATATCGGGAGTCTCATATCCCCATTTAAACGCGGTAAGAACCCGTTATTATGTGCTTTAATTATGATAATAACCGCGTAAACTTAAAACTACGTAAAAAAATGTCTCTTCCATGATGCACTCATCCTTGTCAGTGGCAGTCGACAGAGCGCGACGCGCAATGCGACCGCGCCCTTACCCATCGACTGTCGATGCATAAATCAAAGTTAATAAATAAATATCGCCTATAATGAGTTTCCTGTCAGGGTTACATGAATTGTATTGTGCTGTGTGTGTATGTGTGTTTGAAAAATCCGTTCTTCTTCTATTGTGTAGGTTGTGAGGTGGAGTACCAACGAGTGTCAAGGTTACTATTGAGCTGCCAAAGGCTCCTGACTTGGTTCAGGTAATAACCGGGACTAACGGCTTAACGTGCCTTCCGAATCACGGATCATCTTACTTTCGGATAATCAGGTGATCAGCCTGTAATGTCCTAACCAAACTAGGGACCACAAAGTAATTTTTGTGGCATGTCCCCACCGGGAATCGAACCCAGGACCTCTGGATCGTGAGCCCAACGCTCAACCGCTAGACCACGGAGGTCATTGAGTCGAAAAAGCCGTGATAACTCTGTTCGGAGTACGCGTGACTTGAATTGTAGTAAGTTCGGATCGCGGGTCGGAATCTAACCTCGTAAGGCCCGGATTTCCAGACACAATAGTTAAACAATGGGATTTGGATTTTAACAGGCATCTGGGCCTTACGAAACCAGTGAATTCGACTTTATGAGTTTGAATTCATATTTGGATTGTTGGTAATTGATATGCCATGGTTTCCAGGATTCGTGCCCGGTTGATGGCAATAGGTTCGGCCCCTATTACGTGGGACTTAAACACTGCTGGCGAGGTGTGCGTGTATAGTATACACATCAGCCTACATTTTGGAGGATACAGGCTTGATCTTCTCTTCTTCTATCGTGTGGGTTGAGCGGTGAATTACCAACCTCATCAACCCTGGTGTCAGGGTTATTATTGAGCCGCCAAAGGCCCCAGACATGGCTCATGTAACTACTACTTACTTACATCAGTAAGTACTAACCGGGACCAACGGCTTAACGTGCCTTCCGAAGCACGGATCATCTTACTTTTTGGACAATCAGGTGATCAGCCTGTAATGTCCTAACCAAACTCGGGATCACAAAGTGATTTTTGTGATATGTCCCCACCTGGATTCGAACCCGGGACCTCCGGATGAGCCCAACGCTCAACCACTGGACCACGGAGATCGTTACAGGCTTGATAATACGTTATCTTAGAAACCTATATACGTAATACTAGACAGCGAATCTAGTATTAAATTAGGACTCGGACTTGCGGCACGGCGGATTATATCGAGGGCTTTATAGATAGCATGTAGATAGAATTCGCTACGTTTAAATAGAAAAAATAAATTTTTTTTCGTTAGTTTTAGATCTTATTTTATTTTATTTATTTAAAAGGTACACACAATAGGTAACAATCATGACATGCGAAAATAAAAGGTTACAGATCTGCCTTTATTTAATAATCAGAATTTCATAATTTATCTTGAACCTACCGTCAGACAAAGTACTGCGGGGCGGTAGGCAAGTGGGAAACCATTGCCCTATTTTTCCCTAAAAGTAGCTTAGAGAATGCTACACCGATAAGAGTGGGTTTGAAATTAGTGATGATGATCTTGAAGCTATTACACGACCCAATTTGCGTCGCGCGCGGTTATGTTGCCGTGCCGCGTGGTCTGGTCTGGTTAGCACCAGCATTGTGCATTATGTGAAGTGTCTGCTGCGGCGCCGATGACGCGTGAAACCAGCGCATTGTGCGTCACCAACCCGTGACCCGCCGCACCCTGCCACATCCAAACCTCTAATGTTCTCATGTTCCTACACATAGGTACATAACATACTCCCTAGAGCTGGGGTCTTAGCCAAGTTACAAACGAGCAAGATAATCGACATCATACCCTGAGCATTATTATTAATACTTATGCGAGACTTTCCAGGCTATGTTCTTTCATCATCATCATATCATCCAAGCCGTGTCCGGCGACGGAGATTCTTAAATGTCTATCCCAGGTCGATGTTATGATAGGCTCTAATGCTCTAATCAAAACCGAACTTCGATTTAAAGGTTCGGCCACATGGCGCACAGAATAACTGGCCAGCAGAATTAAACGTAGGTATAGTTGTAGGAGGGCTTGTGTCGAGTCTTCCGTATTTGGCGTTTTACGTCCTTTAAACACGATACAGATGGCGCTGTACATATTTTTCTTCGTTTAACCTTCTAATGTATTCCTTGTAATTCCTGTTCGGCGCGTCCTTGCCGCGGGGGTGGGCGCCTCTTACTTCAGTAGGCCGGAGTGAGATGGTGGCTGAGTTCGAATAGGGGTCCAGACCTACGGGGTATAACGTAAAACCCTCGCCCAGGGATACGGGTGAAGACCTCAACGGTTGCAGAAGCGAAAATGGGAGCAGCTTAGAGCCAGGAGAAGGACATAGGATACTTTTTATCCCGTTCGACAGCATTCCCGTGTGACTTGACATGAAACGTCAGTCACTATAAAACGTGGTATAACAAAAAAGAATCAAAGTTTTAGCGGTATCAAAAATCATCATCTGGGACGAATGCACAATGGCGCATAGACGTGCATTAGAAGCACTTAACCGAACATTAAAAGATTTACGCAATTACTCAAGGTACTTAAATGAAGAGCAACCTATGTACTAAAATACAGAAATAAATAGGAATTTAATTTTTTTTTTTGTATTTTTTCAAATTAAGGTGATACGTTTCAGTCAGCTAGGTAACGCTACGTCAGGAGATGGCGTTACTTCTGCAGTTAAAAAAGAGATGCATAATTTGAAGTCTGCTTCTAACGTCTATATGGCGGATTTGGTAAAGCAGTCGCCACCGTTCTTAAGTTTCACGGTTCAAACCCAACAAAAGTTCGAACAAAGTTCGCCGGGTCAGCTAGTATTTTTATATGTGCTTCTGCCATTAAGTACATTTTATTATGGAATATGTACTTGTGTACCCGAGTAATGAGAAAACAGGTGATTTTTGCGTTATATCTGTACAACGCCATCTATATTTTGGTGATCGCAGCGTGGAAAGTCCCTCAATGTACTGAACTAAGTACTTAGTTAATTCTGTCTATTACTATGTAGCAACTAACTTATCGCTACAATGCACTACCAAATACCTACAGGTCTTTACTTACTATAGTCACCATAATAGTGGTCTATTTCAAATAAGTTTTATAACGACTAAATGGGGTAAATAGCTGATCCTCTAACGAGTTGGTAGAGAATGGATTCTGTACGTGAACGTCCATTTTCGGCTTTGTTAGTGCGGCCAAATTTGGTCGGAAACGCAGACCTTATTAAACCTAACCGCTTTGAAGATAGTGGGTATGAAGACTGAAGATTCATTGCTTTGAAGGACATACGTGAATTCACGCTTGTGATCCATAATTAGGTGGGCAGAGATACAATTTAAACCGTACCTAATCAGAAGTCAGACATTTTTATACTAGATAAATCATAATAGAAGATAGATAAAATTGAAGGGAAGAGAGGAAGGGGTAGACCTAGGATAACATTTATGAAACAAATAAAAGAGAAGGTGCAGGTCGTGTCGTATCGGGAGGTGAAGGTTTTGGCGGGAAGAAGAGAGGAATGGCGGTTACTCCACCGACAAGAGCGCAGCTCTTAAATAGAGAGAGAGAAATCATAATACCTAATACTATCAGGAGGCCGCGGGTTCGAATCCCGGTGGAGACATATCACAAAAATCACTTTCTGATCCCTAGTTTGGTTAGGACATTACAGTCTGATCACCTGCGTGTCCGAAAGCAAGATGATCCGCGCTTCAGAAGGCACGTTAAGCCGTTGGTCCCGCTTACTACTTACTGCTGTACCTAAGTATGTAGTCGTTACATGAGCCATGTCAGGAGCCTCCGCACGAATCCGTCTTTGAACGTGTTTAAAATGGTTGACTATACTTTTATTATAATATCCTAATAATCCGTAATTTTCTAATGTTATGTGAGAGACTGTTAATAATATTAAATACTTAAAATAATATTTACTTAATAGAAAAGTAAAATGGTAAATTAAAGTATCATTTTCAAAACACAAAAAAAAAATAAAAAAAAAAATAAATAAAAAAATAAAATAAAAAAAAAATAAAAAAAAAATTATAAATATTTATGTCCTCCAGCATAATATATATTTTACTTTTTTATGTCTTTTTTTAATTATCTGTTTTTTAAATTTTATTATTTAGTTATCTACTAAACGATTACGTTGTCCTACTTTGCAAATGTTGTGTGCACCTATAATTGGCTTATGTAACAGTCTAATTCCTGATGTAACTTTTATTTTATTTAATGTTTTATTATATAAGCTGTTGGTGTACCTTTTTTATAAATAAATAAATAAATAACACATAAAATGTCACAAATAGTCATATCATTTAGTGAATGATTTAAAACATGAATATTGTTCATGTTTGATCACAACCCAGTTCTCTCCGGTCGCCATGTTGGCTGCTTTGATAAATTATTCAAACTATCTTTAACGACATGCAATGGCATTTAAAAACACAAAGAAAGCTTGCTATCGCGTACTATAGGTGCTTGTTGCACTGTCAGCTAATAATAGCTAGCGGTAATAACGAGAAACGAATATTTGACAACTGAAAAAATAAATAGTAAGTATTAAGGACCCGAACAAATCCAGCCAAGTAGTTACTGCAATATGTGGCAACAGAAAGAAAGCCAATTTCGACACGCCCACCGGTTCCGAAGCTTTGACTTTGGCGTAGATTGCCGTAGGTTCACAGGGTCCGCTTACCTAACCTGAAGATTTGACAGGTCCGGTTTTTTACAGAAGCGACTGCCTGTCTGACCTTCCAACCCGCGAAGGGAAAACCAGCCCCATACAGGTCACATACCTCCGAAAATGCATTTCTCGGGAATGCGGGTTTCCTTACGATGTTTTCCCTCACCGCTGAGCACGTAATAATCATTTTTGAAAACAAATTCGACAATCATTGGTTTAGGCCTGTGCTGGATTCGAACCTGCGACCTCAAAGTGAAAGTCAAGCGTTCTACCAACCGTGCTACCAAGGCTCATGTCTCCACACATCGAACACGTAAAATATCATAAGCTCACGACTATATCCTAATGGAGTAGTCAGAGGTACATTCATCGCAAGATGAACTAAGTATCCGCACCTCACCGAGCTTTCTGTTACAACAACGTGATAGGTGATGAGCCGTATCGCCGTCTATAAAGGTAAATAGCAGTCAAATAATATTGTCACTGGAAAGGCAAAATTATGGAAGCGCCAAATGACCATTGTATGGGACATACCTAATAGTCTACCATTTATGGTCAGTCACATCTCTAGCGCGAGCAAACCAACGCGTCTCAATGTTTGGATCTTGTAATTTAATTTAAAATCCTAAGTAATACAGTTCATTCAATTATTTGTGTGGGGTTTTATTACAATTACCAGCGCTCCCTACCCTTCATGATCACCATGTTTCTAACCCGTTAACCCGATTTTCACGGGGTCTGCTTACCTAACCTGAAGATTAGACATCCCTCATCAATACAATTTTTAAAAGTTGGACCATTAAGCATCTAAATAAAAGAGAACGAAAACTCCACTAAAATACCTACCTAGGTACATCGTATCACGTGTAACGTAGCGCGTAGGTAGGTAGGTAGGTCTAGCCGCTGTGCGCGTTGTTCGATTTACATCGCGGCGCAGTAAATACTCAAAATCTTAATTACACATTTGCGACAAGAAAAACACCTACTATCGTTTTAATACAATCAAATAGACGTTCCATTTTTTTTCGTTACGATGTCACTAGCACCCTGTATAGCTTTATCGCTTGCAGTGGGACAGATACCTAAAAACATAACGCGATATTATCTAGGGTCTGTTATTACGGTTAAACTGCAGAAGTGACAATAAACAGTAAAACATGCATTTTATTTATGCATTTTGATGCACTGTAAGTGTCTACGACATGCATTTCGATGAAAGAATTTATATTAACTTGTAAAAGATATGCTTTTTTGTTATTTATAGTCTTTTTCGCTTCACTATTACGATGCAAAAAGTAGGTACCTAAATGCAATGTTTCAACGCGTTATTGTGTGTTTATTACAAAAATTAATTACGAAATTGCCTTTTTTGTTGAAAAAACATTGAAATCATACATTTCATTATAAATGAAACATTTTCATTATACTTAACCGTAATTACTTAAGCGAAAGTGGTGTGTCTGGGTCGTAGTTGGTGGGATTCCATGGTACCTGCCTACCCCAACCGGGCTATAGGCGTGATCTTATCTATGTTCATGGGCCATTAATATGTAAGAATTCCGTATTCCGTGTCTTATTTTACTGACAATACTTCCTGTTACTGGTTGCCTGGAAGAAATTGATGCAAAGCAAGAACAAATCCTTTTGTATAGCACACCTTTTTGTACAATAAAGTTTATTTGACTTGCTTTGATTTGCATGTAGGTCGACATTTCTTAAAAAAAAGTAGAACACAATACTATCTAGTCTGTTGGTGTTCCCACCTCCGGCCAAGAGGTGAATGCCATTGGAAGCAAATCTACTACAAGTCATCATCTCCTGGTTCATCTCCTGGTCATCGGTTTCAATCTGAAAACAAATTCGACAATTATTGGTTTAGGCCTGTGCTGGATTCGAAACTACGACCTCAAAGTTAAAGGCGTGTTTCCACTGGAAATCGAACCCAGGTCCTTCAGATCGCGAGTCGAATTAGATAGTTAGAAGTTTGTTAATCAGAGAAATTTCTTTTATTACTTTTTCCACAATCAATGTTCGTATCAAACGCGGTTAGATATTTAATTTTGATACGGGGTTGCCATAAAATCTTCCCCTCAATCTACTGTCCAATATCTTCACCGAATATTCACCATGAAGAATCGCTGCTAGGGGACTGAATTGGTACTTTACGTTGAATACAAATTATAATAAATTTTTTGGACAACAGAGTCCCTTGATTAAAAAAAAAGTTTTTACGTCGTGTTTTGTCAACATTAGATAGGATTTTTTAGGAGTAAATGATATTAAATCGCTTGATTGTCTAAAAAATTAAGATGATTCCGTGCTGCTCTTCTTCTATCGTGTGGGTTTTGAGGTGGATTACCAACGTATCCCATCAACCCTGGGGTCAGGGTTACTATTGAGCCGTGAAAGGCGCCTGACATGGCTTATGTAACGACTACTAGTAAATAGTAACCGGGACTAACGGCTTAACGTGCCTTCCGAAGCACGGATCATCTTTCTTTCGGGCAATCAGGTGCTCAGCCTGTAATGTCTTGATTGATGATTTTCAAGGTCAAAAATCGATAATCTAATTCTCCATAGATCGTTTTAAGTTAACGCTGTTATTATTATAATTAAAACACATAATAACAGGTTCTTACCGTGTTTAAATCGGGGGTGCCCGTGATCATGGCACTTGCAACAGTGTCGAAATATCGGGAGTCTCATATCCCTGATTTAAACGCGGTAAGAACCCGTTATTATGTGTTTTAATTATCGATAGATCGGCAAAAGTACTCTCGACTGACCCATCCTATAAAGATCGTTTAGGGACGTTTCGTTACGGTTTTGACCATCGACAAATATTTGGACATTTATTGCGGTGTCGCATATTAAACGATTTTATTCGATATCTCACAGAACAATTGGTCACGGAGGTTTAGTGCTGGTGGAATTACTTCTCGTTTGAAGGGGACGTAAATGGCAGTGGTTGATGGTATCGTGACAGTCAAAACGTAATATTCTCTTTCTGTTTTGGGAAAACATGCCGAATTAGCTAAAGCGAAGGAGTGTTAGGAAATGTGCTTTGCTTAAGCATTCCGCATTTACAGCTGTATTATTAATAATATACTATAGGCACTCATGTGAACAGCCTCCGTGGTCTAGTGGTTAGAGCGCTAGGCTCACGATCTGGAGGTCCGGGTTCGATTCCCGATGGGGACATTGTCGAAATCACTTTGTGAGACTGTCCTTTGTTTGGTAAGGACTTTTCAGTTGAATCACCTGATTGTCCGAAAAAGTAAGATGATTCCGTGCTTCGGAGGGCACGTTAAGCCGTTGGTCCCGGCTATTAGCCGTAAAAACACCTCCACCAACCCGCATTGGAGCAGCGTGGTGGAGTATGCTCCATACCCCCTCCGGTTGATTGAGGGGAGGCCTGTGCCCAGCTGTGGGACGCAGATAGGCTGTTGATGATGATGATCATGAGGCACTGATGTATAGTATATTATAAACCCACACCTCTCCAGCCATTAGATAGGTCTTTACTCCGTTCCATCAACTTATCTCCTGAACTTTTCCTTTTCAATGGGCACTCTATCAATGCCCTTTGGAGCAATTTAGGGTCCACACATTCCCGTACACCAAGTTAAATGAAGTTCCAAGAGACCTTCCCCATAGCGCGATTTGATATCGCATTGATCTGTGACATAAGGGTAAGATCTGTGACATTGATCTGTGACAGGGCTCTCAGCCGGTGCGGGCCCATACTTGCCAGTATTGCTCAGCGCGCTACATTTGTCCGGCCAAGTAGTTAAAGCCGTTTGAGGAATAAATCACGTCGAAAAAAGATGAACAATCTAGTACGATGTTTCACCATTTTATAACGATCATATCTCATTTATTTATTTATTAATAGCCACGTGGGTCCCTGCAGGGTATAGGCTTCTCTTCTTTTCCACTCCTCCCAATTCCAGCTCATCACCATCTTTTTCAACTCATTATTTCATACTAATTCTATAGATAAGACAACGTTTATTTAAAGTATCATTAGTCTGTAAGTATTGTCATCTGAATGCTAGTCGTCAATAAATTGATACGATATCGCACGAATCGGTTCGCGTTGTGTGGAGGTTCACTAAGTTAAATGAAGGTCCGAGCGAATGTACCGTCGCGCCGTCGCCGCCGTGACATAAAAAGTCCGACAAAACAGTGACAATTGGTGCATATTCCCAAAGAATTATTCTCTTCGGCGCCTTTGTCCAATTGAAGCCTTTATTTCACCATTTTTGCCGTTTTTCCATTCTCATTTGGTTATTTATCGCGTCTTTTTGGGGTGCACAAGGAGCTGTGCTCATTATATCGCGGCTGGTTGGTTAGTTTAGCACGCGACGCGATACTAAATCTCGGGTGGAATTCTAGGGAATTATCTTGAGGAGCATGGACGTTTTTTTCTGGTGATTGATTGGAGTGAAAATTACTTTGTGGCTGCGTCGGCGGCGATTTACGCGATCATGTCGAAGGGCGGCTCGGAGGGATTGATGGCTAGCTATGTTGGTTGTGTGTTTATTTGGTTTATTTCGGGTGTTAAGTTTGATCTTCAATTTGTTTATCATTGTGAAGAAAGAACTTAAAGACTAAAACGGTTCTTATTAAGTATACGAAATGCTCTCAGAGTGAATTCACAAGGACAATATTGTTTGTAATTTGTTGTAATATTTAGTTGAATTAAGATCGTATTTATAAGCTATTACAAGTTACACATTATATATAAGATACACTGTCGCATTAGGTATAACCTGTAATGATAGTTGCAAGATTAAATAAATAAATAAATAAATAAATAAATAAATAAATAAATAAATAAATAAATAAATAAATGAGTGTGTGGGTGTGTTATAATATATTATCCACTAACACACTTGGCTCGACCATTATAGACGGCGATACGAATCACCACCTATCACGTTGGTCTAACAGAACGCCCAGTGAAGTGTGGGTACTTAGTTCATCTTGCGATGGACGTACCTCTGACTACCCCAGTTGGGATGTAGTCGTGAGCTTATGTTATGTTATATAAGTGTGAAGGGCGAATTCTTTGGACAAAGCGTCATGTGTTATTTAGAAGATAGAAAATAATGAAACACACTATTTTGATTTTTTTTAAAACAGTGTGGCGTGTGTCTATATACATCATCCCTAGAATAATAATAATTGTAATTTTCGATCTATTTATTATTGTAAGACATTTCCAACACAATGTATATTGTTTACGGAATAAATGAAATCAATGAATGAATCGTTTTCCACAGGGTCCGCTAACCTAACCTGAAGATTTGACCGGTTTTTACAGAAGCGACTGCCTGTCTGACCTTCCAACCCGCGAAGGGAAAACCAGCCCAATACAGGCTAGGTCACAGACCTCCGAAAATGCGTGCGTATATCTATACATGTAGGTAGATTTTCGTCCTCGGTGGTCCAGTGGTTAAGCGTTGTGCTCTCGACCCGGAGGTCCCGGGTTCGAATTCCGGTGGGGACACACAACAATCACTTTGTGATCCCTAGTTTGGTTAGGACATTATAGGCTGATCACCTGATTGCCCGAAAGTAAGATGATCCGTGTTTCGGAAGGTGAGTTAAGCCGTTGGCCCCGGTTACTATTTACTGATGTAAGTGTGTAATCGTTACATGAGCCATGTTAGGGGCCTTTGGCGGCTCAATCATAACCCTGACGCCAGGGTTGATGAGGCTGGTATTACAGTTTCCACCTCACAACCCACACGATAAGAAGGTATATTTTTAAAATATAAGTATTTCCCAATATTATGTACCTAGTTGGTATATGTTAAGCTAACAATTTATACCCATATCCTAACATTATCCACGGCGCGACGGCACGAGCTCGACGGCGCAAGATGGATTGAGTTTTTACAGCTTCTGATAAGATGGATATGGGGGTTAAAAGAGCGACGGATTTATGTCGCCAAATATGTACGTAGTTTCCTTGAGGCCATGTCAGGGGCCTTTGATGTGGATTAAAGGCCCCTGACTTGGCCGGACAAATGGGGAGCGCTGAGCGCTCTCACCCGGTACAAAATTTAAGACAACAGGCCTGAGGATACCAAATTACGCGCGAACCACGGCATCTGAGTGAGTAATATTAGCGGATCGATAGCGATAAGCTCTGAATGAGGAAAATCGTCGCCACGCTGGCGGGGTCGGTATCTGGGTTTTGAAGTGTTGACGTGAGATGATTGGCCGCCTCTATGGCTAGAGTAATCGGATCATCACCGTATATTACGTCCTTCGACGGATTCGAGGAAGGTTGGAGTTAACATATTAGTATACGAGTGTTAGGCACGTCTACCGGGTGAGAGCCTTCAGCGCTCCCCATTTGTCCGGCCAAGTAGTTAAAGCCACACACAATAATTCGCGTCAAAAAAGAAAGTAAGGCACGCTGTAGCTCTCTCCATCACCATGCTACACTTCTTCAGCGACAAATTTATTTGTCTAAACTTCTTCTCTGGTGTCAGGGTTACTGTTGAGGCGCCAAAGGCCCCTGACATGACTCATGTAACGACTACTTAATTACATCAGTAAGTATGTAGTAACCGAGACCAACGGCTTAACGTGCCTTCCGAAGTACGGATCAGCTTCCTTTCGGACAATCAGGTGATCAGCCTGTGATGTCCTAATAAAAGTAGGGATCATATAGTAATTTTTGTGATATTTCCCCACCGGGATTCAAACCCGGGACCTCCGGATCGTGAGCCTAACGCTCATCCAGTGGACCTGTCTAAAGTTAATACATCTTGATACGACGTGCGTTCGTTCGGCCATTAATTTCGCGTATCGCGTCGACATCGCGTTCTCGGTAGCCGCCGTCGGAAATAGATCGGCCACCCGCCACTCGGCGCGCGCGCTTACATGCCGAACTGTTCCTGTTTCGGCTGCGTATCGCGTTAGATCTTCCTAGAAGTGCAGAGATCAATCTAGCATGTGTGCTACATAGGTATAGATCTAAAGCGCTTGCGTCTGAATAGAAGTTATATCGCGTTCAGCTGCTTATCTTCCCGGGCATGTCGTAAAAACCGACAGAGGAATTGCTCTTGGCCCCAGACTTGCCCGAAGGCATTGACGAGGCCTAAGACGGAGCGAGCTCGCGTAGAAGGTGCCTGTTCACTCCGGCCTTGAAAGCACCCGGGTTATATGTATTCGGAAATACAGAAGACGGCAGAGAATTCCACTCCCTAGAAGTGCGCATAATGAAGGACGATGCGAAGCTTCTCATTGTCATAATAATATTATGTATTTCATAAGTACCAGGGCAAGTAAGGAGAGCACTCACAGATAGACACGTTTAGACCTCACGTACGATGGTCGTGAGCGATCACATCACGAAGATGAGGCGTGACGCCCCTATCTGGGCGCAGAGCTCTAATAACAGTTAAGTAAGAACTGCTAGTATTATTGTAACTGTTACCCTGTTTCTCTGTGTGTGAAAGTAAGATGAGCTCGGTGGCGCAGCGGTAAACGCGCTCGGTCTGCGATTGTTGAAGTTAAGCAACTTTCGCAAAGGCCGGTCATAGGATGGGTGACCACAAAAAAAAGTTTTCATCTCGGGCTCCTCCGTGCTTCGGAAGACACGTTACGCCGTTGGTTCCGGCTGCATTAGCAGTCGTTAATAACCACCAATCCGCACTGGGCCCGCGTGGTGGTTTAAGGCCCGATCTCCCTATCCATCCATAGGGAAAGCCCGTGCCCCAGCAGTGGGGACGTTAATGGGCTGATGATGATGAAGAACTGCTAGTATTATTGTAACTGTTACCCTATTTCTGTGTGTGTAAAAGTAACGCTAAGCCGTTGGTTCCGGTTACAACTTACGGATGTAAGTAAGCAGTCGTTACACGAGTCAGGGGCCTTTGGCGGCTCTTTAGTAACCCTGACACCAGGGTTGATGAGGTTGGTAATCCACCACGCAACCCACACGATAGAAGAAAAAGACTCTATTTTTGTGCAGTAAAGTATATTAGTATTCTGCTCTTGTATCTAACATAAGCTCACGACTATACCCCAATGGGGTAGTCAGAGGTACATTCATCGCAAGATAAACTAAATACCTACTACTATACTATAAATACGAACGTGACTTCACGCCTGCGTTGCTTACAGGGTGGGCAGAGCCACAAGTCATCAATACAACTAAAAAAACTGACTGCAAGTTGTCTTTATATTACGAGTGGGTCTGCCTACCCCATTCGCATTGTGAGCGTGGTGAGTTTATGTAAGTATACCTAACTGTATATCTAATGTTGTTTCCAACAAACAATTTCCGTCATTCAAATTAAAATTCAAAAATATTTTTATTCAGTTGGTAACATAGTTACACTTTGAATCGTCAATTTTTACATAACGAACGTCTCATCCGCCTAAAACTACTGCAGCTTCTCACAACCTGTATAGCCGGGGAAAAGAAGCTGCAAGAAAAACCTCGGCACAAAATAAACAACCGTATAATATAATTACATAATAAACAATTTTTATTCTATTCTATTCTTGTATGAAGCGATTGATGAATGTGGAGGAAGCAAGAGAAGTGTGTCAGGATCGAAGCAAATGGAATTCTATAGTCTCTGCTTATCCCGATGGGAAATAGGCGTGAGTTTAATTATGTATATATGTAACAACAAGATGCGACGAATTTAAAGCGTGTTTTCTCGGGAACTAATTATCAGTCAATTTAGATAGAATTTAAACAGAGTGAGGATGTCCTGTGCGAAATAATTCACAGACACAACAATGGTATCATGCATAATGGATAGGACATGCAGTTTTTGGTAATAGCCGCAATATGAATAGAAATTTGTATAAGACCACCGTGATGGCACAATTAATTGTTTAAAATACCTAGTTAGATGCAGTGTGTTCTTGTTTTCTTAATAGATATTAAGTAAGTTGTTTCTGTGAGGTGTCATAATATTTGACTCATCTACATTTCCAGGACACATACACACACAACACACATACATTACATTTTGGAAGGCACGTTAAGCCGTTGGTCCCGGCTATTAGCCGTAAAAACACCTCCACCAACCCGCATTGGAGCAGCGTGGTGGACTAAGCTCCATACCCCCTCCGGTTAATTGAGGGGAGGCCTGTGCCCAGCAGTGGGACGTATATAGGCTGTTTATATGTGTGTTTTTTACATTTCATGTTTATAACTTTTTCTCATTTAAGCGGCATTGTATGTCTTTTGTTGATGTTCTTTAAACCTAACTGAATTCTGATGTAATTTTCTTCAACAATACGTCGATTTCTTTCAATTAATTACATTCCAGGCTAATGAGACCACAATTTTTTATAATTAAAGCATTTCAAAATATTTTTTTTTGTCATTGTATCCTTAATCTAAACTCATGGTTTGAATGATGCCGTAAAATAAGTAATATGTTGTAGTATGCGTGGTTTAAAAATACATTATTATAATTAGATAGGTAGGTAGGTAGTCCATAATATTAGGCAGAATACAATTCATAAACTCTGTCAGATTTTACGATAAGGGAGAATTTCAATTTTACAAATTGGCCAGGTGCATATTAAATCTTCCTAAAAACTGTTTCGTCAAGTACATGTAAACTAAATTCATCTCACACAAGCCGTCACCTAGATTTGCTTCCTCAATAAATCTACTGAGGATGACAAAAACTCGACGTGGAACGCGTTCCCCCAAAATGAAGACCATTCGTTAAAATTCTACGCCACCGACGGCGAAAATGTCCAAATTGACCGAAAATTCATAAGTTTTTACCCCGTTTTTACCCGGGTGAATAAATGGCAACAACTGTCATTTTTTGCCGCCAACAATTGGTCCCGGAAAAGGTCGAAAAAGCGGTAACATACGGCCGCTTGATATATTCGATGACGTATCTTTGTCATCAATTATGTATGATTACGGTTTTTCCTTCAGTTGTAAAGGACGTTTTTCTCCAAAGGAACGAACTGAAGGAATGTCAGAATTTTTATTTTTCTGAATGAATGACATATTCGATAGAGTAAAAAGTTTGCGCTATCAAAAGACTGTACTTAAGTAAATAAATATATAAAATTCGTGGAGGCGACGCCACAGTACTTTTTGGTGGATTTCTAAGTTTTTGGTGATATTTTTTTCCCATAGCAACACGGACCTCCGCGGACCAGTTGCATAGCTAAAATATGGTGATTGATTACTAAATATTACTCTAGTAACCAAACTATTTTTGAATATTAAGCAAGCTAAAAATACTAGGTAAGCACAAGTAATTATACTTAGGTTGTTTTTTTAGGTTTTTTCTCGATCAAAATAGTTTACTTTGTGTAAAGTGCACTGCCTAGGAATTTTAACTTTACAGTTTTTTACGCTTAAAGTATCTACTTAAATAATTAGGCATGTTAGCCACAACTGGGACGTACCTGATGGCCTTGGGCTGAAGGTCGCGCCTCCTGGGGTATGCATTCTGTACCGGGTGAGAGCCTCAGCGCTCCCCAGTTGCCAGGCCAAGTAGTAAATACCATCTGAGACAAATTTACAAAAAGCCACGTCTTAGGGTGGTATTAATAGACTAATCACGGCTTCGAGACTGTCCTCAAGATCATGTCAATGTGACAGTTCTTATATAAAACAGAGACTTGAGCATGATCTTGAGGGCAGTCTCAGCTGAGATTCGTTTATTAATGTCACCCTTAATAAAAACCATTCTCGATGACCGTGTCCTGTCCTATCCACGAGGTAGTACCTTTAACTTTCTCTCCTGACCACCTCACATCTGTCCAAAATCTCTTCGCTTGGTCATCATCTCGTACACGTACATAACAATACATACTCTCTAGAGCTGGGGCCTTAGCCAAGTTGCAAAACGAGCATGACAATCGACATCATCTCCCTAGCATTATCCCGTTTTTCACAGGGTCCGCTTACCTAACCTGATAATTTGACAGGTCCGGTTTTTTACAGAAGCGACTGCCTGTCTGACCTTGAAACCCGCGAAGGGAAAACCAGCCCAATACAGGTTAGGTCACACACCTCCGAAAATGCATTTCTCGGGAATGTGGGTTTCCTCGCGATGTTTTCCTTCACCTTTGAGCACGTGATAAACATTTACGATCCAAACATGAATTCAAAAACAAATTCGACAATCATTGGTTTAGGACTATGCTGGATTGGAAACTGCGACCTCAAAGTGAGAGGCAAGCGTTCTAACAACTGGGCCACCACGGCAGTAAATCTCTTCGCTTGGTCAAGCCATCAAATAACAATTTTCCCATCGAGGCAGCCTGTCAGTGTGGCACCGAAACTCCTCAGTTCACATCCAGCAGTGGCAGAATTAATTGCGATCCTCTACTCAGGCTGCGACACCGTGCGTGCCTTTGTCAAAGTGGCCGCGAACCACGAGGCAAGAAGCGGTGGAGGAGGCGACTCGATAGATCGCCTATGGTTGCAATGAAGCTGCCTAACTGCCTGTCATCTCATAGGCCCCAAGTAGGTATTAACTGCTAGTTCTGCCCTCGCTAGTGTAAGCTTACACTTTTCATTAAGGACGATGCACACTTTATGATTATAACAGTCCGGCGTCGGCGCAGCGTCTCATTACGTCATAATGTTAACGAGTGTCAAAATTGTAACATTCACCGCATTTTTAATAAGAAAGTGGATGAAGGTGGATGATGACAAGAAAGACAATTTAAAAAAGAACTTAAAATACTATTAGGTATTTTTTTATGTTTCATCCCAGAATTGCTTATATAAGTCTAGTAAGAAAGTAAATATTACAATTTGACATTTGCGCATATAAAAGTAAGTGCGCAATGCAAACAAATGTCAACTAGCAATATTGCTTTCTTAGATGAATTGATTCGATGTGGCCATTTTAACCCCATAGATCTTTGTCCCGCAGAATT
This sequence comes from Pectinophora gossypiella, assembly GCF_024362695.1. Classification (NCBI taxonomy): domain Eukaryota; kingdom Metazoa; phylum Arthropoda; class Insecta; order Lepidoptera; family Gelechiidae; genus Pectinophora; species Pectinophora gossypiella. The sequence continues at coordinate 11,131,176 of NC_065423.1, forward strand.
TATAATGATGGAAGTCAGTGTACACAGCACCATAAAGTAAATATTGTCGATTCTTAGTCAAGGGTTGCTTACATTTAATAGTTAGTATTAAATAGACTAATTTATACTTACGTTTGGTCACATCCAACTCTTCCCAGCTCCGCGCCGCAGCTACTGCAAGCATCTGTCTTCTCATTGTCTCCAGTGATTTGTGACGATGCTACACCCTCAAGTTAGAGCGAGACGCACATGCCAACCGCACTCATGCCAGAAAGGGACAGCGCTACATAAACACTGTCTTTTGGATTAATTATAATGGGTTTCTTTCCTATGGCTTGTTAAGAGATTTTGTTCATTTTTCATTCGCACGAAACTCACGGATTATTCGGATGCCATTTCACGCCGAATTTAAAGTGACAACTGAGTTAAGTTTATGTTGTTTTAGTTTCTGGAGATTCGAAGGTAGTTGTAGCCATTGGCTTTGCTCTTCTGCAAAAAAAAAAACAAAAAATATTTATTCTTTACTCTCTACTACATGAAGAAAATTTTCATTTGACCAGGCTGTATGGCTATGTTCCTTTGCCTGCTCCGTCTTGGGGAAAATTAGACAAAAAAAAATCTTTACTCTCTACTGATAAATTTTGTACTGAAGACTAGGCAACATGGTCTTATTAGCCTGACACACAAATGGGCAAAATGAAAAAAAAAAAACTGATAATTTTTTTTTCTTGCGAGACTTACATCTTAGTGTCACGGGTTCGAATCCCGGCTCGGGCTGTAAGTCACTGAATCAGACTAGGTATGTTTCAATTCATGTTTGGATCATAAATAAATTGATATCACGCGGTTTCCACGATTTGTGCCCTGTGTGGCAATAGGCTTGTTCCCTATTACATGGGACTTAAACCTAACTGGCGAGTGGGTATACAGTCATGAGCAATATCATGTACACACTTTAGAATCCTGTCGCACTATCATATTTGACATTTAATGAGACTTACGGTTTCATTTGCAAAAAATGTTGATGTGACATGGTTTCAAAGTGTATAGTACATATTAGTACTCGTGACTGTACTACGCTAAATTCTTTGATGTGGCCTTTTTAGACCTGGTATATAAAAGTGCGCAATGCCAACAAAATTGGTAAAACGTAGCCTTTTTAACCCACCAGGCATTTCCTATCTTCTTCTATCGTGTGGGTTGTCAGGATTACCAACCTCATCAACCTTGGTGTCAGGATTATTACTGAGTCGTGTCAGGTTCATTATAGAGTCGCCAAAAGCCCCTGACATGGCTCATATAACGACTACATACTTACATCTGTAAGTAGTAACCGGGACCAACGGTTTAATGTGCCCTCCGTAACGCGGATCATCTTACTTTCTGACAATCAGATGATCAGCCGTGAACGTCAGAACCGCCTATGTAGTATCACATATCTTAATAAAATATATACAGAAAGATTATACGCTTGATAGTTGTAGCCATTAACGATACTACATAGGTGGTCGTGACATTCACTGATCAGCCTGTAATGTCCTAACCGAACTAGGTATCACAAAGCAATTTTTGTGGTATGTCCCTACCGAGATCCGAACCCATTTCTTATAGAAGCGTGTAACATCTTTAGCCAAAAAGGATTGTGGTCAATACATTGTTTTAAGTTTACGCGGTTATTATCATAATTAAAGCACATAATAATGGGTTCTTACCGCGTTTAAATGGGGATATGAGACTCCCGATATTTCGACACTGTTGCAAGTGCCATGACTCCACTCCAATCTCATCAGTCATCCCGTGATCATGGCACTTGCAATAGTGTCGAAATATCGGGAGTCTCATATCCCCATTTAAACGCGGTAAGAACCCGTTATTATGTGCTTTAATTATGATTGTGGTCAAATGCAGAAAAAAAAAACGACCCAACGGACGAACGGTATAACACGGATCGTTATAATCTGGGAGTCTCCAAGGCTAGAATGAAGCATTTGCTAGGTAAGCGTGCTCCATCCTAGACCTCATCGTCACTTACCATCAGGTGAGATTGTGGTCAAACGCGAGCCTATTTTATTAAAAGAAAAAAAAAACAATATAATTTATTCTCAATGGAAATTCATTGATCGATCACAATTTTACTAATGAGTAGAAACTTTAAGTTCATTGTCGACTATAAAATTAAATGAATAGACAAAGACGAATACCTCGGGTTTTTATCTCGTGGAATTTTATAAATAGCAAAGGTGCTAGTAGGGGAAGGCCGGGCATAGTGGATACCTTAAGGTATTTAAGGTTATAGCAGAAAAGGTTTACAATACAAAAACAAAATAATTATCACAAATTAGTCTTTATTTATTGCTCTTACAAATACCAACATCAGTAACCAAGAATATTTAAACAATAATCAACTGCAGTTAAAATAAAAAAAAGTACGATTGTATTCGCTTTGCCCGGTACCCCGGGTAAAGCGGATACAGCACTTGGGCAAAGTGAATACCCATAATCAGTCTCTGAAAATATAGAAATAACTTTAATAAACTGAAACAATAACTTTTATTATTGACCATAAAATTATAAAATTAAGATTGGCAATTGTCACAGGTATACCCTTAAGTGCCATCAAAAGCAGAACAATCTTCGTGATACCATTGTTGACAAATGTCACAACGAATCCAATTTTCAATTAGTTTACCGTCTTCTTTTATATATATTTTCCTAATCTTCGGTGAAAACGGTGAATAAATTTTTTTAAATTTATTCATCATCTGAAACAAGTAAAAGACCTTTTTAGATAATAAGTCATCAGTGGATATGGTATCCGCTTTGCCCTACTCACTTTGCCCCACTAGGTAAATTTTGAGGTTAACACATTTCATGCAAAAACTAATAATTCTGACTTTCTGTTAAATATACCATAAAAACCTATTTTGGTATGCTACTGAATTAAGACATTCCTAAGAATCAAAAACTAGAAATATAGGAGAATTAATCAATGTACTTACCGCGTAAAATCAATCTTTTATTTACGAAAACACAAATCTCCACTCCGCGGACGGGACACGACGCAGCCCCTCGCTTCGATGTTTGCCGCGTATTAAACCAAGATGGCCCGACGTAACAGTAGTGGTGTGTTGAATTAATATCTAATATTTTAGGAGTAGTGGGGAGTATTCGCTTTGCCCGGGGTATTCACTTTGCCCAGCCTTCCCCTAAGGCTGGGTACACACTGATAGTAATCTTGTCGCGAACGTGCGAGCGTTTATCACCTAGCCAGTTATCACGTACGAACATTGTGTTTTAGGTGAGTAAACGCTCATAATTTTTATGTGTCACCTTCTTGGTAAAGCTAGGAGGAAAATGCTTAAGTACTTAGTTGTTTTAAAAGTTCATTCATGCTTCTAGTTCGTGAACGTAGTTTAACAGGTTACTTTATCTGATCTACTTTTACCTATATCTCTATCTTTAGCTATGCTTCATTTGTTCATGATTGTATTTTTAATGAGTAACTACGTGGCCGGACAAATGGGGAGCGCTGAGAGTTTTAGGACAAAATTTAAGACAACTGGCCTGAGGGCCAAAGTAGTAGTAGTAGTTTGTCTGGCTAAAGTATATAAATAATTAATTAAAAGAAATACTGTTGAAATAAAACACATCACTGTTTAAAAATAGGACTTAAGTAAAACAATTTCTAAAACAAGATATACCTAATGAAGCGATGGCAAGTCAGGACAAAGCCAAGACGGTTTATTGTTTGGTTAAATAAAAAAAAAATAAAGATGTAAAACCGAGTGTTGTGTCATCGGACATTATAAGGTTCAAGTCGTATATTTCGTCTTTTATTTCTAATTGTCCTTAAACACGACTGTTGATAAATTCCATAGGATAATAATATGAATATTATATAAAGTCACAGCTTTTTCTCATTGGGGTAATTAGGTTTTTCTCAGTGGCCACGGAAGCACTTACGATCTTGTCTGCCACGTTATTTTTTGTTTCTTTTTATCATTACAAACCCAAGATGCCATCTTATAGCAAGTATTTCCGCGAGTCGTTTACTTTTTTGTCCAAATTATCGTGAGTTTATTATCCAAGCGTGTCCCGTCAATGCAGCACCTTATCATTTTATTGCGAGACAAACGCGAGGTTGTTACACACCCAAATCTTGGTACATGAATGGACGGAACCTGCTGGCAATCGGGATCATTTATCAATCTAACGCGTCCGTGCCTGCTTATCACAAATCAGTGAAACGTTTCGCGTTGCACCTCACAATAACAAAAACTAGTTTAGCATATAAGTGGGCGAACGCCATCTGATAAGACGCGAGGCAATTAGGTACGTGACACCTCGCTAGGCGTCCTCGAAGCGGTCGGTGTGCACCTAGCCTTAGTGTTGGGAGAGCCTCCAATTATAGCCGCGTTATAAGCTTGTTAAAGACAATTGTGGCCGGAAAAACTTTACGAGCATACACTACACGGTTCAGATGGAATACGATAGTGCAACGGATAGATAAACGGTATATCAACTATTCTTACCTACTTACTTCGACTTGGGAACTTCATCAATCATAGAATAAAGAACTGTGTATAGAACGGAAACTCTCCGCCACGCACCAATTCGAATCGGGCGTTAGATTAAGCTACTTTCTCTGGGATTTCCTCTAGTCAAAATGGCCGTAAGCCAGCTAGGTAGAGCATGCGTGGATTGTATCTCTCACTCACACTTACGCGATAAGGCAGATTTTTGTATGCAGTGTCCGGGCTGTGATTTAATTACTAAGTTGGCTGCAAATGCCCTCAGGACCGCCGGTGTCATTGCCCCATTGCTGGGGCACGGGCCTTCCCTATGGATGGATAGGGAGATCGGGCCTTAAACCACCACGCGGGCCCAGTGCGGATTGGTGGTTATTAACGACTGCTTATGCAGCCGGGACCAACGGCTTAACGTGCCTTCCGAAACACGGAGGAGCTCGAGATGAAAACTGTTTTTTTGGTCACCCATCCTATGACCGGCCTTTGCGAAAGTTGCTTAACTTCAACAATCGCAGACCGAGCTTGTTTACCGCTGCGCCACCGAGCTCCTCTCTCTCACTCACACTTACGCGATAAGGCAGCACACAGTGAGATAGGTAAGATTTTTGTATGCACCCGGACGGGCTGTGATTTATTACTAAGTTGGCTGCAGATGCCCTCCTCAAGATATTGGTAAACTTTTCCGAAATTATTGTATAAACAATTAGGTAGTGTGAAGAAATCCTGGTAGAGTACAGTCGCGGAAGTATGCGCATGCGTTCCCGTAGCGCCCACTACAGGCGGCAAGATAAACTCGTGTTCAATGGGTAGACGGGAAACCAGATAACCCGGACTGTCTAATATATAACTATATACACATAAATCGTCGTCATCCCCATGGCAACAGGTATGCGTAAGTGCTTTTTTTTTAAAGAACGTCTGGGGCCCTGTTCCGAGGTTTTTCTTGCAGCTTCTTTTCCTCGGCTATACAGGTTGTGAGAAGCTGTAGTAATTTTAGGCGGATGAGACGTTCGTTATGTAAAAAAATACGATTCAAGGTGTAACTATCTACTGAATAGATATTTTTGAATTTGAATTGCCCAATGTTAAAAAAAGGTAGGTACTTATGTTTACTTGTGATTCTACCCACATTTAGGGGACATCAAGTAGAAATTATCTCAACCTGCGTTAGCAAATGGACAGAACAATAAAAAGTCATAACAAGAGATAGAAAATAATACTTACGTGAGCGGCAGCTACACTGAATTTAGGCACATAATTTAGAATTTTCTAGAAACAGCCAGCACCGGCGATCGGCGGTTTGAATTGACGTCTGATGCGTTTTGTTTCTTTCGAAGTTGACGTCGGCGACACTGGTGCGTTTTGTTGTCTTGTTTTAGAAGAGGTATTCATGGGAATTCAGGCAGATTTTCTGCCAATCCCCTTTAAACGCATCCAAATCGTCTTTCCATTTTAATTTAATTATTAATTTTCTTATATAAGGCACTGTGGGAGAGGAGAGGGGAGACCTTTACTCAGAAGTGGGAAACGATAGGCTAGAAAAAAAAACAATGGCGGGAATACTAGTCAAGTAAAGAGTGTATTCAGTCTGTAATAACCGGCTTGAATTATTTTATTTGTCTACCTGCCAATCTGTTTCGATACTGCTTGCGTTGAAGTTACCTCACTTGAAACTACAGAATAAGCTGTACAGCAGTGTTCCATTGCCTTCTTAAATAAGAAAAAGAAAATACTATCAATATTGCTCTGTCATAACTTAACTACATTAGTATTATATACCTAATATGATCTGTGGTCAGAACATACGTAAATTGGTAACACGTATAACATTAGCTTTCGGTGCCTTGAAATTCATCCGTAAGTTAAAACAGACTGAGACAAATTTAATAAAGCTACTACACCGATTATATATAGGTACTATGACAGAAGGAAATGAACGAGAAGTACAACAGAAGTTTGTATATTATTTATTAATTAAAAATTTGTACCAAGTGTCGTCAGTCAAGCAAATTTTATCTTGGGTCATAGATTCAAGTTTATTTACTATGTAGGTTGTCTATCAATTACCTAAGTCTATAATATACGAGTAGGACTATTGAGAATTTCGTTTTACTGGTAAGTCAAAATTCCCAGAGGTCCTACCAGTAAGTCTATTGGGAAGGAAATTCCCAGTGGTTCAACTGGCAAGTCTACTGGGAATAGGGGGCATTTCATCGGTCCTTCAGAACTTAGGTGCATCTTAGATACGCTTTGTTATGATGTTTGATTTATATCTCTCTCGCTCGCACATATGCGGTAAGGATGATTTTTGTAGTGTCTCGCTATCCCGACTGTCATTCGTCATTAATTAATCTTTCTCGAGGTGTTCGCAACATCGAACAGAATATTAATTTTACTAATAGCAACACTTTGCTACTTTTTTGTGGTTTGGAAATAAAATTTATTTATTTATATCCTCTTCAGGTGGGTACTGACCGGTGTTACGAGGCGCATTGTAGGTACTATTCGCAGCGAGCATAATATGTTACGTCATGTGCTTAAATTCAGTGTTGATGTTCGCTACGAGCGCCTTATTTCCCTGTACTGACAGCACGAACGCTCGCTGTGTAAGGCGATTCTCACACTGCCCCGCATGATGCAGAGTATCGCGTGGATGCGTGTTCTTCCGTTGCTTGTAAGTATCTCCGTTTGTATAGAAAACACGCACGGTCTAACACACAGAAAATGCATGAACGCCCTATACAAACGCAGATACTTACAAGCAACGGAAGAACACGCATCCACGCGATACGCTGCATCGTGCGGGGCAGTGTGAGAATCGCCTAACAGATTACATTACGCCTCGTAACATCAGTCAGTACCCACCTTTCTACGATTTTCCATTACGTGTAACAATATTTTGTGTGCCATAATTTAAAAATTAAGATTATTATTATTTTATTTCAAGAGAGAAGGCCTATACCCTTCAGTGGGTGGATACAGGCTGCGAAGAGTGGAGGTAGGAATTTAAATATACTGTTGGCAACCTTGAAGTCGACGTTTAACATCCATTCTCATAATCACGCCAGCGTACGGTCACGAGCATTAATATGTATACACTTTGGTACCATGTCACATTAACTTTTTTGACAAATTGAACTGTAAGTCTCACTAAATGACAAATATGTTAGTGCGACAGAGTCCTAAAGTGGGTACATTATATTGCTCATGACTGTGCCATCAACATCGGTAAACGACACGAGGAGTTGACAGCTCATCAAAGAAACAACCATAATTTGTCAATAGATTTATCTATATATTTTAATGAATAATTTTCAATACAGATGTTGTTTTACAGTCTCTTTTCAAAGCAAAGTTTTGTAGAAAAATGGCAAATTAACACTTCCATATTGCAATTCAAATCACTTGTTCTTTTTTCAAAATTACAAATATTTTTAAAGGTAAGAAAGGAAATAACTTTTAATCAAGAATATATCTAGTATCGAATCAAAACTTTTAATGCTTGCTTAGATTTAATGAATTCCATGGAAAATTATATTCATTTATAATTTTATATTTTGTATTTTTAACTACAATATTTATCAACTATATATTACAAATTTTAACTTACAGTTAGATTTTCATCAATCGTTTATATGGCGGGAGTTACTTGCTGCTTTATGTCAAAACTATTTTCAACTTTTTCGGTGTTAGGAAAACACTTTTCTTAATTGTTTTTGTGTTTGGATAACGTTTAACACTCTCAGGTACAGTTAATTCGGGAAAAAGTGCAGAATATACTGATATTCGAAGTATTTTTTTTTATCAAAAAGCAGTTAGTAACCCACACTAACTTCACAGCACAATTGACAAAACATATTTTCAAAATATGTCTATTAATAAACACGTAAATATCCTTAAACTTGTATTTACAAAATAATAAAGCATTATTATTAATTTATTACTAACAAGTGGGAAATGAAATAATTTTATCATCTTCGACGTCATTAAATGATGTAATGACGTCATTTACGGCAATAGTTATTGAATTAAAACAATTCTAAACAGAGGATACAAAGTGTTGTTGAATTTGAAAACATGTATTTGTTGTTTACAAAATATGGAAATACGCATGACATTCTATGTGTAAAAAATGTGTTAGGTTTTCAATAGCCAACATGTTTTATATTTCACATCTAGAATTTTCACTTTTAACCCCTTTATCGCTACTTCCGGTTTGAAAAATGTTTCAAAATAAGAACATGTAAGTAAGTTTCGAAGTTGTCACAAATTTTTCCTGTTACGTTCGTAAAGTTACCTATACTCGTAAGTAAAAGGAGGTCGCATAACGTCATTAGATCCATTTGATCACGTCGACAATATTAACCCTATTGCTATTGCAGTGGAGACTATGTAACTATCGTGTAATCGATACTACGTGTGGATTCGATGTCAGACGTCACGCGAGACATTTTGACACCTTGACACTACTGCTGCTGACATCCGACACTTTTGACAGCTGTCAGATTTGACACTTCCTTTTTTAAAGTTACGCAGAGCAATGGCCTCGAGGTTTATAGTGCCAGTTTAAACTTTTGTTTGTGCTTGTACGGCGACCATGGTTTCAGAAAAAGTTGTTACGATTGATATCAAAGGTTATGCAAGATTAGAAAACCGACAAGAGTTCAGTACATTAGGGAGTGGAGTAGAGAGTGGAGCTCGGTGGTCGGCTATGGGCGTCGCAGAAGCACAAGATACGAACAACAAAACGACGAACGAAAAGTCACCGTGTGACATCCTCGGTCGTCGACCTCGTGTCTAACCGTCTAACAAGCTTAACTATTTACATCAGTATACGAATATCGACCCGAATAGAACTCGACAGAAACAAAATAGGAACGATACAAAACGACGCGCCGCCCCCTCCCCGCGGAGGGGGCGGCGGCGATATAAATACACGCTATGTACAGGCGCGGCCATCAGTCCTGCGGCTCCACGTCCAGCCCGTTGACCATGCGCTCGATGCTCTTGAGGTCGGAGGCGGGCGGCGTGGCGGGCTCGGGCGGCGGCTCGGCCGAGGCGGCCCGCGCCGGCGCCGGCGGGCTGGCGGCGCGCCGCGCCGGCGACGACGACAGCGAGCGCGCCCGCGGCGCCACCTGCTCGAAGGCCGAGCCCAGCGTCGGCAGCGCGTACGGCGCGAAGCGGTGCGCCTTGGACAGCGACGGCGCCGGCGCTGGCGCGGGCGGCGGCGGGATGGAGTACTGCTGCAGCAGCGGGTGCAGGTTGAACAGCAGCCCCGGCGGCATCTGGTGCGGCGGGAAGAACGGCGGCGGGTACAGCGATGGCGGGTACAGGTACGGCAGCAGCGGGGGCTGCACGGGGGGGCCGAGGGACACGTCCGGCGCCGGGGAGGGCCGCGAGGGCCCCGCCGGCGGGGAGGACGCCCGCGGGCCCCCCGAGCACGACGAATCCGACCCCGCCTCGATGGTCTCCTCGTTGCCGGAGTCCGCGCCGCCGCCACCGCTGTTTGAGCTGAACCACGCTGCGAATAGAAACCCCCATTAGCGAGAAGAAACTATGCACTTAAAAATATTTTTAGAACCTGTAAAAATATTTTTAAGATTGCTAAACAATTTTTAACTTACAACGAAACATCAAAATCTGAGGGTACATACAAGTCTACCAAATCATTAATACTTCCACATGAAAACGAGTCACGTCTGACGATCACTTATGAAGTTGTCTTCAAGCCATATCTTGGAAGAAGTCGAAAAGAACTTCAGATACCAAAGCTAGTAGACCTGCTTATTTGTAACTGTAATAAATTGAGTATACTCACAGGTAGTAGAGTGCTGCGTGGCCGGGTGCGAGGGCGGAGGGCTAGAGGGCCCGCCGACGTCCAGCGGCCGCTCGTCATCCTCGTCTCGAGCGTCCGCCCGCGCCGTCAGCAGCGCCTGCCTGCGGTACACCGACAGACTACTCGTGTTATTATCAGGAATACCACAAACTTAAGAACTAAGGGCATACACTGGGATAACAAATCAACTCAGGAATGTTATAACAGCGTTGTCACAAAACTTTACCTCTCGACACAAAGCTGGTGTGACAGGGCGTCACTCCAACGCCACCAGCGCGGCGCTAGCAATTGTAATATAATGAAATGTAGGCGGACGTCACACTACTGGCGCACTGTCACACTCAGCGCGACGGTTAGCGCCCGCAGTGTGACATTCTTCTACGTTTGTCCCTACGCCGACTATGTGACGAGAGATAAAGGTCTAGGAACATGCTCTGTACAACTTATTTATTAATTAGTTAAGGGCAATTTCACATTTGCGCATATAAAAGTCCCAATGTCAACAAATGTCAAATAGCAATATTGATTTTATGATTTTTAGATGAATGCTTCAATGTGGCCTCTTTAGTCCCACGGGATTTAGTAGAGGATTCATAGTTCTGTAGTATTTATAGGGAAATATAAACACTAATTCGAAAATCATTAGTTACAATTAACATACTGGATTTGATCCTGCGATCTAGGCTACCACAGGTCTTTAGCATAGAAAAGAGCATGATTAAGAAACTGTTTGACAACCGAAGGCGACATTTTAACCCCAAACAGCCGAGGGAGCTTAAAGAAAACGCAAAAGTTTAACGACGCGACAGCGCCAATGCACTTTGTCAGGGGTGTGAATCGTTTGACATTTGGGGGTAGACAAAGGTTAATCATCTTCTAATGATGCCGAAACTCGACCCGACGACGCCCTACCGCATAACGCCCTTTTCGATCAATTTTTATAATGTGAAAATTGCAGGTTGGGTTATTGGAAATGGAGAAAGTTTGACAAGAGATGATTTTAATATCGTTATTAGGTGTATTAGGGGAATGGCGTTAGTTTGTTTTGAGTAAGTATGTGGATGAGGGACTTTCCAGACGATACATGCCGGAGTCCCACAAGGCTCCGTCCTCTCCCCTTTACTATTTTCATTGTATACTAGTGACATTCCCAAATCCCCTAACACTGAACTAGCTTTATTTGCGGATGATACAGCCATCTATTCTTCGTGCCGTGGTCGAGTTACGATGACCGGAATTCTCCAACGCGCGGCATTGGCCGCCACTTGCCCAAGGCATTGGCCTTGGGCAAGTGGTTTCGCAAATGGAAAATCGAGGTAAACCGGGAGAAAAGTGCAGTGGTGTACTTTTCAAAGGGCTATTATAACACGCCACGGTCACGCCGTCAACTTAAAGTCATCAAGATGTTTGGCAAGCCAATCCCTTGGGAGGAGCAAGTCACATATCTCGGCGAAGTCTTAGATAGACGTCTTACTTTCAAGGCCCATATCAAACGTGTGCACGATCGACCCGGTACCTACGTAATTATTGTAACGAGCCCAAAATTTGAGCGTTCACAATATGAAATCCAACTTTAAAAAAGGCGGCGCTATAAAACATCCCTAAAAAACTGCCCCGAATCCGGATAAACCTGAAACTCTCCCTTTTCATTGTAACAACAAATAAATATGCTAACCGGACGGGTAAAACAATCCGGGTTGAAATTGTAAAAAAGGATTCGAACCCGGCACCCCAGCGCTATTTGCCTTCTGTCGCCGACGAGCAAACACCTCTTTATCTGGCGTATTGTTTCAAATATTACGTCATTATGGCTAGTCCATAGCTTTTTTACCCGACTGCATTAAACGAAGTGTTACGTTTTTAAAATATACAGGGTGTTAGTGACATCGTCATCATCATCATCAATTTAAGAGCCACGCTCTTGTCGGTGACAAATCGACATCGTAACAAATTAAAACACATAATAACGGGTTCTTACCGCGTTTAAATGGGGATATGAGACTCCCGATATTTCGATACTGTAGCAAGTGCCATGATCACGGGATGACTGATGAGATTGGAGTAGGTAGATCCATAATTTTCTACGGGCTGACATATCTGTCTACCCTCTTTCTTAATTAACGCGGTTATATTATGATAATAACCTCGTAAACTTAAAACAATGTATCGTAACAAATACTAAGAGGGATGATTCAGACGATGATTCTGAGTTAATATCAAGTGGAATTTTTCGTCGCGATGAACGTAAAGTTTTCGTTACGATGTCATTTACACCCTGTGTAAGTATGAATATGAGTTAACACACATGAAAGGGACAATAGAAATAGATGCTTAGACGGCATGTTGTGAAAATCGATACAACATGACATGCACTACTTGGTCGGACATATGGTGAAGTTGTCGTATGAACTTGCCATAGCAACGGTCACGGTCCCATAGACCCCTAATGTGTCTTTATCCTGCCCTGATTAGGGTTCCGCACTAAATTCATTTTATTAACTCGTCTCATCGCGACTGATAAAATTTAATTTGTGCCACCCTTACTTTTAGGGTTGCCAGCGAAATGTTTTGAATAAATTATGTATTTTTTTCGCTGGTACATTTATAGTTCATATTTAATCTTAACTAACTGCCGGTATAGTTTTAAGATGGATATTATGATACTAGTATGGTGATAGATCATTGCGCTAGAAAGAACACAATATCTCAGTCAATTAAGCGTTGGGCTCACGATCCGGAGGTCCCGTGTTCGTATCTCGGTGGGGACATACCACAAAAATTAAAAACATGCATAGAGCTGTCCATGTAACTAAGAAACTCTGGAAATTGAAGGAATCATTCGTGGTCGCGATGGCTCATGTAACGACTACGTACTTATGTCAGTCAGTAGTAACCGGGACCAACGGCTTAACGTGCCTTCCGAAGCACGGATCATCTCACTTTTGGACAATCAGGTGATCAGCCTGTAATGTCCCAACCAAACTAGGGATCACAAAGTGATTTTTGTGATTTGTCCCCACAGGGATTCGAACCCGGGACCTCCGGATCGTGAGCACATCGCTCAACCACCGGACCACAGAGGTCGTCAAATCTTTAGGTTAGATAACATTAGGGAATGATGATTCGTTTGTAAGATAGTAGAAGTAAAAACGTGTAAACAAGACTACAAGCATAAAATATCAAAAAAGAACATATTTCTTAAGCCCTTTTGATACCCGTTCAACCCTAAAACTAAACTGTGCACATTAGGGTGTCCATGTTACAATGTAAACTGTAGGACGCATCGGCTTGTAATCTTACCAAATTTTTACCCCAACCCCTAGAAGGGTGGTTTAAATATAAAAGCTGTCCCCAATTTTGTCTTTTGTAGTTCACAGGAATTTCCTATCGCATTTGAATTCGGGGTTAAACGCTCGGGTTGGGGAATTGTAATACTGCTAAATAATAATGTCTTTTCAAACTAACAATGAAAAATATAAAATGTTAGCTTTTACTTTTTTCTTACACGAAACGCACTATCAAAAACCTCCAAAAATATGCATTTATATTTGGACGTAGTGATCTCCCTAGCATTATTCCGTTTTTCACAGGGTCCGCTTACCTAACCTATAGATAATAGTTTATTATTAAGGTGATTCGTTTTCCATACAAAAGTTGATGCAGTGCTACAGGAAAACGGATAGAGGAATATTGTTATAAAACCGATAAATAGTAATATTTTGGTGTATTATTTTCGCAAACTAACAAAAATTTAGGGTCCGAATACGAGAAGTACCATATTTCAGACCCTCAATTTTGATCAATTCTACATTTGTAGTGGTGCAGATTACAGTGTATTTGCTGAGCGTGTAGTGGTGTCAATGTTAGTGTGTGTGCGTGATAGTTTTTTTTTTTCTCTAAAGGCTTTGACTACTTGACAAGTGTAATAGAATGTCAGTGACAATTTATAAAGAGATTTTGTATGAATAAATAAAAAACTAAAAATATTACAATCTGAGAAAAGGAATATTGGAAAAATATTTTTGTTTTAACGCATATTTTTTAAACATTTTTAAATAATGGGTAAGTACCGTGTTTTAAAAGAGGACATATATTATAATAAAAAATCAATACATAAAATGACATGGCTGTATGGGCATAGTTCCCTTTGCCTTACCCTTCGGGGAAAACCAAATCAAAAAAAAAGTTGTTGCATTTGCCGGCCTAAATAGTAGTCATTTATAATTAATTGTTTTTCCATCCAACATACAGATTTATTTATATTCTCTTTGCCGCGGACTTTTTGGTGGGACCGGGAACGGGAAGGTTGCTTTCTTCATTGAATAATCTAAATAATCAATACGAAGTGGTGTTTTGTGGTTAATGATCACATTAAGTTAGACGGAAAACATTCCCGATAGTATTATTAAATCGGAATATTCAATAAACAAAGTGTACCTATCTATTTTCGCTTTGCGCCAACAAGCCGCTTACTTCGTTTGGGGTTTGGAGTAAGAGTCTGTGTGGGGGCTTAGGTTTCATCATTTCATTAATCATCATCAAGAAAAAAAAACACAAGACATGGCTGTATGGGCATAGTTCCCTTTGCCTTGCCCTTTGGGAAAAAAAATAAGATAAATTTTGAAATTCTTATGTATAAGGCTTTTTGGCGGGAGACGGGAACGGGACAGTTGCTTTCTTCATTGAATAATCTAAATAATTAATACGAAGTGGTGTTTTGTGGTTAATGATCGCATTAAGTTAGTCGGAAGACATTCGCGAGTGTTATTATATTGGAGTATTCAATAAACAAAGTGTATCTGCCTATTTTCGCTTCGTGTCAGGAAGCCGCTTCATAACTCAAAAGTTTATGCGGACTTTTGAGTTAATTCGTTTGGGGTTCGGAGTAGGAGTCTACTCCGAGGGTGGGGGCTTAGGTTTCATCATCATCACCTTTCATCATTTCATTCTGAGATTTCATTAATCATCAAGAAAAAAAATACGTCAGACATGGCTGTATGGGCATAGTTCCCTTTGCCTTACCCTTCGGGGAAAACAAAAACAAAAAAAAAAAAATCTTATGTATAATAAACAAACATCACAGACATCATGACAGATCTAAAACTAACGAAAATCTTTTTTCTTTTTTCTATTTGACTTATTTATGAATTTTAATCAAGAAAACGTGATAATAAGTTCGACAGCAACCAGTTCAGGTCCCCGATGTTTCGGCCCATTTCAGGCCGCGTATATATGGAAATACTACTTCAACACGTCCCAGCCTCGTCATTTTTTAACGTCCTCGTTAAAAAAAACGTCCTAACCTGAACTAATTAACCTAACAATAAACACCACGCGTAAATATAACTCCAGAAATGCGCTGCAAGTCGTCTGGACTGGGCGCGAAAACAACATAAAATTCGATTAGCTGCTAAGTGTCCCGCATGCTATCACCAGCTGTCACTGACATACGTATGAAGTCCTGCGGATTTTATTGGAACTAAATGACAAGTCATAATAATTATATGCGGATACTGCGACATCAGCGCCGTGCTTGCGGGACGTCCTGAAGCGCTATTACATCTTTCAAACGCGATGCGTCAAAGTTTGAACCGACGCAATTTAGGAAAAATCTACCTTATTATTACTGTGCTGTGATCGTTAGTTGTAAAATCATACAATACATATACACAATTCTTTATACACAATATAATTATTATGACATATTGTGGACTTTCCGGTAGACCTACAAAAATGGAACAATTCAACCATACGTTGTTTTGTTATATCTCAATGGGCTCAGGCAGCGTTTTCGCCGAAAGCTCCAAGTCGGCTATATTTGTAACGATAATTATGTTTGATATTCATCATCATTTTTGAACCATTTTATACAAACAACAAATACTTGTATAAATTATATACCCTAAAGCACGCCCATGAATCACTCTACTCATTGGTGAAAACCGTATGAAAATCCGTTCAGTAGTTTTTTAGTTAGCCGCATGTTCACTGATGCGATTAATGCCTGTTAGAATTTTACAAAATAAAAAATACGGAAATTACGGAAGGTACTTTAGTGCAAAGTACATTATTGTATAATTATAATATTACTGGTAAAAGTGATACTTTTTGAAAATTCCGTAACAAATAAACGGGTTCGCCAAATTCAATTGTAAAAAAAATACAAAAAGTAAAAACAATTAAAACATGCACTTGGGTTTGAACCGTGAAACTTAAGAATGGCGGCGACTGCTTTACCAAATGCGCCATTTAGAAGTTAGAAGTAGACTTCAAATTATGCATCTCTTTTAATAGCTAACCTAGTTCGCATGTGTGTGTGACAGCTTCGTGTTTGTACACAAATTGAAATGACACCAACTTTTGATGCAATGTTTTAATATGATATCTGCAGTAAATACTTCAAAATTGTAGCTTAACTTAAAGATAATGTATGTAAGATTTCGCCACCTAACGTTTCACTGGGTCAGAACTCAACACTAAACGAATAAATGGAAAAAAATACGAAAAATGCAGAAGTAACGCCATCTGCTGACGCAGCGTTACCTAGCTGACTGACACGCATCACCTTAAGTACGTTTTTGTTGTTTAAAATTCATAAATAATTTAAATATAAATATATATATATATATATATATATATATATATTATTCATCAGAATTTCATGTTTTATCTTGAACCTAGTACACGACCCAAAGGATATGTCGTGAAAACCGACAGGCGTATACTAGAACATAGCGTTACGACATACGTAGATATGTCGACCACAGTACCCACTCTTCTTCTTCTACCGTGTGGGTTGTGAATGGAGTACAAACCTCATCACCCCTGGTGTCAGTGTTATTATTGAGCCGCCAAAGGCCCCTGACATGGCTCATGTAACGGCTACTTACATCAGTAAGTAGCAACCGGGACCAACAGCTTAGCGTGCCTTTCATCTTACTTTCGGACAATCGGGTGATCAGCCTGTAATGTCCTAACCAAACTAGGGACCACAAAGTAATTGTTGTGATATGTCCTCACCGGGAATCGAACCCAGGACCTCCGGATTGTGAGTAACTCAACCAATGGACCACAGAGGTCGTTAGTAACCACCTTTATACCCCGTTATTCACTCTTGTGCCTCTACCTAGATCAAAGTAACCGACTATTCACTGGAAGATATTCAATGTATTTATCTTTTGACCGCAAAAGGAGACTAATTAGTGCTACGTATGTCTTAATAACGACGTTTTGTGATGCCGACTACGATAGGTAGGTACAGTTGACAGTTGAGTCGAAGAAGCCTTTAATTGATAGTGAAGTTATTAAAGGGATCTCTATTCGGAACGTGAATGGTTTTCAGGTCGTACTTTGATATGTTGATTGCTGTTTTTACAATAAAATACCAGACAGTATTTTGAATTTGTCAGAAAACAAAATAGCTCATGTGAAGCTTACTTTATGTAAAAAAGCTTATAAGATTAATGATTTTCCAAATGATAAAAGTCTCTCTCTCTCTCTATTTAAGAGCTGCGCTCTTGTCGGTGGAGTAATCGCCATTCCTCTCTTCTTCCCGCCAAAACCTTCACCTCCCGATACGACACGACCTGCACCTTCTCTTTTATTTGTTTCATAAATGTTCTCCTAGGTCTACCCCTTCCTCTCTTCCCTTCAATTTTTCCTTCTATATAATGTTTGTTATAAATGAATCGATAAAAGATATCGATGAATTGATAAAAGTACCGATATAAAGATACTAAGTTTTTCTATTTAACTTATTTATGAATATTTATAAAGAAAAATGTAATAATAAGTGCGACATTTTGTCACGTTTTTCTATGACGTGAATGTATGTTAAAAGAAAATTAATGAATTTAAAATGTCAGATGCAATTCTTATAAGTAAATTATCTTTTTTACTTTTTCCCCGAAGTGCTGGCACTGGTCGCAAGATCTCACAGACAAGGTAACAAAGGAAAATGATGAGATATTCGCGGCATGCGCTCGTTTTCCCGCGCGTTTGTCACACGACACACGTCCCGCGCTTCCGCCGCCGCCATTTTGTAAAGACCGCGTCCTGCCTCTAATTCGGAAGCTGCATGACCGTTTCCGATGCAAAATGTCGTGTAAGCGAATTAGGGATTTTCCTGCCACAAAACGACGGACGTGTCCCCATATTTACATAATAATTGACCCCTAAAGGCCCGCTTTAATTTTTTGTACGCTGTAATTTTCACCTCGGAAATGAGGGTGCACTTCTGTTAGTTAAGAGAGTCTCTGTCTATGGAGAATTTTCAAGTGAGCTCAAATTAAATAGACGGAAAGGAAAACCTAAAGAGAGGACAAATTAAATAAACATCACGATTGATCAATACGGGAAGGCACACTGCCTTCTAATTGAGTTCTCGTTGGAATTTCAAATAAGTTAGCGGAACCGCAACCTATCCCTCGGCGATAGCAAATTATGCGGCGAAAAAAAAAACTAAAGCTGATTTTATCGCGGAAATCCAATTTTCTCCCTTGCACGCTAAAGACGCTGGAAAAAAGCGCCAAGTCGAATGACTGGAGCCATTTCGAGCCGTTACGCGCCATGTTTAAACCCGGAACACGAATAAGGAGGCGCCGGATTGGTTTAATTTGAATTTCGAAAGGCGCCGAGCGCTGTCGGCGGCGTTCGGAGGGGTTCGGCCTAATTAATTTGGAGATCCACAGATACGAGGCTAATTTCGTTAGCTGTTAACTTTAGTTAAACACTCGGCAGTTTTTACCGTCATTAATCTTTCGCCCGGCTTTTAGTTATGAATGCCACCTACAACGTTCCTTAATGAACTCTACAATGTAAGTTTAACTTTCATTTGATAAGATTACGGTGCAGACTCGCGTTGGGTGTTTATAAGTTGGAAGTGGTTTTAGTGTTTCATTATCTAGTTTATGTTTTGATCAGTTAAGTTCCGTCGCGTCATTCTTCTGTGCTGAGGTTCACTATGCTAGACCTAAGCGTTCAACTACTTATCTTTCCGGGCATGTCGTAAAAACCTACAAACTGTTTGTGTCCTGTCTAACACGATGAACCGTTGCGATTCATCATATCCATTTTAAGGGTTATTAAGTACTGGGCTGTCACAAAAACCACATCAAAGCAATTCATCTAAAAAGCAATATTGCTATTCGAAATTTGTTTGCATTTTTAACTCCCCAGTACTCAGTAATCCTTAAGATGGACATGAATCGCAATGGTGTCTGGAGTGTCAAAGAGGCCACAATCTAGCAATTCATCCCAAAAATCAATATTGCTACTTGACATTTGTTGAGAATGCGCAAATGTCAAATAGCAATATTGATTTTCGGGATGAATTGCTTCAATGTGGCCTTTCTAGACACTTGATTATGAAACTCTCTTCTGGTCTTCTGCACAGTGGAACTGGAGACATATAAAGATGGTAAATAAACAATGTCGAAACAATGCTACAATCACACAGTTGAAAGGCTGGAAACAAGCAATGGGAGGTCAAGAACGGAACGATTTTAGACCGAAATTAAGTAATTATGCTTATTAAAGCAAATTAGAGCATGTTCAATTGCTCACGTTGAATGATATAGTGGTTAGATTATTTTGTTTCAAAGGAAAGGTTTGACTTGGGGAAAGAAACCACTGACCCTAGTTGACCTACTTGTAAAATTAGTTTTTATTTACAAATTTGAACAAGATTTTTCATTAGTATCATTCTTCTTATCGTGTGGGTTGTGAGGTGGAATACCAACCTCATCAACCCTGATGTCACGGTTATTACTGAGCCGCCAAAGGCCTGACACGGCTCATGTAACGACTACATACATCAGTGAGTAGTAACCAGGACCAACGGCTTAACGTGCCTTCCGAAGCACGGATCATCTTACTTTCGCACAATCAAGTGATCAGCCTGTAATGTCCTAACCAAACTAGGGATCACAAAGTGATTTTTGTGATATGTCCCCACCGGGATTCGAACGCGGAGCCTCCGGATCGTGAGCCCAACGCTCAACCACTGGACCACGAAGGCCGTTATTAACGTGAGGATTTTCGGTCTATTCTTTACTGATTTTAAAAGAGCAGGTGCTCTTTTCGTGTTTTTTTTTAATCGTAAATGACCTAATTACATTTGTCGATTACGAATAAACGATGAACAAAGTTTGGAATCTTAATCGCTTTTGGATCGGACCGCTTAGTAGCATAGCATGGCGCCTGTATCCTCAGATAGAGAGAGGTGTATTAGTATGTACATAGCAGTTTTTTTTTTTGAGATTTGCAGATTTGCTTCTATGCTGTTCTGGGAGCAAATAAAAAACATAGAACACGTTCAGCTGCTTGTCTTCCCGGGCATGTCGTAAAAACCGACAGAGGGATTGTGTCCTCTCACATGATGGACTAATGTTATAAGCGATAGGCTGATCCCTTATCACCATAAGGTTTATCATATCCAGCTTACGACATCGTATCAACAGTGGCTGCAAGTTGTCTTTGATAACTTGTGGCATTACGGGCGTGAGTTTATGTGTGTATATACATAGCAGATAACATACTTTTCGTGTGTGTGAAAAGTAGATAGGGTTAGGCCACATTGCAGATAATTCTCCTAAAAACGAATATTTGACTAATGTTGATGCGCACTTACTTTTGTAATTGTAAGCAATTGTGAGCTCAAATATAATTATAAATTATAAACATAATTATTTTATTACTCATATTAGTCATGTCATTGTATTGATTTAATATCTTGTGACATTTTATTTTAATTTATTATCTTCTATCACACAGCCTCGGTGGTCTAGTGGTTAGAGCGTTAGGCTCACGATTCCCGATAGGGACATTGTCGAAATCACTTTGTGAGACTGTCCTTTATTTGCTAAGGACTTTTCAGGCTTGAATCACCTGATTGTTCGAAAGAGTAAGACGATTCCGTGTTTCCCGTGCTTGCCCGGCTGTTAGCCGTAAAAACACCTCCACCAACCCGCATTGGAGCAGCGTGGTGGAGTATGTTCCATACCCCCTCCGGTTGATTGAGGGGAGGCCTGTGCCCAGCAGTGGGACGCGTATATAGGCTGTTTATGTTATGTATCTTCTATGTTTTATTCTTTTGTTATCATTTTCGACGATCATATTTATGTTGTTACCGTTTTGTATTGTATCTAAATGTGTTGTACAACCAAATGTGAAATAAATGTATCTAATCTAATCAAATGTCAAGGGTTAGATATTTACTTCTTTTCCCGTTTGCCTGCTCCGGTGTCTCTGAAGCCCTTCGCGAACGGGTTATTGTCTATCTTCAGCTGCGTTATCTGAAAACGAAGATTTGTGTTAGATACAAGTTGGGAAATATTTCAATCAATCAATAATACTTTGTAGCAGAGTATGAACTCTGCACATACTGGCCTTTCGTTCGGACCTTCCACACAATATCCCAGGAAGAGGAAATGACTGGAAACCAGCGCTGGATGGCGTCCTAGCATGGCTTCGTCACAGCACAAGCTGAGCCATTTCCTTTTGCCCGTATTCGTAATATTCATAATTACCTAGTTCTTATAGCAAATGTAAATTGTTACTGGCAATGAATTTATTTTATTCTTATTCTATTCATATCTTGTTTGGATCATAGAAATCACGTGGTTTCCCAAAATTTGTGCTCGATTTATGGCAATGGGCTTGTTCCCTATTACATGGTACTTAAATCTAACTGGCGAGTGGGTATACAGTCATGAGCAATATCATGTACCCACTTTAGAACCTTGTCGCACTATCATATTTGACATTTAATGAGACTTACGGTTACATTTGCAAAAAAGTTAATGTGACATGGTTTCAAAGTGGAAATCTATTACATGGGACTTAAACATAGCTGGCGAGTAGTGGGTGTAATATACATCTGCCTACCCTTTTGGGGTTACAGGCGTGATGCCACGTTATGTTTACAGCTGGAGAGGTTTTAAGATGAGATTAAAAAAAATTGTCAATTCTTGAATTCGTTCCACTGCCTCCTACTAAATCATTTTATTTACTAGGTGATTTTGCGTCACTTTTACAATACGCTTGATGGGAGCGAATAAAAAACAGAACTCGTTCAGCTGTTTATCTTCCCGGGCGTGTCATCAAACCTGACAGAGATTATGTCCTTTTTAAGATTGTAGACCATCACATTAAGATCGTACCAAAAGTGACTGCAAGATGTCTTCTGATTATTTTATTAACGGAAGATATCTTCATCTTGCACGATGCAGCTTCTTCTATCATGTGGGTTGTGAGGTGGATAACCAACCTTAGCAACCCTGGTGTCAGTATAAAGCCACTGAGACTAAGAGACATGACATCTGTAGTGAGCTAGAAGAAGCTAGAAAAAGCGTTTCGAGTTGGTAAGGTAAGTATTTCAAAATCTTACCTTCTCATTCTGGTAAGCCGTGACAGCGATGAACTCCGTCTCCTTGAAGACGTACGTCCGGAAGGTGGAGTAGGGCAGCTTCAGGATGTCATTGGCTCGCACCAGGTGGAACCTCGGCTGGTACTTGTGCATCGAGTTCAGGATCGTCTGCGTGACACACTTCAGACAGCTTAGGAACTTGATCGGTTAGCTTCGGGTCACGTGGGGTGGGAAACCGCGGAGGAGGTTGGAGGAAAGGTGGAACAAGTTGGAGGAAAAGTGGAACAAGTTGGAGGAAAAGTGGAACAGGTTGGAGGAAAAGTGGAACAGGTTGGAGGATTTTTTGGCAGGTGAGTTTTTTCGGGAAAGTTGGTGGCGGTTGAGATATCATGTGGTTTTACTCTTTGGAGGGAGGAAAAGTAGGATCATAATATTTGTATGATGATGGTGTTTCATCGTCTCTATCTTCTATAACGAAATGTGTAAAACTAAAATATAAACGTTACAACTCTGGGTATTTACAAAAAGGTTTTTTTTATGTGACTTATTGTAGGTCTGCCTTAAATGGAATTAATTACTTGGCCGGAGACAAGGAAGATGGAACACCAAACATAATTAAACAAACAATACACCCTAAAAATAGCAGTCGGTCAAGTAAACATAAACTTAAGGCTATGTTTCATTATGCAGCATGTAAATACTTAACGAATGTTGAGTGTTGGGCTCACGATCCGGAGGTCCCGGGTTCGATTCCCGGTGGGGATATATCACAAAAATTACTTTGTGGTCCCTAGTTTGGTTAGGACATTACAGGCTGATCACCTGATTGTCCGAAAGTAAGATGATCCGTGCTTCGGAAGGCTCGTTAAGCCGTTGGTACCGGTTACTACTTACTGATGTAAGTAAGTAGTCGTTACATGAGCCATGTCAGGGACCTTTGGCGGTTCAGTAATGACCCTGACATCAGGGTTGATGAGGTTGGTATTCCACCTCACAACCCACACGATAGAAGAAGAAGAAGAATACTTAACTAAATAAAAACAACGTAAACTAAGTACAGTTGAAAAAATAATTACTTATTCATCGTTCTATCAGAAGTGCCGACGCGTGTTAATTTCAATTAAAACAACTGACGTTATAATAACATCCCTGTGAGCTTTCAATTGATAAAAATAATTGTTTTATAAACATTTTGCAGGTTAATAATTTATCATTCGGTATTTATGACTCGTTTGCACCTGTGAGCACCTGTGCCGCCCGCCATTTTGAAGTTAAAAGCATTTAATTACTGTCATGGTGGTATTTTTTTATTTTTGTGTAAAGCAAATATGGTTGACGTGAAGGTGTAAATCGATTCAATGATACGTAAAATGTTTTTGTGTTTGATAATAACAAGAAATAGAATAGGGACGGAATGGAAACTAGTTTAAGATGTTGACGATAAGAAGTTATCTGTGATATTACACGATTATAACCCATATTCTGAGATGTTAACTCAAAACTTCCTCCACTCGGCCTCAGCTGAGAATTTTGGTATCTTAAGTTGAGATTTACGTTATGTTACATGTTAAAATAATAAAATTTTTCGCATAATCAGAAACATACGTAACTTCATCACGTCCAACTAGGCGCTTTCTGAATCTGACCTGGGTGTTAAAATGGCCACATCGAAGCAATTCATGTAAGAAAGCAATATTACAATTTGACAGTTATTTCCATTGCGCGCTTACTTTTATATACGCTAGCGACATTTGTTAATAAAATACGGGTGTTCTACTATTGTGTTGTTTGTGTGTTTGTGTTATTCTATTTCTCTTTTGTTTTGTATTTTGTTTTTTCCTGTTTGTGCAATAAAGTATTTGTTATGTTATGTTATGTTATGTGTTCGTTTTTGCTCGACTGCTACCCAGGCATCTAACTTCTGAGCTTATCGACTGAAGTACGTAGAGACATAAAGCCGTAAAAAAGAAAGCTATAAACCAGCAATCTCCCACTCCAAGTCATTACACGTCATTATACTACTGAAAGATGCACGAGGACCGCGGTCAAGCTACAGCCGTAGAATAAAGAATAATCATGGCCGTAGGAAACCAATCACTTGGCAATTGGAAGATAATCCATTTAATTGAATCACTGTGCTGTTTTGAAGGTAAGGAGAATTTAATGGGGACAAATGAGGTTATTATGTAATTAGTGATGTGATGAATAAGTTGGAGAATTAAAAACGCAATATTGCAGTTTGAGATTTGCGCATGTACAAGTAATATTGTTGCTGAACGGCCTCCGTGGTCCAGTGGTTGAGCGTTAGGCTCACGATCCGGAGGTCCCGGGTTCAAATCCCGGTGGGGAAATATCACAAAAATTACTTTGCGATCCCTAATTTGGTTATAGGACATTACAGGCTGATCGCCTGATTGTCCGAAAGTAAGATGATCCGTGCTTCGGAAGGCACGTTAAGTCGTTGGTCCCGGTAACTACTTACTGATGTATGTAAGTAGTCATTACATGAGTCATGTCAGGGGCGGCTCAATAGTACAGACACCAGGGTTGATGAGGTTGGTAATCGACCTCACAACCCACACGAGAGAAGATGAGTTGCTGCAATGTGGCCTTTTTGACCACCTTAACGACAGAAACGATCGAAAAATATTCGAACCCGAGGCCTTAGATTATAGAATAAGACTCATCATCACTAATTTAAGAGCAACGCTCTTGTCGGTGTAGCATTCTCCTAACTCTCCATGCTACTTTTTTAGGGAAAAATATGGCAGTGGTTTCCCTCTTGCCTTCCGCACCGCAGTACTCTGTCTGACGCAAGAATAATACTACGGGTGGTATTAATAAACTAATCTCAGCTTCGAGACTGCCCTCAAGATCATGTCAATGTGTCATATAAAAACAGAGACTCGAGCATGATCCTGAGGGCAGTCTCAGCTGAGATTCGTTTATTAATACCACCCTACGTATGGAACGACAACTCTCCCCCCGCACTAATTCGAATCGGGCGCTGACCTCACCCCCTCTGGGTCTTATTTTAGTCTTAAATGGTCTCAAGGCGCTGAGGAGTAAGGGGGGGAGCTTGACATCTTATGTCACTGTTGATTGTCATTTTTTCAACTTGGCTAAGGCTTCTGAACACCAGTTATAACGCATAACGTGCCCTCCGAAGCACGGGATCATCTTAGTTTTTCGGACAATCAGGTGATTCAAGCTTGCAATGTCCTTACCAAACAAAGGATAGTCTCACAAAGTGATTTCGAAAATGTCCCAATCGGGAATTGAACCCGGACCTTTAATAACAATAAACTTAAATCGTGACCTGCAACATAACATGCCCTCACTTCTTAAATATTGAATCCGATAAACGCTACTGTTACTCAAACCGTCAATTTCCTAAAAAAACTTCGAATGTCCGCGCCCTAGTATTAAAGAGCTAAAATATTACCCAACGAAATGTGTCATGAATCCACGAGAATTTGAGGCTTTGTCACCCTAATGACACAGTGTGTGACCCCACGTTACCAAATTACAGGACATTATCATTTAATTCTACCTCAGATGTCCCCTCTAGCAAATTCGGTGGCTATTTTTTACCAAATTGTTTCTTTTTTCTTTTTTATTTAAGGTAAAGTGTTTGGAACTAATTGTTAAGTGTTGAACATACATACACCTACATACATAAACTCACGCCTATTTCCCACCGGGGTAAGCAGACTCTATGGAATTCCATTTGCTTCGATCCTGACCCACTTCTCTTGCTTCCTCCACATTCATCAATCGCTTCATACACGCACGCCGGTTCAGAGTAGATCGTACTAAACCTTTTCTAAGGACATCTCCAATTTAGTCAATGTCTTTCTAGGTCTTCCTCTGCCAGCCCTACCATCAACCTTCGCTTTATATACCGCTTTCGTAATCCTATTAAAAGGAAATACTTAAGTAATGTATCGGCGTGTTAGTTCGATACTAAATACCTTTAAGATATAGTACCGCTTGCCTTTACAAATGCTCCGATAACGTCCAATGCATACAATACATTATACTATTGTCTACAGTGAACAGAAATATGTGTTTGTATGCAAAATAATGTTTAGTATGCCATGCTGTGAATCTCTGCCCATATTGAAACCACCCGTGCATATTTCTTAGCACGATTTTATTTAATAAATATTTATTCATTTGGATCGCGTTAATATTATGAGATATGAAATGAATTGTAGCGTTGACAGCGACTTTCCGAACGGCGACCCGCGCTACGGCGACTCTCTTTACGGCGAGTGGCCTTATTTTCCCTTTACGTCGAGCGAGTTTTGACGTTATTGTACAGTTATGGTAAAAACTGTTTTGCTGTTTTCTTATACTTTTCAGTTCGTTGTTTTTATATAAGTAGTAGTATTAGACCTATTCTTTTTATTTATGATTTGGTTTAAATAGACAAATACTTACAATTAATTTTCCTCTTATTATTTTCCTAGCTACTTACCTTTTAAGAAACATAATAATTATAGTTACTTATGTGGAGAAAATGGCTGCAACTAATGAAACTCCATTTTGATATAATAGGTAATATATTTTTATAAACATTGTTTTAAAAAGACCTATACCTTCTTTATATTGTGAAATAATACAATAGTTCTACGGTAGAACTGATCAGTTAGAACTACAGGGAATAAAGGACATAACATAGCATCACGTCTGTATCCTCGAAGGGGTAGAATATTGAAAAAAAAAATTAAGTACATTTATCATGTAAATACAGGCTGGCGCAAACATAGGCCTCGTTAAGTTAAATTCTGCTTTAAAAATCTTGTAATGGATATTTCGAAGGATGAAACTTCCTGCGTAGCCTCTGTGTGGGGATGAGCCCACCCTACCTCTAGGACGCCGTCGGCAGGGCATTGAGAAAGGGTTGGTCCCAGGGCATAGGTGTTAGTTGCCGAACTCAGAGAATAAAAGGGATCTTAATGGAGTGCAAAAAAATAGAGAGTAGGATTGGGCGCCTTGAACATGATACTCTCCCATTGCAAGCAAAGCAAAGGGGATGGAATTAAAAATTTCACTTTTATAAAAAGGTATATTAACATTACTTCTTCTTATACGGCAAAGAGTTTAGCATGTCTAGGTTATTTCATGATAACACAAATTTAGGAATAATCCTGTTATTACAATCAAGCAAAGCTTAGTCAAACCACTTAAACGCTAAAGTTTCACCCAAAAAGTGATATATTAAGTGCCTGGACGGCAGGTCTTAGGCAAAATCATGAAGCAAACCGCTGGATAGCAGGTCCTATACAAAAAGCATGATGTAGATGTAGAAGACAATTACTCCGAGTGTAAGCACAACATTATCTTAATGGGGAACTCCCCAGGTAGCCCTTGAAGATAGACATCCAAGTTGGACTTTGAACCCTGCAACAAAACGACATATTATAGGTCTGCCTACCCCGTTAAGACGCGGAAACATAGGTAAACCACATTACGTGTGACGGTATAACAGCATAATCGATAGTCAATGTACTAAGCCAATGATTTTTAGGTGGTTTTACAGTTATTATTATTCTGAGGGTTTTACACTGAAAGAAAGATAGTGAGATTAAGCCATTGTCATGGACATGTGGAACTCATTTTAGCCAAAGTTCAGAGATAATAATCACAAAAAACTCACCAAAAGATTTTAACATCATTTCAACATCATTGACGTGGCACACCACTTCAAAAATAAGGCATGCAAAGGGAGCTTAACCCATACAGCCTAGTCTTTGGTCATCTTAATCTTTTTTAAGTTGCCATCGTCATTCGATAAATGTTAATTTGACACAACTTTTTCCAAGCGCGGAGGCACACACTCGCATGCGATTACCGGGTGAGAGCCTTCAGCGCTCCCCATTTGTCCGGCCAAGTAGTTAATGCCATCTGCGGCAAATCTACAATAAGTCACGTCAAAAAAAAACTCGCATGCGATTCAGCCTTGTCGGAAGTCTAAAAACAGGTGTTACAAGAATACCAAACATAACTATTATGTTTAAGTAGGTACCATGATTATAATCATTAAACCCGTTGCCTGAATAATATAAAATGAATTTTGATTTAGATAAGTAATACCTAATAAGTACCTAAAATATTTGTCCCTGGCTCCAAACGCGTGGAGAGTGTTTTCTATAGGTAGTACTATTTATTAGTTATTGCTGTGCTGTAACGTAACACACAATCAAACTCACATTCGAATTTATTCTGTTCTATTTATTAGTTAGGATCAAATAAAATTGAACAATTTTAATAAATTATCATAGCATGTAATCTTCTTTCAATCTAATTTACAGTTTTTGGTATGTATGTTTTGACTGTTTAGTATATTATAAGTAATAAAATTACAAATAATAAATAATGTTCCTGTCATGTCAAGCATTTGTCATGTCTATTGTTATTTTTATAGAATAAATTTCAATTTCATTGTAAAAATTCAATAAAAGTATCAAAAAATTGTGAAACAAGGATGAAACAAAGTACTCCTATTGTGTGGTTATCAGTGTTTGGAATTATTCGTTGATAAATTTTGCCAAATAATCAAGAAAAAGAATGGTCGATACTGGACTGGTCGAGTTACCTATATGCTAAGGTTGGACGAAATTCATTGAACGTTACTCTGTGATGTGAAAGTCAACAGTTTTTCAAAAAGTTGGAAGATAACGAATGCATCCGTTTACCAATTTCAGAGTTGAAGGAAAGGTTTGTCAATAAGGTAATTCGGCTATACTTACCTTTGCTATTAAAATATATGTAAATACCTAGGTATCCACTTTATTTATTTTTACATAAAAATACTCGAATAATCGAAATAATCGAATCATTGCTGCTTATCATCGTTATGTATCATAAAGAGTGTCACTCTTCCCTGGGAACACAAGTTGCTATTGATCTGTTAAAAGCCACCAAGATTGCTCATGATCCAACTGATTGCGAACTTACTTGTATGCTGAGGTGATGAGGTGAAAAGTCTTAGTCCGGGATAAGAATTTAGGCAGTGCCTGAGAGTAACCACGTGGGCGCAGGATGATGTTGAAGTGATAGCAGGCCGGAGTGGACCTATAGCAGCAAGCGCCTAACAAGTACGGTAAAGCTACGGCTGCTTGAAAGTACATCAGGTGGGATTCATCTATTTTTACGTTTATAAGTAATTGACGAGGTGATGCTCTCCCAGCGAACCCGCTGCAGAGTTCATAGGTTCTTCGAGTACTAGAGAGATAATGAGAATACGCCACACAGTGTACGAGAAGAACACGAAAGGACGTCGAAGCTTATGTGTGTGCGCCTGTTCTAGAATTATTAAAAATATAAACGTTATATATATAAATAAGAGTCTATTGATGACAATGTGTTTTATTAATTTAAACCTCTCCACATCGGTTCTTAAAAGTTATCACATCATCATCCATCATTGCTGCTACTAAAACTATCATTTATAGTATATTAATTGATAAACTTAATTATATCCTATACCTAACAGCATAAAGTTCTAGCTACGCAATAAGGCCGCTTTTGTAACAACTATTACTCTGAGATTGTTTAAATAATGTGTTTCTTCAGTATCCAATAAGCACTTTGTATTGTATTGATGACAGACTTAAATGAGGTTGGGCCGGACATGCTTGTCGCATGCACGGATCGTCACGCGTTGTGTCTTATGATGGCGCAACGACATGGACGCTTGCCGGAGGGACTGGCTGGAATGCGCTCAGGATCGCGATGATGGGAAGAGGAAGAGGAGGCCTTTGCTCAGCAGTCGGATCTTGTAGGCTAGATTAGACAAGATTGTATTGATAATTGAGAGTAGGTGCCAGTAACCAGCCATCCGAAAAGATATAAGTATATATTAAAAAAAATATCGAGATAAGATGTAAGTATATATACCTAGTAGCTTTGTATCACATATTTAATCCCATAAGATTACTGCATTTATAAAACAGGCTGGAAGGTTTTCAATATTATGAAACAAAAATGAACCAAAAATGCAATTATTTCAGTGGAAAAAAAATATTGTATGTAGCGTGATTAAAATTGTGTTTTGAACTGTACATGTAAATGACAGATGTGATGTCAAGCAGTCGCCGTTCCGGGAATCGCTGTCCACGCTACAATTCGAAATTATTGAGAGCGGTGGTTGCTCAGGTAGAACGCTTGCCTCTCACTTTGAGGTCGCAGGTTCGAATCCAGCACAGACCTAAACCAATGTCGAATTTGTTTTAGAATTCATGTTTGGATTATAAATGATTATCACATGCTCAGCAGTGAAGGAACACCACATTCCCGAGAAATGCGTTTTGGAAGTATGTGACCTAACTTGTATTGGGCTGGTTTTCCCTTCGCGGGTTTGACGGTTAGTCAGGATCCCGTGAGAAAAGGGATAATGTTAGGAAGATGATGACAATATAGACTTAATCTAGAAGGCATTTGATGGCTTCTGAATATATATATGAGAAAAATTGTAGATTATTTAAAGCTCAACAGATATTAATTACTTACTTATATTATTATTTACTTATACTTATATTATTCTAATTTCTAATTTTTAAGTTTGATGTGTAATTTCAATTTTACTTTATTTTTAAATACTTTTTTTTTTTTGAAGTGACTTATTGTAGATTTGCCGCAGATGGCATTAACTACTTGGCCGGAATTTTAAATACTTAAATACCCTTAATTGTATAAGTTATGTACGCCGTAATTGTCATATATATTAGTCACAATACCGTAACCTTATAAATGTAAAATGTTTTAATATACATATGTGATGTGGTTGTACTTTATAAATAAATAAATAGATGGCTTGAAGCGGGTTTCCCCAAGCGACCTGAAGATAGCTGATATTTCCATTAGATTGGTATCAAAGTCTATAGATGACAGTATAGAAAGATTCTCAGCTCTTTTTACTGCTCAGAGCAAAGCTAAACATGTATATATAATCATTAAAGACTTATCCAGTTCACTGAACATTGAGTAAGTCGCTACTGAAGCAGAATTTCTTATTATACGTAAAATATCCATATTAATATTATAAATGGGAAAGTGTATGTGTGTTTGTTTGTCCGTCTTTTATGGGAAAACGGAGCGACGAATTGACGTGTTTTTTTTTAAGTGGAGGCCTTTGCCCTGCAGTGGGATAGTGTAAGCTAAAATAATACTAAAATTTAAAGCATTGTACTTTTAATTAAGAATTACTTAGCAAGAACAGGCTAATTTCCTAATAGTCAAATAAGTTACTTTTTACTAAACGTCAAAACACGAAACCACAATGGAATTTGCATGAAAAAGCACACCGTGACGTCATAGAAAAACGTGTTGAAATGTCGGACTTATCATTACGTTTTTCTTGATTAAAATTCATAAATATTTTACGTCAGTTTTAAACCTGTCTCTATGTACGGTCACGGGCATTAATATGTATACACTTTGGTACCATGTCACATTAACTTTTTTGACAATTTGAACTGTAAGTCTCACCAAATGTCAAATATGTTAGTGCGACAGAGTCTTAAAGTGGGTACATTATATTGCTCATGACTGTAGTCGTCAGAATTTTATAATTTATCTTTGACCTACGAAACCACCCAATACGCTTGATTTTTATGACGTATGTCGTTTATACGTGCTTCAGAAGAATGTTTCGAGACGTTACTTATTAAGTTGATTAAAACAAGTCAGTTTTATTGACTAATTGCCCACTCCCCCTGTCTGGCCGTTGGTTAAATCAGAACTAATTCGATTCAATCATTCCAGCTGACAGTTTCCGTTCAGCGATGCAATCAGATTGTAAATATTTAGATGCAACTTGAGTTTGATAAAACAGAAATTAAGTGTTTTTATTTTATAACACTGTTAGAAATGCATTTTCGGAGGTATGTGACCTAACCTGTATTGGGCTAGTTTTCCCTTCGCGAGTTGGAAAGTCAGACAGGCAGTCGCTTCTGTAAAAAACCGGACCTGTCAAATCTTCAGGTTAGGTAAGTGGACCCTGTGAAAAACTGGATAATGCTAGGAAGATGATGATAACACAGTTTGACCATTATACAGATGGTGATACGGCTCATATCACGTTGGTATAACAGAAAGCTCGCCGAGGTTTGGGTACTTAGTTCATTTTGCGATGAATGTACGATCAAAGAGCAAAAGTTCAGTCGCTGAGCCCAGCGAATAATTTGTAAACAGTGGTGAAATTATGAACCATTAGTTGTCATTATTATAAAATTTATGTTTTTAGGTGTTTTTGGTCTATTACAGAAACAACATGTAACCAGGAGGTCTTAAATGAAAATTACCTCTAAGTTCACTTTAAGTACCAGTAGTTTTAATCTGACCTCTAGGGGCTAACCAAATTGCGAACAATTTCTAAAGGCGAGCTTTTTATGTCTTGTTTTTAAACTTTCCGCATATGGCATTAACTATTTTACCGGCCAAATGGAGAGCGCTGTGACTTACACTTGAAATAATAGCGATGTATGGGCGATCTATTTTTATTACTGTCACTCTGTAAATTTCGTAATCGTTTACAACTTGGCTAAGGCCCTTAGTTAAATAGTCATAACTCTCTATCTAGCTATTGTACTATATATAGATGAAGTCAAGTTAAATAATATCTATTTTAAATAAAACTAAACAACATAATTACAGTGAACTCTACCATCAAAAACCACATATCAATGCATCACGATACGGACTCAAAAGACCAGTATCTAT
The DNA here is from genome assembly GCF_024362695.1 of Pectinophora gossypiella. Classification (NCBI taxonomy): domain Eukaryota; kingdom Metazoa; phylum Arthropoda; class Insecta; order Lepidoptera; family Gelechiidae; genus Pectinophora; species Pectinophora gossypiella. Next base: position 11,164,618 of record NC_065423.1, read on the forward strand.
GAAAAAAAAAAACTTTTAAAAAGTTTGTACCTACACTAACGAAGCGGCTCAATACAAGGCTGTTTGGGAGGCGATAACATTAAAAATAAATAAAAAGACTATAAAAAAAGAATGGTTTGTTTCGGCTTTAATTGCTGGGCTTAATAAGGCCGTTGAATTTCTTTATTTTATGGTTCGACATGGAATTAATATGTAAATCTGTATGCACGGTGGTCCGATTGCAGCCGATCACTGGTAATTATCGAACTATGATAGAAGATAAGTTGGTCATTCGTTACGAGGTATAGATGATCTCTACATATGCGCGTAGATGTTTATTCGTGGGTTACGTGCTTAAACGTGCGATACTCTGCAAAAGTCCAATCAGTTTCTCGCAAAGTAATAAATTAACTGGTTGCACTTAAGACCTTATGGTTACATGTTGTTTCTGTGATATTTTCGCCATCTTCTATGCATTAAATAGGTACTGAAATTAATTTTAACAGATTAAGTGACGATGACGGCTCGAAATGACACCTACTTAATTATATTTTTAAGTTTTAAAACTATATTAAAAAAAGCTAAAATTAGAATCGGCGTCACTGTAGTAGTCTTAAAAACGCATTTTGAAAAATGTTTTATTAAATTAATGACCTTTCTTATCTGAACTGTACAATTATCGCTTTTTACGATTTGGTGTCATAAAATTATAATTTGGGTGGTAAAATTCATGAAATCATTACCGCGTTACCGAGTACGTACCTACTTACAAAGCATTTTATAGAATTTGAATTTACATGAAGTGTTATCTAAGAATTCATTTCTTTAAATAAAATAAACACGATTAAAATAAAATTATTTTTGGTAAGTACCTATTTGAATATGACATCCCTAAAAATTCCTTCTTACTCTTAAACGAAAATAAAGTACAATCTCATTCATAGGTATTCTACAAAAATAAAGCACAGAAGAAACTAGAACGTAACAACTAGGCTAGTTTCCAACTAGTCAAATCAGTTACTATTTACTAAACGTCAAAATACGAAATTACTATGGAATTTGTATGAAAAAGCACACTGTGACGTCATAGAAAAACGTGATAAAATGGCGGACTTATTATTATGTTTTTATTCATAAATTGAAAAAAGAAAATGTTTTTCGTTAGTTTTAGATCTGTCTTTATTAAGTAATCAGAATTTCATAATTTATCTTGAACCTAGTACACGACCCAACAAGACAAAACAAAAAACAAAAATGAAACCATTAAATTTTTCCAAAGTAATAGTTACATCAACATGCCGAGAGATGGCGCCACCTAATAGGCAAGGCCCCATTCTACGGTCACAGGTCGTAAAGTAATTTTGTACGTATTACAAAATAGCGTGTTATAGTTGTTTTATTATTCTTTAATTAACAGTGATGTAAGGTGCAGACGACGGAGATGGAAAAGGAATTGAGCGAAGATTTTATTTTTAGGCGGAACGTTATTCCTAGGTACAAACTGCTTTAAAAATAGATTTCAATAGCCATAGGTATTTTGGTATAATATTTTTAAAACACCTAAACTTTCGTTCGTATGAAAATCGATGCGCCTTATTCCTAATTCTAATGGCGTTGAAATTGTCATTGTCGTGTTATATGTATTTGATGTCTTTTTTATTAATTCAACTGTAAAGGCGTAGGTAAAGACCTAAATAAAGGATAATCAATTCGTAACTATCTAGATATTAGTGGTGGAGTATGCTCCATGCCACCTCCGGTTGATTGAGGGGAGGGCTATACCCAGCAGTGGGACGTAGGTGTTTATGTTATATTATTTATTAAGTCTCTTTCATTTCGCACCGCACACACTACTTACACATTGTTTCTGTCCTGTTGTCACGTAAATCATAATAATTACTTAACTATAGCTGCTCAAAATTAGGTAGGTAGTCACCTATTACCTATTAACGAAACGGAAAGCTCCGGGATTTCGGACAGACTGGATTATATTCCACATAATATATCATATTATGTTTCAAAGTAAGAATTTTTTAAAATAGAGAACATGCATTTCCTTCGGTGAGTTGCAGCTATTCGCCGTAAGATGGCGGTGCGTTACACGTACTAGATATTTTAGTAATGATGTGCCAATTTGCCGTTATATTTTATCTATTGAAAATTAAAAATTGCAATTTAAAGAAAGCACCTATCTGTCTAAATAAATAGTTACACAACCTCTACCCAAGTAATTTAAGATATGTAGAGGTAGGTAGCAACCTATCTTAGAAATTCGCTATTTAGGTAGGTACCTATCTTACGAAAATGCTCTCAAGGTGGTTGTTAATAAATATAACCATAAACAGCCTATAAATCAACCGGAGGGGGTATGGAGCAAACTCCACCACGCTGCTCCACTGCGGGTTGGTGGAGGCATTTTTACGGCTAATAGCCGGGATCAACGGCTTAACGTGCCCTCCGAAGCACGGAATCAACTTATTTTTTCAGACAATCAGGTGATTCAAGCCTGTAAAGTCATCTTTATCATGGGTAAAATACCTAATCAATCAGGAATATTTTTCTATTGAAATTTGTAGATTAATTTCTTTTTTTTTATGTCAATAGCACTTTCACCTACGTAGGTAGACTTATTATTTTTTTGAGCAAACGAGCTTTCAAGATCTGGAAAATTATTATGATTAAACACCTACCTAGTTGTTAATTGATTAATTATATATCTATCTGTAGCATATAACGCAAGTTACGCTTAGGTAGTTTATTTAAGAGCATATAAATAAGTGGCGGTAAGGGTTTTATAGTTTTGAGATTATAATAGTCTGTGCACATTAGGTCGGGCGTCGCCGCACTTCGCGCCAACCGGCTAATTCGCGCGCCATAACTCATACACGCCGCACGCACTGACAAACATACACCCCTCTCTTTCTCTCACCTAGAGAAACACTACCCGTGTTTGTTTTTCCTTTTTCTTGCTTCGAAATCTTATTTTGAATTTTATTCCTGCAGGGGCGTGGATGCACGATGTTGCATATTACGCATCCCGTTCTCACACATACGTATCTTGCTCTATCCCTGTCTCGCTTTTTGTAATTTTAATTCGCAGAACGGCATCGAGACGTGATTCGATTGTGAAGAAGTTTTTTATTCGGAATTCGTTGAAGCTCGAGTTGGGGATTTGAATCGCTCGATCGCATGCAGTATCGATTGTCCCGATTGTATCCCAACATCGAATGTTTCGACGAGGGAATAGAATATTTAGGATGCCACGGCTACCTACGTACCGCTAGCATCATCATCACCCTAGCTTTATCCCGTTTTCACGGGGTCTACTTGCCTAACATGAAGAATTTTACGGTTTTTTACAGAAACAACTGCGTGGTAACACACGAAGGGAAAACCAGCCCAATACAAGTTCTGGTTTTAGTTTTCCTTCACCGCTGAGCACGTGAAACATTTATGAAAACAAATTCGAAACTCATTGGTTTAGACCCGTGCTGCGATTCGAACAGCAGGTAAACAGAAAGTCAAAAAGTTCTAACACGGCTCTACCTCGTCGCTCGCTCTACGTAGATATTCACAAAACCACTACATTTTTTATGTGACTTATATGCAAATGTTCTCCTAGGTCTACCCCTTCCTCTCTTCTTAAATTTTTCCTTCTATGATGTTTGTTATAAATAAATCGTGTCGTATCAGGTGGCCAATCATATTATTGGGTAGACCTAGGAGAACATTTATGAAACAAATAAAAGAAAAGGTGTAGGTCGTGTCGTACAGGAATGGCGATTACACCAACGACAAGAGCGCAGCTCTTAAATAAAGAGAGAGATATGCAAATGGCACTAACTACTTGGCCGGACAAATGGGGAGCGCGAACTGGCTCTCACATGGACAGAAACACTAACACAAACATACTTCACTAGGTACCTAAGTTTAACCAGTTAACAAAAAGTCTAGTTATTTTAAACTAAAATCACTTCGGTAGCTGTAGCATGATATTGGATTTGCGAAAAAGTGAGGCGATAAAGATTTATCGCATCGTGTGCGATATATGTATGTTTAGCAAGCTACAGGGTCAGAAGCCGGCATTTAATGCGTGGAAGCTTTACTCAAAGTAAGTGTAAAACAAAAGAAGAAAAAAAATGGGTAAACGTTTGTGTTTGACAGATTAAGTGAGTCAGAGAAGCCGCCAACTCAATATTTGTACAGTAATTGTGGACAGTGAGTCTTGGGATTACGGGCGTGAGTTTTATGTATGTACAGTAAAAAAAAACCTCTATACCGTATACACAAAAATATACTTTACAGCCTAGTGCGAAAGACAATGCAGAAAAAAAATATTATCTGACAGCTGTCAAATTATATCAATCTATTGGGCTTTTTGGCGGGAACGGGACAGTTGCTTTCTTCATTGATAATCTAAATAATTAATACGAAGTGGTGTTTTGTGGTTAATGATCATATTAAGTTAGTCGGAAAACAGTCGCGATAGTGTTATTATTATATTGGGGTTCGGAGTAGGAGTCTATTCCGAGGGTGGAGGTTTAGGTTTCATTATTCATCGTCATCACCTTTCATCATTTCATTACTATCATCAAGGGAAAAAATACATAAGACATGGCTGTACCTATGGGCATAGTTCCCTTTGCCTTGCCCCACGGGGAAGACCAAAGAAAAAAAATCAATCTATTTTAAAAGAGTTCGTATAGGTACTTAATAATAAAGTGGCAGTTAAGCAGGTAATACATACCTATTATAAAAAAAAAAAACTAGTTTATCTGTACCTTACAAGTTTTCTGTACATAACAGTAAAACTTATAGGTACTCGAACCCGTAACCCGACCATCATTCATTTCTACGATATTTTTCCATCAACCGCGATTAAACCATCACGTCATCAATAACCAATAGGAAATTGGCATTTGATTGCCAGCGTCTAATTGGTCGGATATCGCGTGATAGCCGGCTATAACTTGAGATAATTTGTTTCTTTTGCGATGATATCATTTATCACTGATTCTGTCAAGGTGGTCTATGTTGGAGGTCTCCAAACTGTTAATTTTAAAGAAATCATCAAAGGTCAGTTGGAAATACAGTTAACTTGCCGCACTTGGTTAAAATCTAATTGTTTTTAGTATAGGTTTAGAATATATACATAACATACATAAACTGCCTATATACGTCCCACTGCTGGGCACAGGCCTCCCCTCAATCAACCGGAGGTTAGAATATAGGTATATAATTTACCAATTACTACTATTAGTAGCGGGATTCCCCATCGGGAATTTAAGCCCGGGACCTCCGGATCGTGAGCCTAACGTTCAACCACTGGACCACGGAGGCCGTTGCGATATAGTCGTGAGCTGATGTTATGTTTTTTTTTTTAATATTTCGTCCCGGAAAAGCGAGAGCTGACCTATAAGCGACTGTATAGGGAGCTAAGTGCCTCCGATGTGTTTGTCGACGCTTTTTGTGATAAAAAGGGCAACTACAACCAGTGACTTGCCGTTCCTGGGAATGTTCCCAATTTGGGAACGTTCCCGTCAGGAATAATGTTTCCTATCCACTGGTTGCCTGGAAGAAATTGCTGCTTAGCAATAAGGCCGCCAGATTGTACTGTATCTATCATCATCTGTGTTAATTTGTTTTGTATGTTGTGTGCAGTAAAGTATATTTGATTTGATTTGATTTGAAAAAGCCAAAAGTTAATGTAAAAAGAGCTTCATTATCTAACCTTTAATCCTTTCATGGACAGAGACCATGGGTCATTGGTGGTTCATAATAGGTAGTATGACCTTTAAATCGGAACGTCCGTAGACGTTCTGTCCTTGAAAGTGTTAAGCAGATAAAACCAGAGTATCTAACAGATCCCTTTGCTAACATAACCAATTTCGGAAGTCATACTTCGCATCTGCGTGACTAATAATGAACTAAGTGCCACAATGTCTGATCTGGATTTATTTTTCAATTCTCTTAGGCAGTACAAGGATAAAATTTATAAATATTTATGTTCCCCAGCATAATATATATTTTTAATTATCCGTAAATATAATTGTATTTGTATTTTATTTATTTATCTGCGTAACCGATTACGTTGTCTTACACTGCAAATGTTGTGTGCACCTATTTATTTATAAAGGTAAATACAACATTACAGTGTAACCCAATGCGCTGTATGACGAGAAAACATTACAAAAAGTAATACAAAAAAAAATAAACAATGAATGAAAAATGAAACAAAAAGAAAAATAAGACTAATATAAATAACATGAAAAATATAAAAAAAATATTGGCTTATGAAACAGTCTAATTCCTGATGTAACTTTTATTTTATTTAATGTTTTATTATATAAGCTGTTGGTGTACCCTTATTATAAATAAATAAAAAAGAAAAAAATAATTTGAAAAAGGAAAGCAGCAGTTTTTACTATTGATGAGGTTTTTTTTACAACAAGAACGTTTCCACTTTGGAAAAATTCCCGGGCACATCACTGACTACAACCCTTCTGTTGACCCTGCTAAGACGATTTACGTGTCGACAAGCGATCAAATATTATGTCAGCGGCTCCTCTGTCTAACTTAATCTCTTTAACGCAAACATTTGTCTGCGTTTTTATTTTTTTCTTTTACACTTACGTTTTAAGTCTGCTTATTGCATTTTAGAAATAACAATGATTCATATTAGGCTTAGTAATAAAGTTTCACACTAAGTTTAGTATATTAGGCTACGCGAACCGTTTTTTAAACTTAAATTATAAGTGCTTTAGCCCACTGCCTCATAATTGGGGAGTCATATCTGCTTAGGTTTATGGTCTCTTCTTCTTATCGTGTGGGCTGTGAGGTGAAATACCAACCTCATCGACCCTGGTGTCAGGGTTATTACTGAGCCGCCAAAGGCCCTTGACATGGCTCATGTAACGACTACATACTTACAGCACTAAGTAGTAACCGGGACCAACGGCTTAGCGTTGCCTTCCGAAGGACGGATCTTACTTTTGGACAATCAGGTGATTAGCCTGTAATGTCCTAACCAAACTATGGGTCACAAAGTGATTTTTATGTGATGTGACATAGTAGAATATTGTTGTTGACTATATTTATATAATAGAATGGAATAGAACGGAATAGACTAGAAATTGTTTATTATAATTTATCTATTGACATCTGTCTACCCCGCTACAGATAACAGCGTTACGAAATACATTAAACACTCACATAAAAGGCTCGCTATCCCCAATTTTCTCAGTATCTCAATAAACTTTTCGTTCACAATCCAACGTTTTAACTTTTAAAAGCCCAAAAAAGGAGTGAGGTCGCGCGAATGTGGTGGAATTTTTGTGGATTCTCACGAAATGCTCGGCTATTACCCGGGCATTAGGCTAAACGTATGAAGGGGCCGGGGACTTTGATTGCTGCCAAGTTACGAGTATTGCTGCGCCGGCGCACCGCGGCGTCATGAGTGCGTCGCTTCGGTTGGCCTTTCAAGGGCGGATTCCTAACATAACATATATAACATAAGCTGACTGCTAACGCCTATGCCCAGCAGTGGGCGTCATACGGCTGATGATGATAACTGCTATATCCCAAAAGGCTGGAGTCTAACTAGTCGATTCAGTTACTTTTTACTAAACGTCAAAACAAGAAATAAAAAGCAAGCTGTGACGTCATAGAAAAACCACTGTGACGTCATAGCAAAGCGTGATAAAATGTCGGACTTTTATTACGTTTTTCTTGATTAAAATTCATAAATAAGTTAAATAGAAAAAAGAAAATGTTTTTCGTTAGTTTTAGATTTGTCTTTATTTAGTAATTAGAATTTCATAATTTATCTTGAACCTACCTAGTACACGATCCAATCCCAGTAGTACTAGTAGAAAGTAAACATTGTACCGACATTTCTTTTTTTTTTGGCAATAAATATATTGTTAAGTTGTCTTCTGCTTCCTTGTGGCTCTGCTAACCTAGGGATTGAATATAATTTCAATAACACAGTTAGCTCGACCATTACAGATGGCGATACGCCTTGCTACCTATCATGATGGTCTAACAGAAAGCTCGATGATATATGGGTAATCAGTTCATCTTGCGACGGATGTAACTCTGACTACCCCAATTGGGATATATATTCAAAAATATATACTGCATTTTTACAAAAAATATGTTTCGCCAAACTGCAAAACAGTTTGTTGGCGAGCAGCTTATCAATACTTCTATATCTAGTCTATTCTAATATTTATAAAAAGGAAAATTTTGTGAGGTTGCAGTTTGTTTAACAAACATTATAGACGCGAGATTACGTTATGTTATGTTTAAATTATTATTTCTGTCACTAATAAAATGATAATTATTAATAACAAAATCAATGCAAACTGTCGCTATGTAACGTCAGTTACACTAGCTAATCAAGCAAAACTTGCACGCTAAAACCATTGGGCTAGCCGGAGTGACGCACTCGTCGGCACCTCTGTCGGCGCGGATGAAAGCGCTTTGTGCGCCCGCGCAGCCGCCATATTTATTTTAATTTAAGCGACGATCAGCTTAATGCTAACGACTCGGCTCCTGTGCATTGCAAATTCAGTTTTGAAATGAACTCCTTAGCCGTAGCATAGCACCTTGAGGAGTAACAGGGTAGCATGGTGTGGGTATATTATGAGGAAAGTGATGAGTATGGTATCTGAATGGATATAAAGGTAGAGGAGCGGCCTCCGTGGTCCAGTGGTTGAGCGTTGTGTTCACGATCCGGAGGTCCCGGGTTCGAATCCCGATGGGGACAAATCACAAAAATCGTTTTGTGATCCCTAGTTTGGTTAGGACATTATAGGCTGATCACCTGATTGTCCAAAAGTAAGATGATCCGTGCTTCGGAAGGCACGCTAAGCCGTTGGTCCCGGCTATTACTTACTAATGTAAGTACGTAGTCGTTATAGGGGCCTATGGCGGCTCAGTAATAACCCTGACACCAGGGTTGATGGGGTTGATAATCCACCGTACAACCCACACGATAGAAGAAGAAGGTAGAGGAAAATAGTACCCGGGACTGACTGCTTAATGTGCCCTCCGAAGCACGGAATCATCTTATTTCTCGGACTTTCAGGTGATTTCAGTCTGTAATGTCCGTCTCACAAAAATATTTTTTTAGACGTGTCCCCACCAGGAATAGAACCTAGGACCTCCGGATCGTGGGCTCACCGCTCAACCACTGGAGCAGACAGGCCGTTGTGTGCATGTAATGGTTTACCGTAACAGGAAGCTGCTATACGTAAGTAGTCACAGCGTGGATATAGGAAAAATAAAGAATTCTATTCCATTACACGAATATTGTCTTTAGAAAACAGAGCGGTGATACAAGGCACCAAGACCGGTTTATTACTCTGAGTAGCGTCAGCAAGAAGTCATATTTGGTTTACATAGGTACCTATTATATATTGAACCTGTTTCTTCTTATCCCCTAAGTAGTCCTAAACACTTAAGGAAATTATTAACTAAATTCAACCTCTAAACTCACACATACATAGCTTAAGACCATTTAATATTTACCTACAAACTTGTAATACTTTTAGTAAGACCTAAGGGAAGTAGCGGGCTATTCCCTACTCAAGTATCCTTATTACTTACTCGGAAGTGTTAAATGTATAATACATATTATTAACACAGTTAATTTGATTTGATTTTTTAGTTTTAAGCTTATTATTTTTAATATTTTTTGGGGTTCAGCTGAAAATCAGCGTTGTGGCACTCCCTCAATGTAGGAGTGTCACAACATCTTGCTGAGCTGATGTCCCTTTTTAGAGATAAGGTTTTAATTCATTATTTTGTTCATTTTTCTATTGTGTGTACCACCTACTTGATTCTAAAATAAATGTTTTCTTTCTTTCTTTCTTTCTTTCTGTCCACGAACAACTGTTAAGTATGTACTTTCAGAAATAAATGAATTAATAAAATTTTATTATTATTTATTTTTACCTATACAGCCTCCATGGTCTCTCTACAGCGCCATATAAATCATTTTTGGGGAACGTAGCCTGAGAAGTCCCACATTCATCCAATGGTTTTGAATGGGGCAGGCGCATATTAACCATGTTACATTCATGTAACCAACCTCCTTTTTTTTGACGTGACTTATTGTAGATTTGTCGCAGATGGCATTAACTACTTGGCCGGACAAATGGGGAGCTTTAAAGGCTCTCACCCGGTACAACGTTTAAGACAACAGGCCTGAGGGTGCCCAGTAGGGCGCGAACCTCGGCTCAGGGCGTTGTCTGAGAGGAAAAAATATTTGAAATAATTAATCGACTTTAGTGGGTCGATAGCGATAAGCGCTGAATGAAGAAAAGCGTTAGGCTCACGATCTGGGAATCCGGGTTCGATTCCCGATAGGGACATTGTCGAATCAACTAACTACAACCCCTCAGGAATGATTGCCGGTTGTCTTATGGATGGCTTGAAGCTACTCACCCCGATAGAGATACTGGCGTGAATATATTATTACATTATAAAAGTATGCAGTATGTAAAGCATACTTCCAAAATGTACAACTTTCAAATCATGTTTACGAAAGCTCGCAACAGTTTAGTTCAAGCAATCGATAATAGATGGCGCCTCCGGTTTGATTTCAAGTATAAATAATCCATAATCGTTGACTTGAATGAATTGAATATATTATTGAATGTTGTAAAGAATGAAAAAAAAACCGGTTAAATAAATCAAATTAAGAATAATTCTATCCTTTCAAATCTTTATAGTTTACTTTCAGAGAGGTACGACTAAAAGGTATTTTCTAGTACCAACAGCGTTCGTATGAAAGTATGTATAATCTACTAAAACTCCTGTAACTATAAAAAACCTTTTACGCTCATAGCTCAAGAGTATAAAAACGTAGGGGTACTATCCATTTAATCTAGAACCCTTATGTAAAACATTTTATTTTACCTGGAGGGTCTTTAAGGGTGGTTGGAAGATAGTTCAGAAATGATGTGTAATTGCTTTGGCTTTATGAATAATTGTGTTCTACATTTAATGCTTTTAGCTTAGCACATGACGTGTGCTTGAAATAGATTTACTCTTGGGTATAATTTTCATAGTGTAGCGTGCTGCGGAGTGTTGCGCGCAGAATTCGGTAGTTTCCTGTTAGTCAAATACTTTAACTACTATGGAATATGTGCGAAAACGTACACCATGACGTCATATAAAAAGTGATAATATTTCAGGCTTTTCTGAATTAAATCGAAAAAAAGAAAATCAATTTTATTTCATCAAAATAAAAAGAAAAGACCTTTTTCTTTTCCATAAATTTTATGTCAATGTTGATAATAATTAATTGCAACATAAAAAACCTTTTTTTTTAATCTTTTTTTTTCTCTCTAAGAAACTCAAATCAAATGAAGTCTGAACCAGCGTGCGTGTATGAAGCGATTGATGAGTGTGGAGGAAGCAAGAGAAGTGTGTCAGGATCGAAGCAAATGGAATTCTATAGTCTCTGCTTACCCCGGTGGGAAATAGGGTTGAGTTTATGTATGTATGTGTTCTCACTAAGACTTTGTACCGGAAAGCCTTCATTGCTCCCCATTTGTCTGGCCAAGTAGTTAATGCCATCTGCGGCAAATCCACATTATGTCACGTCAAAAAAAAAGCTAACACTTTTCGTATTACTGCAATAATAGACATGAAGTGGACAAAACACCAAGCATTTTATTTCTTCCGTTTACAACGAGTAAATGACATTAGAAATCTGCTGCCGTTTTCATACATAAATAAGCGTTGTATTACAATGTTACAGCATTTCACATATCATAGCTTCACGACTGTATCCCCGACGTGTTAGGCAGAGATGTACGTATAGTATATAGGTACACTCACTCTTTGCTAGCTGTGTTCAAGTCCCATGTAACAGGGGGCGAGCCTATTGCCATTAACCGAGTACAAATGGAAACCACGTAATATCAATCTATGATCCAAACGTGAATCCAAACTCATAAAGTCGAATTCAGTGGTTTAGAGCCCGAGACGAGATTGAACCCGTGACTCTAGGATGTTAGTCACGCGTTCTCCGAACTGGACTATCGCTTACTTTACCAATCCCTATTGGTGATGGTTGCAACAAACATAACATAAACAGCCTATATCCGTCCCACTGCTGGGCACAGGCCTCCCCTCAATCAACCGAAGGGGGTATGGTACATACTCTACCAAGCTGCTATAATGCGGGTTGGTGGAGGTGTTTTTACGGTTAATAACCGGGACCAACGGCTTAACGTGTCCTCCGAGGCACGGAATCATCTTACTTTTTCGAACAATCAGGCGATTCAAGCCTGAAAAGTCCTGACCAAACAAAGGACAGTCTCACAAAGTGATTTCGACAATGTTCCCATCGGGAAACCCGGACCTCCAGATCGTGAGTCTAACGCTCTAACCACTAGACCACGGTTGAAACAAAATGAACACTAAATTAATTCGCTCGCAGTTTCTGAGAAGGAAAACAACTTCGACCCATAATGTCATTAAAATCAGCTTCTATAAATATTGTCTTCATTTATTGTTTTAAAACAGTCATAAATAAAAATAAGACGTCCACAAACCGACAGTGGAACAAATTTGAACTAAAGTGTTCTTAACAAAGGGAGGTTGTAAAGATTTATTTATGTTGATTGTAAATGATCCCGACTATAAAGTTATATGAGCGACACCTGACGGTAGGGATCGGCAAACAATATTGTGTTGAAGTGAGACTTAGGTGTAAGTACCCAGATTTGGTCTGTCTAGATGGCCTAGCGTCTAAAAATATCATAAAAAAATGCGGTGTAAATATTAATCATTTATTTGAGGAGCTCGGTGACGCAGCGGTAAACGCGCTCGGTCTGCGATTGTTGAAGTTAAGCAACTTTCGCAAAGGCTGGTCATAGGATGGGTGACCACAAAAAAAAGTTTTCATCTCGAGATCATCCGTGCTTCGGAAGGCACGTTAAGCCGTTGGTCCCGGCTGCATTAGCAGTCGTTAATAACCACCAATCCGCACTGGGCCCGCGTGGTGGTTTAAGGCCCGATTTCCCTATCCATCCATAGGGAAGGCCCATGCCCCAGCAGTGGGGACGTTAATGGGCTGATGATGAATCTTTTATTTCAGAAAAGATACATTTGTAACTTGTCTATTGTGAACCTATTGAGGTACACTAATTATTTAGTACATTTAATTAAAAATATTTTGAAAAACTGATTTTTGTTGCGTCGCTGCGCTAGCAGTAAAAATAATTTGTAATGTTGTGTTTTTTCTTGATAGCGTATATAGGTATCTATGATAAAATCCCGACCTCCGTGACCTCCGTGGTCCAGCGGTTGAGCGTTGGGCTCACGATCCGGAGGTCCCGGGTTCGAATCCCGGTGGGGACATATCACAAAAATCACTTTGTGATCCCTAGTTTGGTTAGGACATTACAGGCTGATCACCTGATTGTCCAAAAAGTAAGATGATCCGTGCTTCGGAAGGCACGTTAAGCCGTTGGTCCCGGTTACTACTTACTGATGTAAGTAAGTAGTCGTTACATGAGCCATGCCAGGGGCCTTTGGCAGCTCAATAATAACCCTGACACCAGGGTTGATGAGGTTGGTAATTCACCTCTCAACCCACACGATAGAAGAAGTATGATAAAATACTACTAATAAAATCCGTTTGTGACGGCGTTTGTGTTCCACCAAGTCCCTTACTAGCTTCAAATGTAAAATCCTATAACCGTAAGTGAAACCGTACATATAGGGCGAATCCCACGGGATGTAGATCTATAGGGTTTTAGTGACACCGTAACGAAAAAGAAATACAATATTTACTTGATTGAGTTTATCCTGTAAATGGTGCTAATTCCTGTAAATACCATCTAATTTTATTTTAAGTTATATCTGTCCTTTTCTTATCCGCCGAAAAGGAAAGGGACGGGTAATCGACAAGCATAAAATTTATGGAACACACGTCAATTTTAAGCACAAATCTAAACCAACCGTCTAAAAATTTTACGTCAGTCAATAACCCGACACATTAATTTACTCATTCTTCCTAAAATTAAGAGCTGTGAATCATCCGTCCCTTTCTTTTTCGACGGATACGAAAATGACGGATATAACCTAAAATAAAATTAGGCGGTGTCTGCAGGAATCGGGGCCAATGTTTTGTGAATTTTTGTGCAATAAAGTGTTTTTATTATTATTATTGATTATATCAAAAAAGATGGTACGTAAAATCTTGTCGGAAATGTTTAATCTTCTGCTTCTATCGTGTGGGTTGTGAGGTAGATTACCAACCACATCAACCCTGGTGTCAGGGTTATTATTGAGCCGCCATTGGTCCCTGACAAGACAACGTACTAATACGAATGTTTAATTAAATTTTCGAGTATTTGCGTTGTTCGATTTACATTGCGGAATGTATTTTTTTTTGTTAAGCAACTTAAAGCACAATCATCATCATCATCATAGGCCTTATAAGTCTGTTTCAGACGATTTATGACGTCTTTTCCTCGAAGAAATGCACTTTATGGGACGGAAAATAATTAAAAAAAACTTCAATTTTCATGAATTTTCAGACAGGAAATTCTATTTGATATCAACTCAGAACCATGGTTTTCCATAAAGTTTTCGTTACGGTGTCACTAGCACCCTGTATGTCAGGGGGTAAGTAATTGATTGGCTGGTTTGCCTGTCTGATTGATGAGCTTACTGAAGGTTTAAAGCAAGTCTTGGAAAAAAAAATATAACCCTCCTTCTACGCGTTCGGGTAAAACATGATCTTTTAAGATAAAGGAAACGCGAAGTTGGTATAACAAATGGTGATATCGATGTTTTGGTTGTTTTTACTAGGTTTGAATCTGTTAAAGCACTGAATACGAAATTGATTTTAAATTTATATTTGGCATAGCTACCTACATGTATAAACTTATGAACTAAGTACTGACACCTCACCGAGTTTTCTATTAGATCAATGTGATATGGTGAGCCGTATCGCCATCTATAACGGTCAACTTTTTTTTGACGTGACTTATTGTTTATTTGCCGCAGATGGCATTAACTACTTGGCCGGACAAATGGGGAGCGCTGAAGGCTCTCACCCGGTACAACGTTTAAGACAACAGGCCTGAGGGTGCCCAGTTGGGCGCGAACCTCGGCTCAGGGCGTCGTCTGAGAGGAAAAATATTTGAAAGAATTAATCAACCCTAGTGGGTCGATAGCTATAAGCGCTGATTGAGGAAAATCGTCGACCACGCCGGCGGGGTCGGTATCGGGGTCCTGAAGTGTTTGGTGTCGCGAGCTGATTGGCTGCCTCTATGGCTAGAGTAATCGGGTCGTCGGGATCGTATATTACGTCCGGTAGAGTCAACCATGTTAGTGTAAACTGCACTTAAAAAAGTTAAAATAAATAAACAGTGAATTCAATTACCTAACTCGTCACGTATTTCCTTCACCGCTGAGCACGTGATAATCATTTATGATCCAAACATGAATTCTAAATTGTTTTCGTCAATCATTGGTTAGGCCTGTGCTGGATTATCTCGTTTTCATGGATTCCGATTTACTAACCTGATGATTTGACAGGTCTGGTCTATTACAGAAGCGATTAACTGTCTGACCTTCCAACACGAAAGGAAAATCAGCCCAATTACTGGTCAGGTCACATACCTCCGAAGCGCATTAAAAATATAATTGGCCAAAATAACGCATTGGCAACCTCGAACAACGGATTATTACACAAAAATAACAGAAAAAGTGGGCTGTACAATTAAACTGATGTTCAGAACACATGTCAAAATAAATTTCGGAAAACAAACATACGGGAAGTTGCCTCTATTACCTGCAGCTGTCTAACGACAATATAACTATTTATTACTTTTAATTAACTACAACTTCTGGTGTGTGGTCGAGAGACGGCGATGTAGCGGTGAGCGGCGAACCTTTCCGCATATGAGACTTATAACTGCCGAGCAATATGGCCGCCAATAGGCTAGCTTCCAACTAGTCAAATCAGTTACACAAAATTACTATGGAATTTGTATGAAAAAGCAACCTGTGACGTCATAGAAAAACGTGACAAAATGTCACACTTATTATTATATTTTGTTTATTAAAATTCATAAATAATTAATAAGTTAAATAGAAAAAAGAAAACGTTTTTTGACACCTTCAGATCTGTCTTTATTTAGTAATCAGAATTTCATAATTTATTTTTGACACAGTACACTACCCAATCTATCTTGCGTATGTTTTAAAATATGTGCAATAGCGAATATTTGATTTGATTTTTTATTTATTTATATATTTAACGGATCACTTACAGCAATGCACATTATAGCAGTTAGTTAAGACATAATTAAACTAAGTAAAACCCTATACACTCATTGATTTAAAAGATGTGTTGCTGTTGCAGTTTCTTGACATTTCTTCTCCTCAGACGTAAATTCAAAATGTTACATTTGACTTTCAACAAGTTTATCAATGATAATGAAGTTGAATAAATGATTCTGATTTCTGATATGTCACCCACTGAATAAAGATAGTTTTGAGTTTGAATAGAGTATCTCCACCCGCTACTCGCCCACAGTAGAACACTACCCAACTCCTGTCAGGAGAACCCTAATCATATTGTAATTAAGTCCGTTTTTACGCCAATTTTTCGATCCTCGTTTTCTGATGATGGATGTTAAAAAAATGGTCAAATTTCTGGTCAAAACTGGCTTTGTTCCGAATGTGGGTAGGTGTAAATTTGTATGGCAGGTGTCTTTAACAAATATTTGAATTTGAGGTGTTGTACTATATAATTAGGATACAGACACCTTTGGGTGATGATCACTGGCGCCTCGGGGCCTTGTTGGAGCCCGGCAAAAAATGTTAAACAACATTATACTGTTTATGAAGGCCTTGGAATATGTTAAAAGGCACGTTTTTGGAGAATTTGGACGTTTATGCCATTCGCCAGAATTCAGTGGAGTTTGGGAAAAGGATTATACATAAACATAGTATTGTTATTATTTTTTTAATGTCCTATCAATTATGGCACTGGCGTTAAAGTGACCAGAGGGCTTAAAAAGAGCACATCGAAGCAATTCATTCAAAAAGCAATATTACTATTTGACATTTGATAGCATTGCGCATTTAGATACTTTTATATGCGTAAATGTCAACTTGCCATATTGCTTTTTTAGATGAATTGCTTCAATGTGGTATTTTTAGACGCCTAAACTGTCAAGTGTAATTTGTCTATCTTTTATGAATTCAAAACAATTTGTTTCACAAGTATGTACATAGCAAGTAGGACAAACAGTGCGTCGCATTTTCCGACTGAACTCAACTGAACAAGATATTAACTCAGAAACATGGTCTGAATCATCCCCCTGAGTATTGGTGACGATGTCACTTGCGCCCCGTACAAGTACGTACAGGTAGCCATACAAGTGCGTATGGGTGTTAGTGACACCGTAACAAATACTGAGGGGGATGATTCAGACCAAGATTCATAAAAATTTTAGCTTTTTTAGTTCCATAATTTTGCGACGTAAAATTCCACTTTATATCAACTCAGAATCACGGTATCAATCATCTCTCAAAGTTTTCGTTACGATGTCACTATCACCCTGTATATAAGAGACAGAAGAGATACAATAGGCGGCCTTACTGCTGTTTAGCAATAAGTTTTATTACCACCAAATACAACTGCAAGTGTATAGACAATCTTCTTCTATCGTGTGGATTGAGAGGTACATTACCAACCTCATCAACCCTGGTGTCAGGGTTATTATTGAGCCGCCAAAGACCCCTGACATGGCTCATGTAACGACTACTTACTTACATCATTAAGTAGTAACCGGGACCAACGGCTTAACGTGCCTTCCGAAGCACGGATCATCTTACTTTTTGGACAATCAGGTGATCAGCCTGTAATGTCCTAACCAAACTAGGGATCACAAAGTGATTTTTGTGATATGTCCCCACCGGGATTCGAACCCGGGACCTCCGGATCGTGAGCCCAACGCTCAACCACTGGACCACGGAGGTCGTCTATAGACATTATCAATAAACACTTCGACACGCCGACATTTATTATTATGATAAAACTTCTGCCACGACAAACAGGATTTAATACAAACCATAATTTCATTAACGGCAATAAATGTTATAAAAAACTCAACAATTATGGTATGAAACTTCAACAGATGTATTTTATAAAGCTATTAATCTTTTAAAGGTAGATTTATAGAATTTTATAAGTACATTATTTTCTTTATTCGCATTGGTATAAGGTAAGATGGCCGGCCATATTTGAGTAATGCATGATCAATTATTTATTACTGAAGATTGAGATATTTATCAGTATATTTCCTGATGTAATGTAAGTTAGATTAATAAGTTGACCTAGGTAATAGAATAAAGCATAAAACTACGGATTATAGTCCGGTAGTTCTACGCCCCCCACTAATTCGTAGGTAAATTTACCTCACCCCCTCTGGATTTTACTTTAGTCTTAAATAGTCGCAGTCCACGCGGTGGAGCGCGCGTGGCTTGTTTGTCTCATTGAAAACGGCCAAAATCGGTGGATGTTTCAAATAAAGAACAGGAGCCCTAGCCGAGTTGCAAACGATTGTCAATCGACAGTGACAGTGATAAAAATGTATGGGAGTGACATACACACTAAGCCACACACGCTAAGCCGTTGGTCCTAGGCTACTAGCCCAAATACCTCCACCAACCCGCAGTGGAGCAGCGTAGTGGACTATGCTCCATACCCCCTCCGGTTGATTGAGGGGAGCCCTATGCCCAGCAGTGGTACGTCTAAAGGCCATGTCACCTTATGACCTTATGTCAGTCTGATACATTTTTATTACCTTGGCTAGGGCTCCTGTCCTTTCTTTGAAACATCCAGCGATTTTGACCGTTTTCAATTACAACAATAATACTAATAAAAATAAATGCATTATCACATGATTGTCCGAAAGTAAGATGATCCGTGCTTCGGAAGGCACGTTAAACCGTTGGTCCTGGTTACTGCTTACTGATGTAAATATGTAGTCGTTACATGAGCCATGTCGGCTCAATAATAACTCTGACACCAGGGTTGATGTGGTTGGTAATCCACCACGCAACCCACACGATAGAAGAAGAGAAGAATGCAGTATAGTTTCTAGCGTACAAAGTATTTTTTATTTGTATTATTTTTTCAAGTTAACTAACTGCCATTCCAACGATTCACCATATGTCCTAGAAGACAATTTGTTCGTAGCACTAATACTAGTTACCTAGTACTACCTAATAAGTATTCACCCTATCTAGTCTGCACTTTTATGGTTAACACATTCCGACTCCCGCTGTGGGTAAATTAACACTTATTTACCAACAATTACCCATATTAATGTGACAAGTACTTATTAGCGTTTTTTGTACAATTCTACTTAAAGAATTATGGGACTGGTTGAAACCTGTAAGGTCAAATGGGATTGTGTTTCTTGTTATGCGTGAAGAGGTTAAAATTGGCATACTACATCATCATCATCAGCCCATTAACGTCCCCACTGCCGGGGCACGAGCCTTCCCTATGGATGGATAGGGAGATCGAGCCTTAAACCACCACGCGGGCCCAGTGCGGATTGGTGGTTATTAACGACTGCTAATGCAGCCGGGACCAACGGCTTAACGTGCTTTCCGAAGCACGGAAGAGCTCGAGATGAAAACTGTTTTTTTTTGTGGTCACCCATCCTATGACCGGCCTTTGCGAAAGTTGCTTAACTTCAACAATCGCAGACCGAGCGCGTTAACCGCTGCGCCATCGAGCTTTAATTACTGTCAAAATTCTTATATACAGGGTGTTAGTGACATCGCAACGAAAACTTTTAAGGAAGCTTCAGACCATGATTCTGAGTTGATATCAAGTGGAATTTTCCGTCGCAAAAGTATGGAACTGAAAATAATTAAAAAAAACAAAAATTTGGTGTGGGTTGTGTGTGAGGTGGATTACCAACCTCATCAACGCTGTCAGGTTTACTATTGAGCTGCCAAAGGCCCCTGACATGGCTCATGTATCGACTACTTACTTACATTAGTAAGTAGTAACTGGAACCGATGGCTTAACGTGCCTTCCGAAGCACGGGTCATCTTACTTCGGACAATCAGGTGATCAGCCTGTAATGTCCTAAGTAAACTAGAGATCACAAAGTAATTATCGTGGCATGTCCCCACCGGGATTCGAACCCGGTACCTCCGGATTGTGAGGCCGTTAAAACGCCGGAGGAAAAACCAACAAAGTATCTACATCGTTATCCACAAAACAGAAAATAACATGCTTCAGTAATATATCGTTTAGAAACGTAGCCAGAAAATTAAAAAAAAAACTATAATAGAGTGGGTTCGATCATAAATAATAGAATCATTACCAGCTGTTTTTATGATTTGGGTCATCAATTTTTTTGGTGTTTGAAAAAGTTGTACTCTTTAACGTGGGTCGAGGGCGTCACCGAATAACGATGTTTTGACGGTTTTCTATGTTATTTTTTAATTTCCTCTTCTAATGTTTTAGGAAGTAATTTGGGAGATTTTCCGCTGAACGCTTTTGGATTTCGAATTTAGAAACGGTTAAGTATTTTATTTTAAAGTGTATTTGAATTTGAATTATGGAATTGTTATTTCGAATTAGGAATTTGTTTTCAAGAATCTATTTATTTACGATTCATGAACTTTTTAAAATTATTTTTTTCTCATTTATTATAACTAATTCTAAGTAATTGAAGCTCTATATTGAATCTGTATTAATAATAAAATCTACATAAATATCAATTAGTGACGTAAGTATTTAAATGAAATTAATAACAATCAAGGCACTTTTTAAAACCTTATTTAAACATTACTATTACAGAATGTAAATACAATATCGTATTTTGAACTGGGGGGGTTAAAATGGCCACATCGAAGCAATTCATCTAAGAAAGCAATATTGCAATTTGACTTTTGTTTGCATTGCGCACTTACTTTTATATGCGTAAATTTCAAATTGCAATATTGCTTTCTTAGATGAATTGCTTCGATGTGGCCATTTTAACCCCCCTGTACACGCAAATGACAGAAACGACGTCAAGCCACTCGCCGTAAAGAGTCGCCGTAGCGGAAATCGCCGTTCGGGGAGTCGCTGTCAATACCATAATTAATATTTTGTGTTAAATAAGAATTAGCCAGTAAATCCATAACAAAAATATATCAGAGCGCACGGCTGTGCATTCACCAAGTCGATAACTATCTGAAACTAATCCCGTAACCTCAATAAGTACACAAAAATATGTTTGAAAGGTAATAAAATGAAAGTTCTACTAACCAAATGGTCTGAGTGTGTATCTCTGGGTGCACTAGGTGCAGGATTCGGCCACAGCAACTTTGACAACATCCGTTGGCTTTGGTTATAGATGAGCTCCTAGGAAGGAGAGAAAAATAACTTTAGTATGCTACGAAACAGGCCAGCATACGCCTTAATAATGTACAAAATATAATAGGAATATCATCACTATTATTTTATTAATATATTTATTAATAATCAAATTATGTTGTGTTTTTCAAGTAATTATAAAATAATGTAAAGTGTAGCTTTCTGCAAGGCACATTGTCTACCCCCTTGTACTTAGTATGCTTCGAAACAGACTAGCATACGCCTTAATAATGTACAAAATATAATAGGAATATCATCACTATAACAGCCTCCGTGGTCTAGTGGTTAGAGCGTTAGGCTCACGATCTGGAGGTCCGGGTTCGATTCCCGATGGGGACATTGTCGAAATCACTTTGTGAGACTGTCCTTTGTTTGGTAAGGACTTTTCAGGCTTGAATCACCTGATTGTCCGAAAAAGTAAGATGATTCCGTGCTTCGGAGGGCACGTTAAGCCGTTGGTGCCGGCTATTAGCCGTAAAAACACCTCCACCAACCCGCAGTGGAGCAGCGTGGTGGAGTATGCTCCATACCCCCTCCGGTTGATTGAGGGGAGGCCTGTGCCCAGCAGTGGGACGTATATAGGCTATTTATGTTATGTTATGTATCATCACTATTATTTTATTAATATATTTATTAATAATCAAATTATGTTGTGTTTTTCATGTAATTATAAAATAATGTAAAGTGTAGCTTTCTGCAAGGCACATTGTCTACCCCCTTGTACTTAGTATGCTTCGAAACAGACTAGCATAAAAATATAATAGTAATAATTATCACTATTATTTTATTAATAAATTAGTTATGTCACCTTGAAGGAAATGTAGCTCACTACAGGGCACGTTATCTACTATTTTGTATTCAGTATGCTTCGAAATAGGCCTATAATATAATAGTAATAATTATCACTATTATTTTATTAATAAATAAGTTATTTCATCATGATAATAATGTAAAGCAAAGACTCTCTTGCGGTACGCAACTTTAAGTTCAGTTTTCATAATAATATTTATAATATTTTTCATAATATTCATAATAATAGTTCAGTTTTTATATATCATAATTGTTATGATATCATAATAATTAAGTATGAACATCAAATGTTGCTTACTAGGCATTGGGCACCGTTTTAAAAAAAGTTCGCATCGATTTTCGTTGTGTGAATTATTACAAGAATGAAACAAATCATAACAATCTAAAATACATGTTTAAGCACTGTGATTATGTGACTTCTTTAGGGTACATCATCATCATCACCAGCCCATTAACGTCCCCACTGCTGGGGCACGGGCTTTTCCTATGGATGGATAGGGAGATCGGGCCTTAGACCAGCACGCGGGCCCAGTGCGGATTGGTGGTTATTTACGACTGCTAATGCAGCCGGGACCAACGGCTTAACGTGCCTTTCGAAGCACGGAGGAGCTCGAGATGAAAACTTTTTTTTTGTGGTCACCCATCCTATGACCGGCCTTTGCGAAAGTTGCTTAACTTCAACAATCGCAGACCGAGCGCGTTAACCGCTGCGCCACCGAGCTCCTCTCAGGCACATCATCATGGCTTCGTGATGAGGGACTTTTCAGGCTACGTTCACCAAAAACAATATAGATGGCGTTGTTTAACGTGATAATTACCTATTTTCTCATTACAATATAATGGTCGAAGCATATATAAAAATAATTGTTAATTCTTCTTCTTCTTATCGTGTGGGTTGTGAGGTGACGTACCAACCTCATCAACCCTGGTGTCAGGGTTACTATTGAGCCGCCAAAGGCCCCTGACATGACTCATGTAACGACTACTTACTTACACCAGTAAGTAGTAACCGGGAGCAACGGCTTAACGTGCCTTCCGAAGCACGGATCATCTTACTTTCGGATAATCAGGTGATCAGCCTGTAATGTCCTAACCAAACTAGGGATCACAAAGTGATTTTTGTGATATGTCCCCACCGGGATTCGAACCCGGGGCCTCCGGATCGTGAGTCCAACGCTCAACCACTGGACCACAGAGGCCGTTAATATAATTGTTAATTGATATTTAGATTTAGAGAGCTCAAGATCACGACGCGGCTCTCCTCAATATGCCGGAATCGTGCCCTAAGCTACTTCGGACGTGTTATGCGGTCTCCGAAGCACAGTCTGGAGAAGCAGATCATCGCTGGGCAAATGGATGGCAAACGTGCGCGAGGAAGGGCGCCTACGAGGTGGTCTGACGTACTGAAGAAGACGGTGGGCGGCAGCATATAGCCGTACCGAGTGGAAAACCATAGCCTGTGGTCGCGATCCTCAGCAGTGAAGGAACGACGAAGAAGAAGATATTTAGTTTACATTCTATACATAAGAATTATGTTGCTACCTATATTGCTTCTCTTTATTTTGATCAGAATAATAATGGTGAGGGTTAGAATGACCACATCGTCATCACGACTACGTACTTTTGTTTAGTTTACATTTGTTTGCATTGAGCACTTTTATATGCACAAATGTCAAATTGCAATATTGCTTTTTTAGATGAATAGCTGCGATGTGACCGTTTTAACCCTGGTTGCGGGATGGTTCTTTAACTATCTTTTTTGTCTTGGTTCACATAGAAATCCAGCTTTCCGCTACCGGAACGCTTCCGCCACCATCTCTATGTGTATTGAGCTTTACACCGCGGAGGGTCTGGGGTCTGTTCTAAGAACGCCAGGCCCGAATCCAGGGCTGGTGAATGAGTAAGATTATTATTAATAATAACACGTTTTACGAACGTTGTGTGCTGTTGCCTCCGGCGCGGTCCCAGTTAATGTTGGAGGCAGGTGTCGTTAACTGTTGGATCGATTTATAAATTGATTCGGTTTTGCCTATTATTAACCTGTTTATTGTACACATATTAGTAAAATTAACGGCCTCCATGTTCCAGTGGTTGAGCATTGGGCTCACGATCCGTAGGTACCGGGTTCGAATCCCGGTGGGGACATGTCACAACAATCACTTCGTGATCCCTAGTTTGGTTAGGAAATTACAGGCTGATCACCTCATTGTCCAAAAGTAAGATGATCCGTGTTTCGGAAGGCACGTTTAGCCGTTGATCCCGGTTACTACTTACTGATGTAAGTATGTAGTCGTTACATGAGTCATGTCAGGGTCTGTTGGCGGCTCAATAATAACCCTGACACCAGGGTTGATGAGGTTGGTATTACAATAAAAAAGGTACAAAAGGTGGGCTACTCTGTAAAAGTGGAATTCCGTAGTCCCTGCTTATCCCAATGGGAAATGGACGAGATTTATCCATAGCGTCTAATGCCTCATCCTTTAATTAAAGCCAAATTGTCAAAAATCATTTTTTAAAGTAGGTTAAATAAGTCGTTTTTATCTTCCTTCCTACGTCCGCAAAAACCTTGGTCCATAACACAAGTTAATTCCAAAAACCCCTAACACAAACTGCAAACGTTACTCTTAATTACACCAGGTAAAGCTTAAAAGAAAAACTCGTCAGAGAATCCAAGTGTTGGCCACTTCTGCCCAGTAAAAAGTATAACAAGAGAGTAATAATAGGTTGGGCAACTTCTCGCCTGCAAAACAAACATAGCACAGAGCAGGCAAAATACAGAGAGTGCTAAATTACTTTAATAACGCCCAGGCGAACGGTTCCAGGCATTTTTCTGGCTTACTACTTATGATTTATTATTCAACTTGTTTTTTTGTGCGTTTTTTGCGAGTTTCGCGTGGAGATCGGAAATGTTTTAATTTTTAATGTGAGAGGATTGAGTTGAGATTTTTGAGATATTTAATTGTGCTTGTTAGTTGGTTAAGTTATCATTATTGGAAGAAGGTTCTTTTATTTTTTTATTGGCAAAGTTCGTATCAAAAGTGGCTGCAAGTTGTCGTCTGATTACTTGCGATTCTACTCACTCCTTTAGGTATGTTTGTTTATTGATTTATTCTTAGTATTATTATTTAGTTTGTACGTATTTTCTTCTTCTCGACATGAATGACCGACTTCATCAACCCTGGTGTCAGGATCAGCCGCCAAAGGCCCCTGACATGACTCAAGTAACGACTAAGACTATAAGTGTACCGATATTATTTTTGTGTTTTTTTTATTAGAAGTCATTGTAGAGATAGATGATGTAGATGTTATAACTTGTAAGACATTATTCCGAAATTTATGTTTTATTTTTGTGAAAATGATACGGTATTTGGCTTAATATGGGGTTCCTAAGATACTAACCACCTTATTAAAAAAAAAAGAAAAAGTAAAAGTAAAAAAGTAGCATGGAGAGTATTTTAAATGCTACACCGACAAGAGCGTAGCTTTTAAATTGATGATGTTGAAATAAAGACAGATGTAAAAGTAACGAAAAACATATTTTTTTTACTATTTCTTATTTATGAATTTTAATCAAGAAAAACGTAATAATAAGTCCCGACATTTTATCACGTTTCTCTATGACGTCACAGTGTGCTTTTTCATACAAATTCCATTGTAATTTCGTGTTTTGACATTTAGTAAAAAGTAACTGATTTGACTAGTTGGAAACTAGCCTAATATGACTTGTCAAGTATAATTAATATCCGTCGATTTCTTTCGCGGCGCGGACATTTTATTTTAAACCTAGTTTATGTTTAGTCTTCATTTTGTAATATGGTGGATTTTCTATTTATTAGAATGCGTTATCTGTAAATCTAACTACCCTGCGCGGCGGATGGAAGTGCTCAGTTATAGAATTATAGTGTGAAATTACATCGTGATCGATACTTATCTAACATAATACTGCTGTCAGTTATAATACACTTGTAAATAAACGTATGATATCATTATTGATTCAAATATTTGGGGTGTGGACGTTAAAGAGCATTAATATGTATACACTTTGGTACCATGTCACATTAACTTTTTTGACAAATTGAACTGTAAGTCTCACTAAATGTCAAATATATTAGTGCGACAGAGTCCTAAAGTGGGTACATTATATTGCTCATGACTGGACACAGATATAGACAGAACACTGCCCATAGCGTTGACATAATGGCCCCGATTTCTGTAGACATCTAATTTTACTATAAGTTGTACCTGTCATTTTCTTATCCGCCGAAAAGGAGAGGAAGAATGGGTAAATTAATGAATAACCCGGGCGAATTAAAACGTATCTCGCTGGTATGCAAATCGTTTGACGTGTGCTGTCAACATAATTCTGTCGGGTTATTGGCCAATGCAAAATTTTTTAGACGGTTGTTTTAGATTTGTTCTTAAAATGACGTGTGTTCCATAAATGTTATGCGTGTTGATTACCCGTCGCTTTCCTTTTATACGGATAAGAAAATGACAGATATAACTTAAAATAAAATTAGATGGTGTTTATAGGAATTAGCACCAATGTCAGTTTAATATATATCGTCGCCCGACCAATTGCCTACGCGACAGCCTCGGTGGTCTAGTGGTTAGAGCATTAGGCTCACGATCCGGAGGTCCCAGGTTCGAATCCCGGTGGGGACATGTGACAAAAATCACTTTGTGATCTCCAGTTTGGTTAGGACATTACAGGCTGATCACCTGATTGTCCGATATATATTTGTTAAAATACCGTTACCTATCGTATTTATACATACACACATATACGATATATAGGTACATAAAGTCACTCCTATTTCCCACCGGGGTAAACAGAGACTATGGAATTCCATTTGCTTCGATCCTGACACACTTCTCTTGCTTCCTCCACATTCATCAATCGTTACATATACGTACGCTGGTAAAAACCATAAAACCATTCCAACCATTGTATAAATAATGTTATAATATATATTATGTAATGTGGTTGTACTTTTTAAAATAAATAAATACATATGTTAGTGTGTGACTAGTGACGTCTCGTGAAAATCGTTTGGAGAACATCCTTGCATGCTGTGTTACGAGTATTGTGGATTGCTATTAAATATAGCTCTTATATCTCTTGTAATTTGAAGTTATAAGCTTCAAATTTCTTCTAAATTCCTCATCAAAAACTTGCGTTAAGACAAGTCCTGTGATAACAGCAGTAAGTATAGACCTCTATTTGGGTTGTGGTTTTCTAATACAACCGTATTGTTTCAAATTTTCAGATTGCACCACGAGAAAATGATCTAAAACCACAGGGCTCTATCCCACTCCCTCGGCCCTCCGAGATGTTTTACAACTTAATTCTACGACATCAGAATTTAATTTACAACTTGGTGAGCGGCATTTATGGGAAATTGCCGGTCGCACGCCTCGAGTTAATGCTCACTGGCAAAGCCTGCTCTCTTCATGATAAATTCCGTAATTTCCTCCCGAGCCACCTACTTCGCCAGCCACCCATTGTCCAGATTGTTCCGACTTCTACTAGCCGATACAAAATAACACGTCAAGAACCCAATCAGCCGGCGTAGCCTGTAATTAGCAGCCAGCCAGCGAATGGGAAGGGGTCCGGCGCGAGCGGCGCCACCAGCTTCCATAAAACTCGAACTGCATATTCTTAATAAGGCATGTTCTCACTGACCCCGGAGACGTCACCCGCGCCCGCTCGCGAAGCTATTTTGTAACGTCGCAACGTTTTTATAGACGCCAGTCTCCGTGACATCCAGCGAATCTACGATCCGGGCCGGAGATATTGGCCAATAAAGTGTACCGCGACGTATATGGGTACGCGGAGACGCCGACAGAGCGGAAGATCAACGCTAATTAAGGGCCATAAAACCGAATATATTTCTCGTCGTTACCTTTCACCGAGTGAAAAAACGAGGATCGGCTCACTTACACGAGCGCACGTTACGACCCGAGTAATAGATTAATGATATGGGCTGCGAGGTCTGTATTTAAATAAACGAGGCTGGAGTGTAGTCGCGCGCGCCACCCGGGCGCGGAGGGAGACGGCGCGCGCGCAAGCGAGACGCACGATAATCGATAGAGGCGCCACGGGGCGGCGCCCGCGTCGCCGCGCGGCCCCACGCGCACTGCTTATTGAGAAATTCCCGAGATGATGCATAATTCTCCTTTTGCTTTCCCGTGTATTTTACTCCCAGTTAACAATATTACCATTTCGGACTCAGACGCATATTTTATCGAGCCAGTCTGCTTGTTCGTTGATTTATATCTCCGCAACGGTTTTGACGAGCTTTTAGTTGCGCTCATTGAGAATTTAACAATTACTTACTATTTTTACTATTATTGTTGGTTTAAAAATTTCACAAGTTACAGCTATTAAGTCTTATAGTTTATTTATAAGTTTCTAGATGTTATTAGAAGTTATTTGGTGTTTAAACTTTTAGATTTTTATAAACAGAATCTGTAATTGAAGTATAATCAAACCAATCATCAAATCAAAGTTCTCTTTTTCTTATCCCACTTCTATTCTTCTTCTCTTTAGCGTGGGAAGTGTCCCAAATTTTGCATCCCTTTAATTATAAAGGGATGCAAAATTTATTGTGTTATTATTAAATAACACAGGCTCCTTGGTTAGAGCGTTGGGCTCCCGATCTGGAGGTCGGGGTTAGATTCCCGAAGGGGACATTGTCGAAATCACTTTGTGGGACAGTGCTTTGTGGACATTGCAGGGTGCACCAGCTGATTCAGAAACTATAAGACGATTAAGTGCTTTGGCACGTTAAGCTGTTGGTCAAACACTTCCACCAACCCGCAGTGGCTTGGTGGCAGAGGTGAGACATCTATTAGGCTACGTGCATATGTTATTAATATTGTCAACAGCGGGCTTAAACTCATCGAGCCGTCAACAGCTGTTAAACCGATCTTGTATGAGAAGATATGCTAATAAGACATGCTAATTTCCAAAACCAACAAGCTTGAGAACAAAAAGGTAAGATCAGCGGTTAAAAAAAGAGGAGAAACGTCGACGGCGCCATGGGCCAATTACAGTATACAGGACCTTAAGACGGAGGTATGGTCAGAAACATAGCTGGGTTTTTGCTATGTGATATATTTGTGCTGGATTGCGTTGTTTTTCTTAGACTCTTGTTATTTTCACCGATTTGGACTGTTTCAGAGAAAGGTGATAAGAATTTTTTTAAGCAGCATAAAGCATAAGTTCACGACTATACAAGGTGTTAGTGACATTGTAACGAAAACTTTGAGGAATGATTCAGACAGTGATTCTGAGTTGATATCAAGTGGAATTACCCGTGGCAAAAGTATGGAACTGAAAATAATTAAAAATAACATACAAAAAAAAACATGAATATTCCGACAAGAAATTCCACTTGATATCTACTCAGAATCATGGTCTGAACCATATTAACTATTTATATTATTTTATCTTTTCCTTTAAATTTTAAGTTAATGGCTATGAATGTTATTTTTATTCTTAAGTAGACATAAGCTAGACTTTTTTTGTTGTCTATTGACATTTGAATATTATTGTATTGGGAGATATGCCTGTAATGATAATATTTTGGTCTGTATAAGATTAATTAAATAAATTAATTAATTGATACCAAAATCGAACCTGCGACCTCGGTGAAAAAAATAACAGAAAGACCAAATATCAGAACTTTTCTACCTGACCATACGTCTGCCGCTAGCTTCAAACAGCGTAT
This sequence comes from Pectinophora gossypiella, assembly GCF_024362695.1. Classification (NCBI taxonomy): domain Eukaryota; kingdom Metazoa; phylum Arthropoda; class Insecta; order Lepidoptera; family Gelechiidae; genus Pectinophora; species Pectinophora gossypiella. The sequence continues at coordinate 11,194,576 of NC_065423.1, forward strand.
AATTAAAACGAAAAGTCGTTTGTTTTACAATTTATGATAGTATAATTGTTAACAGACATGAAACTGACTAAACTCCCGTACGGAATTGAATGAGTGATGTAATCACTGCTTTTAGAGTTCGAATGGGATCGAGTTCGTTAGAGGAGTCTTTAGTGCCAGAAAAGGTTACGGCTTTATCACAAAACGCATAACACGCTTAATTTAAACGTTTCTACACTGGACTAGAACAACATATAAAGCTCTAGAGACTATTTCCCAATTGGGGTCGTCAGAGGTACGTCTATAAAGCTCTAGAGACTATTTCCCAATTGGGGTAGTCAGAGGTACGTCTACCACAACATGAACTAAGCCCTTGTTCAGAAGGCGCGATTTACTCGCGTTTTCATACCACAGAGTAATTTGATTACTTTATAGATTCCTGCATGCTTGGAGATGTGCGTCTGTATCCGTACGATGTTAAGTACTCTGTGGTATGACAACGCGCGTAAATCGCGTCATCTGGACAAGGTCTCAGGGCGTACGGTCACGAGCATTAATATGTATACACTTTGGTACCATGTCTCATTAACTTTTTTGACAAATTGAACTGTACCTAAGTCTAACTAACTGTCAAATATGTAAGTGCGTCAGAGACCTAAAGTGGGTACATTATATTGCTCATGACTGTACATCTGTACTGTTACTGGCTAGAGTAAAATCAAATATATAGAAGTGTTTATACTCCCATTTTACATACTTAATATTAAAAAGAAGCAAAGTTTGGTGTTTATAGCTCACGTTTAACTCATCCCCCTAGCATTATCGCGTTTTTCAGGATCCGCTTATCTAACTTGACGATTTGACAGGACGGTCTTTTACAGAAGCGACTGCCCTGACCTTCCAACCCGCGAAGGGAAAACCAGCCCAATACAGGTTAGGTCACATGCCTCCGAAAATGCATTTCTCGGGAAGGGTTTTCCTTCACCGCTGAGCACGTGATAACAATTTATGATCCAAACACGAATTCGAAACAAATTTGACAAACATTGGTTTAGGCCTGTGCTGGATTCGAACCTGCGACCTCAAGGTGTGAGGCAAGCGTTCTATCAACTGGGCTACCACGGCTATCATAGGGCACATTTTATGATGACGTATATTTCAATTAGTGGGTAAAATATATTTTTTTCGTAGGTATATACCTCGCACTCATATCCTGGATAAGTATTCAAGTAACTAATGCGATTGTTTCTCTAGATTGGAACGTTATTGGGACTTCGTTTACAAAAGTGGCTGCAAACTAGCACTTACTTGAGACTACTCACTCCGATAAACATTATGGGCGTGAGTTATGTGAGAGTTTGATTGTACAAAGAGCAAAAGTGCAGTCACTGAGCCCAGCGAATTATTTGTAAACAGTGGTGAAATTATGATCCATTAGTTGTCATATCTATAAAATTTATATTTTTGTAGGTGTTTTGGTCTATTACAGAAACGATATGTAACCAGGAGGTCTTAAGTGCAACCAGTTAATTTATTACTGAAGAAACTGATTGGACTTTTGCACCTTACCGTACGGTCACGAGCATTAATATGTATACACTTTGGTACCATGTCACATTAACTTTTTTGACAAATTGAACTGTAAGTCTCACTAAATGTCAAATATGTTAGTTCGACAGAGTCCTAAAGTGGGTACATTATATTGCTCATGACTGTACGTATCTATTATATGACGTCACGATAACGTAATAAAATGATTAAATCCTTTCATTTCCTGTCTACGTTCTAGTTACAACCGAAATATAAACGCCTCACCTTCTTCTCATAAATCCCCAAATTCTATTGGCTTATCCCGTCCTATAGTTTGGCTATAGCCAATTTCTGAGTTCCGTACATCCGGGCGCAATGCCGGACATTCTAATCCGGCGGTAGCGATTGGGCGTGACCGTCGTGTGACGTCACTAGCGTCAGCCAATCAGAGAGCGGCGTGGTAATCTCATTGTCACCCTTCGCGTTACGCAACTTGACACAAGTATCGATAGGTAGATGACACCGAATGGTTCAGTTCGAATTTTGAATCATTGTGTTCGGCGTTTTGTTAGCAGTGTAAAGACGTTCGCATTTTTTGCCATAATAGGGCCTGTGATGTTTACTTTTAAGTCAATTTCAAACATTACGATTGATGCAAAGCTTTATCCAATGTTCGACGAAGGAAGGATATCAGATATAATGATAATCCATCATGTTGGATAGAGCGCAATCAATGGCGTGTTCCCGCAGTAAACAGGCACAAAATGTATGTTAAGAAGAGCTCTATTACTTAACATTTAGGCAGAAAAGACAAAGAACAAAGTACAAGAAAGAACAATTATAAAAAGAAAAGTAGCCAGTGTCCATACTATTAAAGAGATTTTACAATGAGAACATTACCTTTTTGGGAATAAAGCTGGGAAGTATCCTAGCTGTATTTGCTTAGTAAGCAGATGGAACGCATTTTTTATTGAAAGTGTGTACTAAAATCATCATATTTGTAAGGCTCACCTTTGTTTGACATAGGACACAGACTTGAATCGCACTTGTTGCCTGGAAGAGATTGCTACTTGACACTAAGCCCGCCTATCGTATTGTTTATTTCTATCTTATTTCCGTGTCTTATGATTAAGTAGGTGTAAAATTTTGGTACAAAATTATCTGTTTGCATTAAATGGGTATGCGAAGCGCTTCGCGCTTTCTATGTTTCCATCTCTTTCAACCAGTCCAACAGAGGAGTAAGGTTCATCAGATCACAATGGCATTTTAATAATTACTATTACCAAATCTGCACCACTAGAATCTAAAACTAGCAAAAACAACAAGCAAATACAGTTGAAAAACCAAATTAAAACCTAAATCACACCTTAAAATCATCGCTGTACAAGCAAAAATGGTTTGAAGGGGACGGTAATTTTAAGTTTGTTGGAACTTCGGACAGCAATGGGGGTACTGTGACAATGGTTTGAAGATTATGTGTAAAGGGTTTAAGCTATTATGTCACGCCTAGTAATGGCTGCTGGGGTATTATTATTATTAATAGCGTGTTTATTATTATTACATTTTATTAATAATGTTGTTGTATTGTTGCGGAACGCGATTATTAGGTATAGCAGTACCTAATCTTTTTAATAATTAAACCAGCCCAATACAGGTTAGGTCATATACCTCCGAATGCATTTCTCGGGTATGTTGGGTTTCCTCACGATTATATCCACGTGATAATCATTTAACCAAACGTGAATTCGAAAACGAGTTCGACAGTCATTGGTTTAGGCCTATGCTGGATTCTAACCTGCGACCTCAAAGTGAGAGGCAAGCGTTCTACCACGGCTTTCATATGAAGATCGAGTGGGTTGTGACGTGGATTACCAACCCCATCAACCCTGGTGTCAGGGTTACTATTGAGCCGCCAAAGGCCACTGACATGGCTCATGTAACGACTACTAACTTAGTAACCGGGACCAACGTCTTAACGTGCCTTCCAAAGCACGGATCATCCTTCTTTCGGACAATCAGGTGATCAGCCAAACTAGGGATCACAAAGTGTCTCCTCAGGGAATTGAGCCTGGGACCTCTGGATCGTGAGCCGAACGCTCAAACCACTGGACCACGAAGGCCGTTCAATGAAGATCAATGTCCACGTTAAAGTGTTATCTACACCGAAGCGCCCGTAAATCGTCTATCGGTAATCTTAGCAGCGCGGTCAAAGCGCCTCAATTAACTCTAAAACGTGTTCAAAGTCCGGCAATTAAATAGATAAGTCATTCGCTTCTGGTGGTCCGGTGTCCGACAAACGAGCCGCGCCGGTGTGACGCTACCTTTATGGTCCGGTGATATTTGCTCGTAAAACGCGATTTGAATATTGTATCGCTTTTTTATGGAACACTTTTTGCTTTCTTATTGAAGTTTAACGCTTGCGAATACATTGTATTGCGAAAGACTGCAAATTAATTGTAAGACTGTTACTAGTAGATACGGTTCTGTTAATCAGATTAGGTATATTTGCGTTTTATTACAATTTCTCCTGTCACTGGAGCGTGCTGCTTGCATATCGCGCGCGACGAGATAGTGGCCCCGATTCCTGCAAACACCGCCTAATTTTATTTTAAGTTATATCCGTCATTTTCATATCCGTCGAAAAGGAAAGGGACGGATGATTCACAGCTCTTAATTTTAGGAAGAATGAGTAAATGAATGTGTCGGGTTATTGACTGATGTAAAATTTTTAGACGGTTGGTTTAGATTTGTGCTTAAAATTGACGTGTGTTCCATAAATTTTATGCTTGTCAATTACCCGTCCCTTTCCTTTTCGGCGGATAAGAAAATGACAGATATAACTTAAAATAAAATTAGATGGTATTTACAGGAATTAGCACCACTGTAAGGTTAAAAAAATAGTTTTATTTATCGCGTAGCCAATTGAGGTCCGTTTTTATTTAATCTCCACTCCCGGACTTGCACTGCTGATTTATTAATTTATCTTCAGTGCAATTTTCACTTATAGACGGCGATACGGCTCACCACCTATCACATTGGTCAGAAAGCTCGGTGAGGTGTGGGTACTTAGTTCATCGCGATGGATGTAGGTACCACTGACTATTCTAATTGGGAAGTAGTCTTCTTCTGTCGTGTGGGTTGTGAGGTGGATTACCAACCTCATCAACCCTGGTGTCAGGGTTACTATTGAGCCGCCAAAAGCCCGTGACATGACTCATGTAACGACTACACATCAGTAAGTAGTAACCGGGACCAACGGCTTAACGTGGATTATCCTACTTTTGGACAATCAGGTGATCAACCTGTACTGTTCCTAGGTAAATTAGGGATCACAAAGTGATTTTTTTGTGATTTGTCCCCACCAGGATTCGAAATATAGTGATGAACTTACGGTACGTTTAGTGTTCTTGTTTTTGAAAACATAATAAAGATAAAAAAAAATGTTGTGTATAAATTTAGTTACAGTTATAAATAATAGTTGCAAATTATGTCTGAATAAATTTTGCCTTTGCAGGTATAAACACATTTCTCACAGACAATGAAATAACATAAGAGAGAGAAAACAATAATAAAAATTAAAGAATATATACAATGGATCAACGCAGCGCAGCAGCAGCAGCATGGTGGAGCAGCGTGGTGGAGTATGCTCCATACCCCCTCCGGTTGATTGAGGGGAGGCCTGTGCCCAGCAGTGGGACGTATATAGGCAGTTTATGTTACAATGGATAAGCAGGTCTATGAAATAACTATTAGTTTTAATTCAAAAATTCTTTGACGTCATAAAAACATTTTTGTGCAAGGAATATCTTAAGAGCAGTTCTAAATTTATTCATATTCATAGTTGTAAATGACTCCGAATAATTTCTAAATGTGAATAAACTTAGTGCGATTAAGAACAGACCCCTTAAATAAAGCAGATTTAATGCAATAGCAAGATATGCTTTGATCCACAAGTATACGGGTATATTGTCCAGTTTGTCTTCAAGTTTGAACCTATACAGGGCGTTAGTGACATCGTAACGAATACTCAGAGGGATGATTCAGACCATGATTCTGAGTCGATATCAAGTGGAATTTCCTGTCGGAGAAGTCATGATTTTAGAGCTTATTTAAATTATTTTCCGTTCCGTACTATTGCGACGGAAAATTCCACTTGATATCAACTCAGAATCATGGCCTGAATCATCCCTCAAAGTTTTCGTTACGATGTCACTAACACCCTGTATACGTAAATAGTAAAAAAAAACTAATCCTCACAACACGGTTGATGAGGTAAGTCATTGACCTCACCACCCACACGAGACAAAAAGAAGCATAATACAAGTGGGCCGCAAATATTTTATAAAAACATAAACTAGCATGTATTCCCTATGGGGTGGGCAGAGCCAAGCAATGAGAAGTTCAATTGTAGCCTTTTCTTACAATTTCACAAAGACCTTAAAAACTAACCAAACTAAGTAAATAATTAAAATACACAATATCACAATGCTAGCTTAGATATTAGAATAAAAGAGTTTTAAGTGTCTTTGTAATTTTACCTACCTACGCGTTTGTTAAATGTAACTAAATGTCCTACTGTACACTGTACTATACCAACTCTATAATATTCTACCTTAGGGCCTGTCCACATCACCACGGCACGACGTCGTCGCCGTGGAACGGTGCGGTGCCGTGGCGCGGCACGTTGCCGTAACGTGGGAATTTACGTTGCCGTACCGTAAAAATGTACCTCACGACACCGCAAAGTTACACGTTGCCGTGCCTTGTAAACTTTCGGTACATTCTTCACCAAATAAATAACAGTCTCGTTGTAGATATGGACCGCACAAAACGTATTCTGCTTCTGTTGTGTGTGTAACTTTGCGGTGTCGTGAGGTACATTTTTACGGTACGGCAACGTAAATTCCCACGTTACGGCAACGTGCCGCGCCACGGCACCGCACCGTTCCACGGCGACGACGTCGTGCCGTGGTGATGTGGACAGGCCCTAACACGTAAAAAAGAAAAAAAAAAACGAGGAATAAATAAAAAAAAAATACGCGATTATTTGGCGGCGCGTTTGAGGATATCAAAGGGTACCGATTTGTTTGCCATAAAGCGCTCTGTACGGGGCCTTATGAGAATTTATTCGCTGGGTTATTATTGCAATTCAATTAATGAAGCACAATGTTCACTCGGGTTTCGTTCAACTGCAGCTGCGGTACTAAATGAACTCACTCGGAAGTCGATACGATTGGATTTTGAAGTCACTACGAACTCGCTTTTGTTAGTCACCAAAGTCATCAACCCCTTAGCATCATCCCGTTTTTTCCGCTTACCTAATCTGAAGATTTGACAGGTCCGGTTTTTTTTACAGAAGCGACTGCCTGTCTGACCTTCTAACCCGCGAAGGGAAAACCAGCCCAATACAGGTTAGGTCACATACCTCCGCAAATACATTTCTCGGGGTTTTCCTGAAGGAAAACATAGTGAGGAAACCCACATTCAGCGGTGAACCGCTGAGTGCGTGTTATTCACTTATGATCTAAACATGAATTCGACAATCACTGGTTTAGGCCTATCCTGTATTCGAGTGTGCGACCTCAAAGTGAGAGGCAAGCGTTCTACCAACTAGGTTACCACGACTTCTCGCGGTTTCACGTATTAGTCAAAAAGTAAATTATGAAAAATCATCGACTGCCTTATGAAGATATTGACAGTCATTGTGTTTTTATTCAGAATTGTTTGTTAAAGTTTACCAAGGTCTCCCCTTAATCAACCGGAGGGGGTATGGAGCGTACTCCAACACGCTGCTCCACTGCGGATTGGTGGAGGTGTTTTCACGACTAATAGCCGGGATCAACGGCTTAACGTGCCCTCCGAAACGGAATCATCTTAGTTTTTCAGACAATCAAGGGATTCAAGTCCTTACCAAATAAAGGAAACGGGCAACATAATATACTTTCTTCGCACACTCTTTGATTTACTTCTGGCCCGGTTTTTCATCAAAACATTAACAATTTTATCACGATATGTAATAAGAATAAAATAATTTATTGCCAGTGACAGTTTACATTTTTCTATAAGAACAAGGTAATTATTACGAATACGAGCAAAAGGAACAGCTTGTGCTGCGCTGGAGCCATGCTACGTCAACATTCAGCGCTGGTTTTCAGTTATTTCTTCTTTCTGGGATATTGTGCGGAAGTAATTATCAATAATTATGTTCGCCTAGGCCGTCCTCTTCCAATTCTATCATTTGCTCACGTCATTGACGATACGTTCTTGAGCGAATTTAAAGTGAGAACTCACAGTACTACTGCATTTTGAATTGAAAGGAAAGGATCGGGTTTGGTAAGCATTTGGCGCGCTGATTTAATTTTTGCAATTAAGAAAAATAATCCGGGCATTTTGGAAATTTTAAGATAAGCCACTTTAGCGGCGGTATTAAAGAGGTTGTAAAAGACTTGTTGTCGATTAGTTTCGTAGCACTTTGGGAACCTAACCTCGACTTGAATCGCGTCGTACTGGATTTCTTTTTTGCCGCGCAGAACTGTACGACCAAGTCAACAAAATACAACTTCAAGACACTTAATATCTAAGTTTAGAGTTGGTTACCAGCTCAGTATAAAGAGTCCATCATGTTGGAAAGGACACAAGAACACATCCAAGCGTCATGAGCTGTGTTCATGTCGTAAAAAAAGACTAATGCCATAACAACACTAATACTAATATTTTATTGCGACAATATCTCCGCCACACAATTAAAAAAACCCGCGGAAATAATGTATTTAATATTTATTTTTATTGAGTTTTTAATTCGCATTGGCTACCGAGCTTTTGGGCACGCAATAAAGGGTTAAATTAAGAAAAAAGAGTACCAATAATCATAAAACGGGAAACGGTTCTGGATGGTTCGGCGTCGTCAAACGGCTACCGGTATTTGGTGATGGGTACTCTTTGATAACACCGTTATAATCTGTCTGTGGACATATAAAAACACTTAAACCCGCACTTTGGCTTTATCTCTTCATCCTTTGGGCACCGATCAGTAGCCATCACATTACTTTCGCGTTATTTGACATCAATCGATGAAGCACCGGCACTGTCTTGTGTGGTAAAGGAATCGATTCTCCAGTTTTTTTAAGCCTATTCTTAGCTCTATTCAAGTTTAAAGAACTCTGAGCTGAATGGGATCAAGAACTATGGGAAGGGATTGACATTTGGTTTTTAGGGTTACGTATCTCTCTCTTTCTATCTGTCCTTTAGAAGTGTGATAGGTAGGTATTACCTATTATTTTTTATTGTACTCATCCGTGTTTTGGCGTCGGAATAATAACGAACGATATAGATCGAAAATTTCGCGGTGTAATGGTTAACACACTTGTCCCTAGGACAAGAACAACGGGATGAAGTCTTTTCTTTTTTCAAGTTTTTTTTTGTAATAAAATACTAGTAGTTAATAAAAAAAATATATTTTTCTCTTAAGCAAGCAAGGGATAAAAGAACGTATTTATTACGAGCGTAAAATGGCGAATTTAAACGAAAGAAGCACGTATAATGTACAGGGAATATGCTGTGTGGATTCTTAACATATTTTAGTTAGTGTTTGAACATGGAGGTAATAATCATTTAGTCTATTGGAGAAAGCAATAACACTTCATACAAACAGAAAGCTACGACCGTAACCTCTTTCGACACAGGCAGGATAAAAAATACTCATAAAAGATAATTTGTAGTCAATTTTTGTACCTATATGAGTTTCAACATAAGTAGGTACCTACAACATGACGGATTTTATAGCAATTGAAAACCATTTTTGTAGAAACATTTTTTTGTCGAAATATAATTCGAAAATTACAAAATCTACTGTATAATTTTAAAACAATGTTTTTATTTAACAGTACCTCTTTATCTATAGATTTTTTCGCGCACTCTATCCAACTTCAAATTTTAAATAAAGAATGTAAGAGACAATTTTTGCAGACAGGAGAAGCTTATACAAATTAACACAATACGGAGTCCCATAAAGTGCTTATTTCATCCTTGCCGAGAGGACATTAGTCGGTGGTCGGTTGACAAAACAAACGAGTGTTTTAGCGGTATCTCCCCCGCTTTGATCTCGCCGCCGGTAGCGGGCGCAGATAGAAGGCTTTCAATATAATCTGCCTCATTTTATTGTTCGTACGGTGTGAGATGTGCTTTATAATTTATGAATTGGATTGCGTACGGCTGTTTGTCTTTGGCTTCAGATGGAGCATAGTTTCTTCTTGCTTCGTGAGGTGGATTACCAACTTCAGCAGAAATCAGAATCATTTATTCAACGTAATTATCATGTATAAACTTGTTGAAGGTCAATGTAACATTTTTGAATTTACGTCATTTCGCAAGGTGTTATAGCTGTGGAGAAGAAATGACAAGAAACTGCAACAGCAACACAGCAGCCCTGGTGTCAGGATTATTGAGCCGCCAAACTCAAAGCGTTTGTAACGAGTACGTACTTAAATCAGTAAGTAGTAACCGGGGCCAATGGCTCGACGGAAGGTCGAAACACGGTGCAAAGAGTTTGGTCTTCGAGGAGTTTTTATCAAAAGTGGCTGCAAGTTGTCTGTTGATCACTTTTTTTTATCCCGGCAGAGTATTCTGAGCTTCTTTATATAAGTGGCGCATGCTCGCCTCGAAATGTTCGTGTACGCGGTGGCGTCCAGAAGAAGTTATGATAATTAATAAATATTTATAAAACACGACTGTCCACTCTACTCCTTTCTAATGCCGAGACCACCTCTAGTCTGATACTCGATAAGGTGTTTAAATCCCACTCTTTATTGGCTCTTATCAGCAAAAGCTCATCCCCCCCCCCTCCTCCTCTCACCCCCGCCACACGCACACGCACACACACACTCACTCACTCACTCACACACACACACTCACTCACACATACATAATGACCTGACGCGTCCGTTTATTAGATTATTTGTTCTTGGAAAAAATTAAGAGTCGTAAGACTGGTTTTTTTTGGAACTTAATTAAAAATATATTTTTATACAATACAAATACACTTTATTGCACCAAAATAAAAGAAATAATAACAAAAAGTCTCTAAGTCGAAGTCTCTAGGTCTAAGTTGTTTCTAAGTCTCTAGTCTCGAGTCTCTAGTTTTTAAAACTCGTTTCTAGTTTGTAGTTGTGTTTATGAGTTAAATGAGTTTATCATAAATGCGAAAGTGAGTTCGTTATTTGTTACGTTTTCGCTTACTACTAAACCGCGGCAGCAGTTCAGTGGAGCAGCGCGGTGGAGTATGCTCCATACCCCGTCTGCTTGATTGAGGGGACGCCTGTGCCCAGTGGGACATGTACAGGCTATTTATGTTTATGTTGCACAGTTCGGACACGCCATATAAAAATATCTTTCTTGCCTTACTGCAAGCGTGCTGCAAGCTACATAAATTGATAGCCAAATATTAAACAATCAATGGCTTTAGAGAATTTAAAAATAATAAATAAAATATATAAAAATCGTTTATTACCTCCACAACATAATAGTAAAAAAAAATATACGGTCGAATTGAGAACCTCCTTCTTTTGTGAAGTCAGTAAAAAAGTTACATTTTGACTTTCTTCTTTCTTTCTTTTGATTTTGAATTACTTATAGTAGAGGCTGAAAAAAGAAACATCTTGCTTCTTTGCTGTTCTGTGAGCAAATAAAAAACATTGAAAACGTTCAGTGCTTGTCTTCCCGGGCATGTCGTAAAAACCGACAGAGGGATTGTGTCCTCTAACATGATGGACTAATGTTATGGGCGATAGGCTGATCTCTTATCACCATAAGGTTTATCATATCCAGCTTACGACATCGTATCAACAGTGGCTGCAAGTTGTCTTTGATTACTTGTGGCTCTGCCCACCCCATTAGGGATTACGGGCGTGGGTTATGTATGTAAAAAAGAAACAGTTTTATCTTGGGCCTGTTCTAATTATCACTGTAATAGTTTTATTAAGTAGTACGCCCATAGACATTCGCGTCAAAGTTATGAGAGGACCACCGTGCTATGTCGCAAGTTCCCAAACTTTTTGATGAAGTTCCTTATCCCTCTTTTTCTATCGTGTCGATGACAAGTCGAACAACGTAATTTTGGGCTGATTAATTATGTCATCATCATCTCAGTCCCGTAGGATCTCGAGCAATAAGGCCGCCCAAATTGTGCTGTATTCATGTGTTATGTGTGATTGTTGAAATTTATTTCTGTGCAATAAAGTATATTTAATTACTAGGAGTCGAAGTGGTCGCCATGGCCGAATTCGGTCGGAGAGATCATCATCATCATCATCATCATCATCATTTGATTTGATTTAATTTGATCTCGAGCTTACAGTTTGAGAACCGCTACACTCAACCCATCATATCTCGCCGATACACGGAATGTCACTTGCTTTTATACCTTTTAATGCATTAAAGGCTGTTCAACACAGTCTTACGTCGGTCTCTTGCTACTGGGCTTAAGTACTTGTTGCATATCTTGAAATGGACTCATGCATATTATAGAGTTAATACCAGTGACGTGTCGGGAATATTCCCACTTTGGGAATATTACCCACTATGGGTTCGGGAATTATCGTTCTTATCGTCATATAGAATACATTATATAACATTATAACAATAAATAATATAATGTTATTGTTATTGTTACTGATAAGTACGGTCACGAGCATTAATATGTATACACTTTGGTACCATGTCACATTAACTTTTTTGACAAATTGAACTGTAAGTCTCATTAAATGTCAAATATGTTAGAGCGACAGAGTCCTAAAGTGGGTACATTATTTTGCTCATGACTGTACTTACTTAAAAATATTAATAGTATAAGTAGGTACTATATATAATTTGTAAACTAAGTGTAGTTATATAAAAAATAGTTTATATTTTTTTTTAGTTTTAAGTTATTGTTGAATACTTTTGCGGTGCCCTTACAGGGTGTCACATGTTTGTACATTATTTACTTATAAGAACTGTAAGCCACCATGTGACATGCAATAAATAAATAAATACATTAACCAGCAATATGCCGTCACATAATTCCCACTTTGGAAACATTCCCGGCAGTAGATAGGCGCCAAAGTTATATTAAAAGAGCGCAGTTAGGATCAGAGTACTGTTCACGGGTACTACTATGTATGCACTTTGAAACCATGTCACATTAATTTTGTTGACATATTCCACCGTAAGTCCCATTAGTCTGTATCTATCTTCATCTGTGTGAATCTGTTTTGTATGTTGTGTGCAATAAAGTATATTTGATTTGATTTGATTAAATGTCAAATATTACGATAGCGCGACAGGGTTCTAGAGTGGGTACATGATATTGCTCATGAGATGACTGTACAAGAAAGAACAATTTGGAAAGAAAAATGGAGCCAGTGACCCTCATATTGAAGAGTTTTTTGCAACAGGAACATTCTCACTTCGGGAACATTCCCATTTTGGGAATATTCCCGGGAACGGCACGTCTCTGGTAATATATTCAATATGACGATAAGAATGATAGTTTAGTATGGAAAGCTGAACGGGATTTGGCTGCTTTAAGATGAAAGTACCTTACGTCACAATATCTTTGAGGTTGAGAGACGCTAATTTTGCTCTATTACCTACTGGGGTGGACAGGCAGAAGCAATTGGAAAACAATTTGCCTAGCTACGCAGCCAAATGCACTCTAGATTAATAAAAAAATAAAAGATGACACACTTTGAGGTATTTTTGGACCACAACTTTTATCATAAGCACACCCCGGACGCTTCATACAATACACCTTTTTACACAGACACTACACTGACGTTATCGTACACGCGCATCTGTGTGTGTGACGTCTGACACCATACGATTAAAGACTAAAGTAAGACTTTGGTGAGGTAAACTTAATTAAAGCACATAATAACGGGTTCTTACCGCGTTTAAATGGGGATGTGAGACTCCCGATATTTCGACACTGTTGCAAGTGCCATGATCACGGGATGACGGGTCATCCCCATTTAAACGCGGTAAGAACCCGTTATTATGTGCTTTAATTTTGAGGTAAACTTAGTTCAGCCACTGGTGGGGAGCGGGGAGTTGCCGTTCTATATTATAATTTTGAACATATTATTATTATGCCAAAAAATCCCATTTCTTTCCATCTCCCTAACGTTATCCCGTTTTCACAGGGTTCGTTTACCTAACCTGAAAATTTGACAGGTTGAGTTTTTTACAGAAGCGACTGCCTGTCTGACCAACCCGCGAAGGGAAAAACAGGTCAATTCAGGTTAGGTCACATACCTACGAAACGCTTTTCTCGGGAATGTGGGTTTCCTCACGATGTTTTCTTTCACAGCTGAGCCCGTGATAATCATTTATGATCCAAACATGAATTCAAAACTCATTTAGTTTAGGCCCGTGTTGGGTTTCGAACCTAAGACCTCACAGTGAGAGGTAAACATTCTTGAAACTAGTCTAGCAGTTTCATTCAAAAAAAATCTTTTGCTGAAATAAAATACAGACGCAGGTAGCGACCTCCCCTCATTTCGGATTCCTCGAATGATTTCTTTTTATTTATATGGTTGTTTGACACCTCTCCCTTCATCCGTGAAAACGTCAATTTTACATTTTCCGCATACCCTTTGCAAAAGTGTATTTCATATTCTGACAGACAGTTGCACGGTGTCGTGTTGTTTGATTAAACTATGGTTAACAACAATATTCATATTAGATATTAAATTAAAAGGAAAAAGACGGCCTTGTTGATTGACAGCAATATTTGTCCTTCAGTAATCTTTCCTCTATCAGAATTTTTATAATCAAATTCACATAGTATGTTTTTTTATATATTTAAAGTTCGGCGCGAACCTCGGCTCAGCATCTGCGAGGATAATGTTTGAAAGAATTAATCGACTCTACTGGGTCGATAGCGATAAGCGCTGAATGAGGGAAATCGTCGACTACTCTGAAAACACGTAAAATATATATAAGTAAGTAATAGTTCACCGTAATGTAAGTGCAACCGGCCCCTACGCTTCAGTATTTGTATCAGTTACGTGTGAGGGGAAATCACTCATTTATTTATAATAAAAAGAAATAATTTGAGAATATCTAAAGTGAGTCAGCTAATTCCCGCCTTTCTAGGGATGATAACTTGCTAATCTTCCCAGATACATTAGTACATAAGAATTGTTTTGACCGGGAGAGATCTCTCAGACAGCCCTCGCTATCCAGTAGTCCAGTAAATCTACAATAAGAAAGTCTCGTCAAAAAAAAAAAGAAAAAATAATTATATAACGAAATGGTCACGAATCTTACAGCCTATATTTTTTTAAATGTATAGACACATGTAAATTTTGACACTGAAATGACAAGACATCGTGTCACAGTCAAATATCGCCCTGACAAACAGCCAAACGTCTAAATAAATTCAAAAATATTTACTTATTGCGAGTGAGAAAAGAACCGAACACGATGATATCTGTAATATTTTCCAAGTGGCAACCATTTTGAAATTGAAATTCTTTCCAACCTCGCAGAGGGTGTCACATTCATAAGACGGCGTGTATACACATGTTTTTGAACAATATTGCGTATTATGAAACGTATAAAAAAAGTTGTGAATTATTATCAGGTGCTTGAAGGTGATTTATTATTTTATTATTATTCCTCTCCTGATCCTCACCTTTTCCAAATTCCGTTCCCTATCCGGTATATTTTATTTTTGAAAAGTTTCCTCGTTTTATCGACTGCACAATAATAATATGAAACGACATAATGATACCACGACAATTATATCATTGAAGACCAAGATCACTCTCAAGATTTGTCATTGGCGCATCGTTAGCCGCGGAAGCCAGAAGGAAAAAAATAATGTATGGAGTCTAACAAATAATTCGATTGCAAATTGCAATAAATTGAGAAGATTCGTTACATAATTTTATCGGAATTAACCATATAATAAAAAAAAATCTCAAACACGTGCAAGAATCCCAGTTAAAAAAAACTAAAAATAAGTACCTATTTTAAATCAAATTAACAAGAAAAAAATATAAGTATCCGCAGGTATTCATTTTAATCAAAATTTTGCTCCTTTCACTGAAAATAATTAAATTATTTAACTGATTACTTAGAAAAACTCACGATGACGATGTCACGAAACTCACATTGCAAGATAGTGTGACCTGATGCTTAAAAACCAAGCATAAACACGTTCATGTGAATGCAAACTATGCATTAACTGATAACATCATAACCCTTAATTAGGACTGCGCGTAAAAAATAGTCTTCTTCTGGGTTGTGAGGTGGATCACCAACCTCAGCAACCCTGGTGACAGGGTTATTATTCAGCCGCCAAAGGCCCCTGACAAAAAAAGTCATGCCCCTATTTCAGTTGACCAAAATATTCGTTTCCATCACTTCGATGTATGAAATATGCCAAGAGGCGTCAGACCATCCATTTTGCCAATTTACATAGAAAGCTCATAACACTGACAGCTTGACACACGCGCTCCTGTGACATGGTCGATGGGACACGCCACATTATCAGCGATAAAGCGACAAATTGGCACAAATTCTAGTTGACAAACTGCTTTTTTTACAGTAGTGAAACTCATTAATTATTATTGACGGTATCTGCATTTTTTCCAAAACTGATTTGCACCTTCTACACAATAAAACACAAATCACTTTACCAAAAACCCAGGTTCGAATCTCAGTGAGGACATATCACAAAAATCACTTTGTAATCCCTAGTTTGGTTCTAATATGTGAAACCAAATAAGTAACCTTATTGTCCTATTGTCCGAAAGAAGAAGGCACGTTAAGCCGTTGGTGCCGGTTAGTACTTACTGATGTAAGTAGTCGTTACATGAGCAATGTCAGGGGCATATGGCGGCTCAATAGTAACCCTGACACCAGGGTTGAAGTGGTTTAATCCATCTCACAACCCATACGATAGAAGAACATATTAGCGACAATCGACAAAACGACATAATTATATCGATTCGATAAAATGACTGACAAAATTTTATCACGGTGCGCATGTTAGCCTTACTGATGTCTACCAACACGATAGGGGTTTCATGCGCGTCCTTCTGTGATACACGCTAGTCGCTGTTCATGGCACCAATGGTTAGCCCACGTTTTTGTTTACATTATGTTTATGACAGCATTTAGCTGAGGCAACACTAATGATGAGCCATCACGGAACGCGTGAAATATTGAAGTATTGACGCGATAACCCTCGCATTATTTAGGGCTTGTAATGGATATAAGAGTCCAAACTCAAGGTCTGCCAAGAGAGATTGAGCGTAGTGTTACACCCCGGACACTTCATACAAACAGCTTCCATTTACATAGACACCACGCGACGACGTTATTGTACACGCGCGTCTGTGTGTGTGACGTCTGACGCCACACGATTCAAGTCTAAACTATGTTCGAGCAGGGGTGAGGTAAACCTAGCTCAGACGCTGGTGGGGAGCGGAGAGTTGCTGTTCTATATGTATTTATTCCTTATTCTATGGTAGTGTGTTTGGTGTCAAACGAATTGATCGAGTCCAAAACAAAACACTACATTCAAAAACACACTCAAACGCATATACTCCAAAACTAGAAGGTTTGATTTTGTTAATTTTAAATACTTTTTTATTATGTTTTATTAACGTATCTTTTGTTATAGTGATAATTATTTATAGTGCTCTGTATTTTATCCGTGTCGTTTATGTAAATCTTAACATACGAAATGTCTCTCTACTCATGGTAGACCTCGGAAGAGATGGCGCGGCGACTTGGACGCGTGCCGGAGGGACTGGCCGGAGAACGCACAAGACCGCGAAAAAAATTGGAAAGAGGAAGGGGAGGTCTTTGCCCAGCAGTGGGATCTTGTAGGCTAGATTAGAATGAACATACGCCACTTATGTACGGAAAGATATACCACTGAAGACGTGCTATGATATTTATACGAGCGTCAAGGCCTGCGAAACTATATCGTTTCGTAAATTATTAAGCGTACCATGGGCTTCGTAAAGAATATTTATTTACCCTCGAAAGAATATGTTTGGAGTGGCGTGAACGTAGATATAAGTTGAACACACAATAATATTTCTTGTCGACATATCTATTGGGGTATCTCACGATATTCTGGTACATACTCAATGGGTTTTTGTGACATGGTATTTTTATGTGAATATAGTTGAGAAGGTGTTTTATTTGAGAAGAGTAGGTAAAATTTAGGATTTGTACTATAAGAAATTCTACACGTGTTTCCATTGGAAATTTCAACTGTTAGCAAAACATTTGTTCACGACTATGTTCCCAAATGGGGTAGTCAGAGGTACATCCCAGGTGCTAATGCTTCACCGAGCTTTATGTTAGAGTTACATGATAGGCCGTCTTAGTGAAAACTGCACTTAAGATAAATTCACACACTCACTCATTCATTCATTCATTCATTCATTCATTCATTTGTACTTAGTGGTGCAAGTCCGGTAACGCGACCAGTAAATAAAAAAAAATACAGTCTATTCGCCACCTATCAGAACTACTTCAACTGTAAATAATTTCAATTTTACAAACAACTTCTCACCTTATCAAACTGAGTAATTCGACCTAAAAACCGTAAACTAAAAGGGTAAACAGACCAATAAATAAACACCTCTAAACGAGCTAATTAGTAAAAAAAAAACCCGAAAAATAGGGTAAACATCTACATAGTTCCCAACACCTAAATTACACTACCACGAATGCCTTTTCAAGGAATGCGTAAAAAGGAACGTCACGTGAGATCGTTACTCTGGCACCACCCCTAATAATAGGTGATTTGGCCCCTTTTCAACCCCCTCTATAACCCCCGATACCATTCAGATTACTTTGGCAGCGTCAGTAAAATACTTTGACGATTTCATTTCAAAGATTTTTTGTTGTTTCTATAGCTCGCATCTGTGCTTAGGGAAACTAACAAAGAGAAAATTACTTAAATCGAAAAAAATCTTACTCGGACGGGACTCGAACCCTTAGCTCTTCTCGAGCCGGGACGAGCATATTGACCATTACACTACCGAGTCCTCCTTCTGTCCATGTGAAATTTTCAATCTATATCGTTATTAATAAGACAAGCGCTGCGGGGTTCAAGTCTAACGCGAGTCAAATTTTTTCTTTTTTTTTTTCTTTTTGTAGATTTCATTTCATTTATTATATCAGTAATTATTTTTATATTAGTAAGTACCAAGAAGAGGATGGAGATCTATTTTTTTAAACGTCACATACAAACATTACAAACAAACTCACGCCCGTAATCCCTAATGGTGTGAGTAGAGTTATTAATAAAATAAAATAAGTAACCAGAGGACAACTTGCAGCCTGTTTTGCTATAAAGTCTTAATCAAATTAAATATACTTTTCTCACAAAACTTAACTTGGTTAACTTGATCATCCATATAACGTTCCATCATGTTGGACATCAAGATGTCGGTTTTTACGACATGTCTGGGGAAAGTAAGCGGCTGAACGCGAAATATGATTTTCATTAACTCTCTAGCTCTCTCTCTCTCTCCTTGGCATTTATTATTCCCATCTGATGGTGGGGTCTGCCTTCACTCTCTTAACTCTCTAGCGAAGAAGTAAAATTATTTTCCCACTTTGGCTTATTAAAACCCACATAGACATACCGAAGTGACTTCCGCAGGAGCGCAGCCAGTATAAATTGACCGCTCGCCAATTTGCGCGACTATTAACGATAGGTCTTAACCTCTAGGTACAGCAGGTCTCACTATCCTGGTGATCGATGGGTGCGTGTCCTCAGCCCATCCGTGGCAGCTCTAATACCACTTGTACGGGACATTTTATCGGCGCACAGTGCTTCCGTGGGCTTGGTACTTTGGGTTAAGGCAGTTTGGATGAGGTGTAAGTTACTAATTTGAGGCAAATACGTGGTTGGATGGTTATATTTTTTTAAGTGGTGAATATACAATTCAATTAAATTTGTTTTTTGTGGTAATATAAAGGTAAAGGAAACCATCGTGAGGAAACCCACATCCCCGAGAAATACATTTTCGGAAGTATGTGACCTAACCTGTATTGGGCTGGTTTTTCCTTCGCGGGTTGGAAGGTCAGACACTCCCTGTCAGGGTTGATGAGGCTGGTAATGCACCTCACAACCCACACGATAGAAGAAGAAGATTATCGATAAATAGGTATTCATATTTCCAAATAATCTTTAAGGTAAATCTATCGAACCAGCACAATCAACCGACGACTGTTCTTAGAAAATTCACAGCTACTTAGAAGCATTCCACACCTTACCTTATTCGTGTGAATTCCCCTTAATATCAAAAGTTCCGAAAGAATTTCAGCAGTAAATTAACCACAAATGGGAGAAGGGGTGGAGGGGGGGCTTAATAGACACATCAAGTTTTCGGCCATAAACCCAAGATGTTACGGAACTATGTCGAATACTTCTGAATTCTACTTGTTTATCTTTTTGATGCTTTGGAAATTAGGGCTGTCAGGTTTGCGAGGAAAAAAGTTATTTGGAAAAAGAAAAATAATGCTAGGTATACTTTTTATCACACATATACTCACTGCACACTCATAAGAATCAACGCCTCTTACAAACGCAGTTTGCGTAACAAGGCTATCTCCTATAAAACTCACTATTTGAAGGAATTTCAGAGAAATATTTTCTTGCTTCATACTTTTTAGAGCGTGAATTTAATGAAAATGATCCAAAAATACATTTTTTTTAAGTGGAAAAAATGTTGTGTGTAGCATGATTAAAATTGTGGTTTGAACTGTACAAGCAAATGTCCGTAAATGTACGTCAAGCCACTCGCCATAATGAGACTCGCCGTAGCGGGAATCGCCGTTCGGGGAGTCGCTGTCAACGCCATAATTCAAATTTTCCGTTGTGTTTTGGTTTTTAAAATTATATATTTAATAAAAATAAAAAATAAAGAAAGAAAAGATATAATAAATATGAGATATTTTACGATTATTTAACATATAAATTCCTGCGACTCGCGTACGAGTGTTATTCCTTATTCTATGCTCGCGGGTAGAAGTGTCGTTTTCTCAATTTTCCCGCCAATTTGGGGCCACAAAATGGCCGATGCGAAGCCCCGTGCGACACGCATGTTATGCACGCGAACAGGTGACGGATTTTCTTTTTCCATTTTTTATTTGGCTTGCTTAGGCTGATGAGAAATGGTTGGTGGATGTGGTATTGAGTTTAAGGGCCCTATCTCACTGCGACACCATGCATGGTAGCGCTAAAGGCGGGAAATTATTCGGGATTCAGTTGCTGGCAAGGAATTGCTTGCTCTACCAGGTTATGTAGTTATGTACCCTTCATATAACTGCATACATTTTGCTGGTGACGCGACGGTGGTGACGTCACCATAGTGTCCTAGTGAGATAGTGTCCTTATAGACTTTATGAATGAATTACGAACTTAATTTAATATTAGGTACTTCTGAAATTATTTTTGATAAGCACCTTATATTTAGGGATAAGTAAAATTGAAAATACCGTTACTAGTTTTGTCTTTCTCTGTCATAAAAAAGAAATGCTTTAAATTACTAAAAGCTATTTAATATTATTTATATTTTTTGCTTTCTATTTCTCTTTTATTTTGTATTTTCCTGTTTGTGCAATAAAGCCTTGTTATGTTATGTTAAAAGCATCAAAATGCGCGCATTTTTTCTTTTTAATTTAAAGTTTTCATTGGCTTCATGATGCCTTTTCAAAAAAAAAAAAACAAAATGTCTGCCATAACTAATATTTCCCTAAATTCGACTCTGGTTACACAAGTAATATACTGGTATTTCAACACTCGCTTCGCAGGTGTCGGGTTTGGCGCCTCCGTCACGCACTCGCCACCACCTACCACCATCTACCACCACGTACCACCATCCGCTACCACCACCCATAAACCTGTAGTTTCCTTAATAAACTCGAATGATAGGAATGATAAGTTTGGCTATAAAGAAGTTAGGTAAATAACGTGGCTGACTTTGCAAACAGACGTATCTGCATTTTTTGCTAAAATAATTTGTGTCTTACTGACAATAGCAAAAAGTGTAAGTACGTATTTTTGTGTACCTATTCCATTAAATATGGCAAACAATTGACGGCGGAATCAAATGGCGACAAGTGCTGGAGGCAAATATTGTCGCAGCCAGTGGAATTGAGAGTGGACATACATTTGATACTTTCCTAAATCCCTGCCCGTGCAAACACGCCGCCGACAAACTGATTAGGAAAGCGCTACTTCAAGTTATCGATTGGAACTCGAAAACATTCAGAAAAGGAACTCTGACCTACCTATCCGAACCTGCAAAACCACTAAATGGTTTTCCACGCGGTGTCTACTGCTGTGACCTGTATCTTTTAAAAAAATATATAGGTTTTTGTATTATAGATTCGCGTTTCGAGCTGTTTGCTAACATCACGGTATTCTGTCACGGTATACCTACCTATAATGAGAACAAGGGCCTTAGCCAAGTTGCAAATGATTAAAAAAAAAACGACCGTGTAATCATCTCTTCCTCCCAGCGTTATCCCGATTTTCACGGGGTCCGCTTACCTGAAGATTTGATAGGTCAGAAGCAGCTGCCTGTCTGACCTTCTAACACCAAAAGAAAACCAGCACAAATACAGGTTAGGTTAGGTAAGACGTATTTTTAAACTTATTGTAGATTTATTGTATATGGAGTTAATTAGAAAGAAAGAAAGAAACATTTAACATTTTTATTTTTTTTTACATTTTTTTTTTAATTACTAGGTGGAACCAACGGCACAGTGAAATTGAACTTGAATTTGTAGCATTGACATAAGGTGACATGTCAATCCCATAGATTTTATTCGATTACATTACATTGACTGCGGCTATTGGTGAGTTACTTTCGAGTTCGAGTTACCGTAGTAGCCGGTGGGACAATGCATTTGATCTCAGCTGATCCGTTGCAAATATTTGCCGCGTCCCGTGGGAGTGAGCAGTGAGCGCAAGCGCACATCCCGTTAGCGAGGCTACATGTTACAGATTTTATTTTTTAATACGCATGTATTGCAGGCAGTGATGTGCCGCACCCGGCAATGTTCCCAAAATGGGAATGTTCCCGTTGTAAAAACTCTTTAATAGCAAGGACACTGGCTGATTTTCTTTTTCAAATTGTTCTTTCTTGTACTTGGGTCTTATCTGCCTAAAGGTTAGGTAATAAAGCTCTTTTACATAACTTTTGGGCCTTTACTGCCGAGAACGTTCCCAAGGTGGGAACATTGTTGGGAAGAGCACATCCCTGATGCAAGTATTCGCGTGAGGTTATGACGTAAGCTAGGAAATTTTATTTTTTACAATACGATACATTTTCAGCCTTCTTTTTTTTCTGGAAAGTGCTAATGCAAAATTTAGGAGATTCGTTTTTAAAGAAGATTTTTGCTAGTGATTTTTGTGAGTATTTTTAGTGTTATTTTATAGTGTGGTAGCTGCTATAGTTCTTGCCTCCATCCATTTATTCCATCAACGACCTCGCGTAGTGGTTGAGCGTTGGGGTCACGATCCGGTGGTACTGGCTTCGATTCCCAGTGGTGACATTAAAAATTACTTTATGGTCCCTATTTTGGTTAGGACATTACAGGCTGATCACCTGATTGTCCGAAAGTAAGATCATCCGTGCTTCGGTCCCCGTTACTACTTACTGATGTAAGTGAGTAACCGGTACATGAGCCATGTCAGGGGATTTTGGGGGCTCAATAGTAACCCTGACACCAGGGTTGATGAGGCTGGTATTCCACCTCACAAGATAAATAAGATAAGCAGCTGAACGTGTTCTGTTTTTTTTATTTGAAGCTACTCCATAGATGGCACTGTCCATTCAATTGCATTTTATATATTTTTATATATGTATATGTTGCCAACAGCTCGAGTGCTATGTTAACTAAACCTCATCTATTTACCAACTGGATTACAAGCTAATATCAGTTTCGAGGAAGCCAAACACAAGTGTGTGTTCCAATCAAATTGGCGGCTAGGGTTGCTTTGTGAATGACAATTTTTTCATCAATCAATACAATAGCGTAGTATAGCAATTGACTGTCTTAGGCATCTGTGCATGTCCTTAAACCTTCGCAGTGCGCTTAAGGTGGAAATCTGTTATTGGCTTAGTTTTTAAGTATGATTTTTTTGTTATAGTTGTTAAGAGCTGTTGGTCTCCCAAATATAAATAAATAAATAGAAGTCATTCCCTTGTATATTCGGAATAATCTCGAAAGAAAGCCACAGAGTAAAAGTGTATCGGTAGGGCAAACATTGTTCATCATCAGCCGTAAGACGCCCACAGCTGGGCATAGGCCTCCCCCGATCGCGCTCGGTCTGCGATTGTTGAAGTTAAGCAACTTTCGCAAAGGCCGGTCATAGGATGGGTGACCACAAAAATAAAGTTCTCATCTCGAGCTTCTCCGTGCTTCCGTGCTGCATTAGCAGTCGTGAATAACCACAATCCGCACTGGGCCCGCGCGGTGGTTTAAGGCCCGATCTCCCATCCATCCATAGGGAAGGCCCGTGCCCCAGCAGTGGGGACGTTAATGGGCTGGTGATGATGAATTTAAAAGAATTTTGTAATATTTGGGACGTGTAATTATTATTATCAATAAATGACTATATTACATAAAAAATAACTTGCGTGTGGCAACCCTGAGGCTGATAAAACCGCCGTGCTATGTCAGTATTTACATCGCACGCCCCTGTTTGCCACATAGTATTACACTTGTTTGCGGGTCAAATGTCAGTAGAAATAATATTACAAAATATATCGCATTGTTATGCTTACATTTATCTATACACTGGCGCGCAAAACTAAGTACTACACGAATAAAAAAAAATCTGTACTACAACGGCCTTCGTGGTCCATTGGTTGAGCGTCGCGCTCACGATCCGGAGGTCCCGGGTTCGAATACCGGTGGGGACAAATCACAAAAATCACTTTTTTGTTTGTTAGTTGTAAGGACATTACAGGCTGATCACCTGATTGTCCAAAATGTAAGATGATCCGTGCTTCGGAAGGCACGTTAAGCCGTTGGTCCCGGTTATAACTTACTGATGTAAGTACGTAGTCGTTACATGGTCATGTCAGGGGGTCTAAAGTGGCTCAATAGTAACCCTGACACCAGGGTTGATGGGCTTGATAATCCACCTCACAACCCACACGATAGAAGAAGTAGAAGAAGTACAATTACATGTTTTTTTTTATAAATTAAAGTTAAAGGTATAAAGTTAGACAGGCATAATGTTATCAGCTTTTTGTAAGTTCAAAAAGTTTATTTTGTGTAAGTACTTAAAAAAGTTTGGCAGGCCAGTGTGTTTCAGCTTTACTATTTCTTTCGAAAAAAACATTTTTTTTAATCGGTCAATAAAGTGATCAGCTTACAATGTCCTAACCAAACTAGGGATCACAAAGTGATTTTTGTGATATGTCCTCAACGGCATTCGAACCCTGATCAACAATACTACTTACATACAGAAAGGACACTCCGCACCGCACCAATACCGAGCTTGGAGCAAGCTTGATTAAAAAAAAAAGGTTTTTTCACACCATAGATATTACGTAACTGATTCTCCGCGAAGGGCAAAACTTTGTTTTTTTTTTTTGACATTGATTGTAATTAAGTTGGGAATTTATAACTTTCACAGGCTTCATAGTCACGAGGGTCATTGTGGAATTAAAATCATTAGAAATGGACAGGTTTTGGGTGAATATCAAAATGTGCCAAGTTAGGTGGCGAACTCTCATATTATTTTTTCGTGAAAAATTGGGTTCATCAACTGGATTTTCCTGTCGGAGAAGTATGAAACTGAAAATAATAACAAAAAATACTTAATAAATTATTTTCAGTTCTTTAATTTTGCGACGGAAAATTCCACTTGATATCAACTCAGAATCATGGCCTGAATCACCCCTCAAAGTTTTCGTAGCGATGTCAATAACACTGTCGTAATGCAAGTCTGCTACCACCATCTGTCCTAAGGGTTTGCTTTTGGTCGTATGCGCTATGCCTACATTACTATTCGGAAGAATTTCAGAAAATATACCCCTATTCTTGTTTCATACTCTTTAGAAAGTAAGGACAATTTGTTCAGGTGGGGTTTCTCGGATGCTCGGACTTAAAGTGCAAGTGCGGCACTGTTCCCCAAACAATGGAACATCTTACATCGTGTCCTGCGTGCCCGAACACCTGCACGCAGAAGGATTTGATGAGCGCTGCAGATAGCGCCATACTTGTTGCCAAGTTTTGGGCCGATACTATTTAGTTTGCCATCGACACGATAAGAAAAGAGTGTTTTCTACATAGCTGGGTTTTAGTTTTGAAATTTTTATTTTTATACACGATCACACAATAAACAGCTTCTTTGAGACCATAGATATAAGCCGAAGACCTTTTCAATCCTTTCCTCAACTACAAATTGTACAAAAAGTAACGTCTAAACTCAGCCTTATTCTATGACACAATAGATATTAAGTCAAAAGGTTTTATTGTGAACAACCGAAGAGTACGTTTTAATCCTTTTTGCCACAATAGTTCGAATAAAGCTACTTTTTTTGACATTCTTAATTGCATATTGGCGCCGTGCGTTTTCTAAGAATTTGAAATTTGTATCACTTTTTCAAATATATTGCAATCGCAAATGTAAAACATCGCGAGGAAACACACATTCCCGAGAAATGCGTTTCGGAGGTATGTTACCTAACCTATATTGGGCTGGATTTCCCTTCGCGGGTTGGAAGGTCAGACAATCGCTTCTGTAAAATACCGGACCTGTCAAATCTTCAGGTTAGGTAAGCGGACCCTGTGAAAACGTGATAACGGTAGGGAGATGATTATGAATATTTAAATGTAAAAATGAAAGAGAAATAACAACTGAAAGAAACACCTTTTGGTAATGTTTTAATAATTAGCTATAGTGGTATATACGTATACGTATATATACGTATATTGACCAAATAGGCTCATTTCCAACTAGTCAAAAACAGTTACTTTTTACTAAACGTCAAAACACGAAATTACTATGGAATTTGTATGAAAAGGCACCCTGTGACGTCATAGAAAGCGCGATGAAATGTCGGACTTATTGTTACGTAAATAAGTTCAATAGAAAAAAAGAAAAGTTTTTCGTTAATTTTAGATCAGTTTTTATTTAGTAATCAGAATTTCATAATTTATCTTGAACCTAGTACACGATCCAATTGGAGATGTCCTTTGAAAAGATTTAGTACAATCTACTCTGAACCGGCGTGCGTGTATGAAACGTTTGATGAATGTGTTGGAAACAAGAAAAGTGTGTCAGGTTCGAAGCAAATTCGTCATTTTCGAAGGTACAAGTCAGTCGATTACATAAGATTACTAAATCTTTTAAGGGGCAATGTATACGTTTTTACAATAAGATTCCCATTGACATTCAGAATTTGCCTTTCAACTGCTTTAAGAAAGTAGTTAAACAAAAACTTTACAAAAAAGGTTATTATAAAGTTAGTGATTATTTAGAAGATATGAATGCATGGGATTAACTGTCTGAGAACTGATATTAGGCAGCTAAATTACTTAATTGTATATCAATATTTTATGTTTATTTTTATTTTTTTTAAAAGAACGTCTAGGGCCCTGTGCCGAGGTTTTTCTTGCAGCTTCTTTTCCCCGGCTATACAGGTTGTGAGAAGCTGCAGTAGTTTTAGGCGGATGAGACGTTCGTTATGTAAAAATTGACGATTCAAAGTGTAACTATGTTACCTACTGAATAAAGATATTTTTGAATTTGAATTTGAATTTGACTAAAACAAGAAAGTTAATTTATATTTATTTCCGACTAAATTCTTCATTGAATTCCTAAGGAACGTCTGCGTTGAACACCCGTCAAAACGTGTTACAACAGTGAAGAAAAAATATCGCAAGAAACGATACAATAACATGGTCTTGAAGATGTTAAGTTGAATTATACAACTGTTACCTTGCTTGTAATAGTTGGATATACCTACTAACTGCCATTTTATTTTTTTTACTTTATACACAGATATCGTGACGAATACTGAGGGGGATGATTCAGGCCATGATTTTGAGTTAACCTCGTAAGGCCTGGATTTCCAGACACAATAGTTAAACAATGGAATTTGGATTTTAAAAGGACTTTGGGCCTTACGACCTTAATATCAAGTGTCGCAAATTTCATGACTGACAACATTTTCAATTCTTTACTTCCATTTGATATCAACTCAGAATCATGGTCTGAATCATCCCTCAAAGTTTTCGTTACGATGTCACTAACGCCTGGTGACTATTTCCATCATCATCATCATCGTCAATTTAAGAGCCACGCTCTTGTCGGTGCAGCATTTTCCATTCCAGTCTATGAAAGGCCAATTCCTTGAAACATCATAGAAGGAAAGCTAGAAGGAAAGAGAGGAAGGGGAAGACCAAGAAGAGGTTACACGGAACAGACCAAGTCAAAGATTTGGCCTTTGACTATTTCCATACTACCAATAAAAAAATGTATAATAACAAAAATAATGGTACATGAAATGTTAGTACTTATATATCTTAATCAAAATACCTCAAGTCAAATACATGTTCATCGAAGTTCCTCGCAATATAACCACCGCAACTGTCAATAATTAATCCACTCCACCCTATAATAGATATTGCGAAGACGAGGGCCCGGCAAGATTTTATCACCCTGTCCGTCTATTAGCAACAATTTCCGAGGGCTCAGATA
The DNA here is from genome assembly GCF_024362695.1 of Pectinophora gossypiella. NCBI lineage: Eukaryota > Metazoa > Arthropoda > Insecta > Lepidoptera > Gelechiidae > Pectinophora > Pectinophora gossypiella. The sequence goes on from NC_065423.1 coordinate 11,222,831, forward strand.
CACTAGACGCCTCAATGCTCTCCAAAGGACATCACCTTTTGATCAATAACTGTATATAAATTACGGAGCATATGCCCTTTCCTGCTCGAGTAAGCGCACCGGTTTGCTGTCCTTTGTATCTGTGTCTATTCGTATATTGAAGGCCGCGAAAGTTACACAAGAAAGTTTTAAACAATTTCAACATTTACTTTTCCCCGTGGAAGCTCGACAAATTCGATGGTTTCAAGGTGAATGCCGAGTTCTAATTACGCAATAATGAAGGGGGTTCCTTAAACTCCCACTTCGCATTTTTTGCTGGTTGAAGCAGCTGTTGGGACAAGCCACAATACGCTACTTGAAGTGAATTAGACGGTCGAAGGACTCCGGTTGGGGATTAGCCCTTTACAATTAAAACTGGCAGCACTTTCCGCCATCTTTACCAAGACCGTACCCCCGCAGAGGAGCTATTGTGCACTCAAGATGTTTTGATTCGAAAAACGGGAGCGGACGGCGATAATCTCAACGATGAAAAAGTATACTTACAAAGTGTTTATTGACAATGATATGTTTGAGCATTGATGTTTGGATTATTAATCTTTTTACATATATAGAAAAACCCAAATACATTATATTTGATCAGACATTACGGCGAAAGTTGAGTTTAAGTCCTGTTAAATCGTAAGGGTGACACCTGATAATGAAAACTTTGTAAACGCGTTTTGCAAAATTATCACTATGATCCTGTGGTACTCGTACAAAGGCTTCTATCTTTGACGGGAAGCGCTGTTTCGAATTCCGGTACAGGACTTGCTAATATCCGTACACGGAAATAGCGGTGGATTGGTTATGTCCTTAGAAGACCTATGGAACACCCGTCCTGACGAGCTCTGACCTGGTGTGCATGGAAAACGCAAAAGGGGCGGTCCGAGACCTGGCGACGCTTGATTGTCTGGGAATTAAAAACTCTCGGCATGTCATGGAAGCAAGCTATAGAAGCTGCAAAAGTTCGCCAGAAATGGAAATCTGTTATTCGAGGCCTACGTCCCAATAAAAGTATTAGAAGTAGAAGAATATTATAGACGGCGATACGGCTCACCGTCTATCACGTTGGTCTAACTGAAAGCTCGTTGAGGTTCTTGCGGTGGATGTACCTCTGGCTTCTGTGTAGGTATGTGTGCGAGGTTTTTTTTTTGAACAAAATCACATCAGAATTGCATCAAAATTTCGTGGTTGACTTAGCAAAATGACGCATCTGCATTTTTTTGCTAAAACAATTGGTGTCTTAATTGACGATAGCAAAGGGTACAAATCAAATTGCCAAAAATTACGCTAGTTAGCGACGATTTGCGTAATGGGCAATACTGTGTGATTAGCAGAGCAATAAGATAAAGTGATGAAAGGAGGCTATAACTTTATTAAATGCGTAAGGGACTAAGGAGATATCATTACAATTGACGACTCGCCAATATCCCCGGCAGTTAACGAGATCGTAACCCGCGGTGTGGTTGAGTTGACAGTATGATGTATTTATTAGAGATCTTGATTTGGAACATGTGATTTGGAGAGTGTGATAAGACAGAGATGTGGTATAAAAGACGATAAAGTGACTAATATTGAGAAGGGAATGATAGGTTGGTTTGGAAACGTAGAGCGGACGAAGGATAATAGAATTGCGAAAGCGGTATATAAAGCGAAAGATTGGTAAGGACATTACAGGCTGATCACCTGATTGTCCGAAAGTAAGATGATCCGTGCTTTCTGAAGCACCGTGGTTCGTTAACCGTTGATCTCGGTTACCACTTACCGATGTATGTAAGTAGTCGTTACATGAGCCATGTCAGGAGTCTTTAGCGACTCAAAAGTAACCCTGTCAAGGTTGATGAGGTTGGCAAGACACCTTACAACCCACACGATAGGAGAAGTCCCTTCCTGCCAGTTCAGATCAGTTGGAGGTAGTAAATAATCCAACTGCAGACAGCACTAACCACGGCAATCATTCGATTTGATTCATTGCCTGGCGCTAAAGTCTCATTACTTTTGTTCAATTTTTATGGCCCACTCATCTTCGACTATAGGTAAACTGATTTAAGCCCTCGCTATCTGAAGTAAACGAAGGAATAAGAAAACTAGGAATATAAGAGAAACTTTACCAGCGCAAAACCATTGAGGAAATAAAATAAATGCATATAGGTAGGTAGGTATACAGGACGTTAGTGATCGTAACGAAAACTTTGAGGGATGATTCCGAGTTAATATCAAGTGGAATTTTCCGTCGCAAAAGTATGCAACTGAAAATAATTAAAAAAAGAACACTAAAGTTTTCATGAATTTTCCGAACAGAATTTCCACTTGATGTCAACTCAGAATTATTCCCGTCAGTATAACACCCTGTATAATCGTGCCCGCAATGCCTAACGTAGTGGGCGGAGTCAAGTCTTTTGATATTCGTTCTTAGATACTTAAATGAGAATTGATATTGTTGTTACCACCTGCAAACTGTACCGACCATTATTACAACGAATAAATGAATTATGAATTGAATACAAAAAAGATATTAAGAATTAAAAACTGTTCACAAGAAGGACTGTTATAGAAACAGCTAAATCTACAATGTGATACTAGTAGTAAATGAGGAATACGAACTACTAAAACAGAACTAAACGGTGAAAGATTTAAAAAAGATTAGCTTTGTAAAGAGCAACATTAATCGCATCTAACAAGCTACGATAGGCATCTGTTTGAAATATTGACAAGCGGACAGATATCGGCATGTAAGACATGAGACAAAAAACAATACGAATGGAGAAAAAAAGTTTGGAGTTCCTTTGTCTTTCTACCTGTGTCAATGGTTGAATGGCTTAGCGATTTCTTAAACAATACTAAAATATTAAAGACACAGACAAGGCATTTGATGAAGTCAATAAGTAGGTAGGTACCTGTGTTGCATAAATCAATGCCTTAATCGCTATATTACATTTAAAAAGCCGGAGTATTTAGTGAATAGTTTATTTATTGCACCAATGAGTTGTTACTTTATCTAAAGTGCAGTTTTCACTAAGACAGTTGACCATTAAAGACGGCGATACAGCTCACCACCTGCCACGTTGGTCTAACATAAAGCTCAGTGAAGTGTGGGTACTTAGTTCATCCAAAATTATAATCGTGTACTTAAGTAAGATCTATAAAATTACGTATTAAGTTTCAAAATTTCTTACGATGCTATACAGTTCAGCGTTAAAAATGCGGCAATTATAATTAATCGAAAACGTGGCAGGGGAGTCGAAGGCGCCACAAGGCTGCGACTTTCAAAAAATTCCAAGAAAAAACACAGCACGCTTTAAAAGTCAGCTGTTGTCAAATTCTATGCATACCGCTCGGCCACCGTCGTTATTTCAATTAAACATCCCTCGTCAAAGACAAAAGAGCTGACACGAAAAAAAAACGTCCGTCGAATTAAAAAAGAAAAACGTCTTATCTATGATAGGATCGCGGTCGTGTAAATGCGTTCAAGTGTATTCTGTTACGTTAAAGTGCCGACTTTCGTTTTCGGTAGCGCTTTTTGAAATTGAAACTGGACTTTGTTTTTTTGCAATGGCCAAACGTAAATTGGATTCCGGGTGGGTCTCGTTTGAGAGAACGAAATGTGTCGAGACGTCACCGTTTAGATGCTTGCGACGTGTAATCACGGTTTTGGTTTAATATTTTGATAAAGTCTTTTTATTACTTAAACCAAAGACGATTTATAACAGAGGTCCTAATTAGATACCTTGTGGAAATATTTTGATATACTTCAAAACTTGCTTAGTAGCTGCATGAAAAGTCCCACGTCGAATGAAACTTTCCAACTCGATAGATTCTACCAAAAGACAGGTGTCAACTTGAACATATGTAGAAAAACCGGGGGAAAAAAGTACGATGTAAGCAGTCGAACGCTCCTGCAAGGACGTTGAAAGGTAACGATAATCTATTGAAAACTACTACTAAACAGTAAAGCTTACATGGGTGCCCAAAGTAAATAACCGTAATAACCGTAACAGGCACAATGCCCCCCTGCCAGCCGCCGACAGGGGTCCTACCCACGATCCTCTTTTTAATTATAATATCACCCACATTATAAACTTTTTGCTTACAAAAAAACTATACCCAAATACCCAACCGACTGCTACTTTTTGGGCCGGTTTTTGCCGACAGTTTTGACATGAATACTATTGTCCAAAATCGTTTTGTTATTATCAATTCGAATGTAATTGATGCAAATAAAAATGACGATACGAGACAGAAAAGATATTAAAAGCGATATACAGGATTGGTGGAATTGCGTGTTAATATTACATTAATTAGGATTAATTAATAGACCAAAGGGTTGTTGTAGTTGAAAAAGGTGATAATTCTGCAATTGCTTTCTGTAATTGTAACCTTGAACTTAGAAATTATACAATAGCCTGAGCAGAAAAACTCATCTACCATGAAGTAGGAAAAAATATTTTACATTATTGAATGAAGGATAATTTACAACTAAATCACCAAATTAAAAAGAATAAAGGACATCACACTATACTGAATAAACAATTAATTAAAAAATATCCACACATTAGCAAAAATACCTCAGGCATCGCTTAAATTGTTTGCGAAAGGATTACACAGTAGGTACTTATGAATTTGATTTTTTTTATTCGCCTAATGGCTAGAGTAGTTTCTGTATTTTTTATTTTACCATCATCATCGATCTCTTTGAATTCCGAGATTTCATTAGCCTGATATTATTAACTCAAGTTCTGAGACTACCAAGTCTAAAAACAGTATGTATACCTATTTAGTTCAAAAATTTTGTACCAATGTTGACAAGTACAAACTAAATATTATAAGAAGTATTTAAACTAGTTATATCTCTTTCTTACATGCTAAATTCAACTTAGCGCTGTAAAACTGAATTGTGATTGCCAAGATCGGAAAAACTATTAATTTTCTACTCAGGCAAAATCCGCAATTCCACCAAATCGAAACGTTCAATCAAAGTCGGTACTCACGAATCCGTGTTTGTCGCTGATATTGTTGGTCAGTTTTAACTTGTGGAAGGAGACAACCTTCTGCATCCACTGCTCGCCCGTGGAGGGGGAGTCGGGGTGGATGTACATCCTCTTCGGCATTTCCGGGTCAGCTTTGCCAGCGACCATCCATCGACTCCGGGAACAAAATTTGCAAGATCAATCGTGGGTCAGTTACTTACTCTACATTTTCAAAGGCAACCAGCCAAAATCTTTTCGCTCCAAAGTTGCGTGACATTGCGTTAGATCATGTCAACCCTATAAAATTATTCGTTTCATTAGCGTAACATTTTGACTGGGTCGTTTGAACTTTTAGAAGCGGTGCAGACTCTATCAGTCAGTAGTGAGTGATAGGAACTCAATAAAATTGTTGGCGATGAAATACAAAGAGCTTATGCAAGCAATCCGTTTCATCAAATCATCAAAATCTACTAATATAAACAATTATTGTAGCTTCAAGAAATAATATTATCATTGAATAATGATAGTATTTATTCTGATAGTGTCTGGTGCGCTATTAAGAATTTCTTAAAATGCAAACTTGTAACCTTTATTAAAAGGGTTATTTTCTGCTGTGATTATACTGATGATCGAAAAACTTTTCAAGCTTGATGGCAATTTTTATAATAATATAGGCCTCAGAAAATATTTGAGAAAATGTTATGCCCAATTTATAGTAAACCAGAACCAAAACAAAAAACAGGTGATAAAACAAAAACAATATTTCATGATTACTATCAATGTATAAGTTATTGATGTTCCACCATCTACGATGGAATTACAAGAAAATTTTAATTACGAAACGAAAGAACGGACAGGTGGTCGCATAAATTATAAGCACAATTATTATGATAGACATTAAAGTAATCATTTCAGATCCGCTCAGACCTTATTAAAGCAGAGAAATGATAATTTAATGACATTAAAAGTTGAAGAAGTGTTATAGACCTCATGCAAACACTACTTGAATGTGATTTCCAAAGATAACATCTTGAAAAACAAAGAACGATCGTATACATTCACGAGCAAAAAATTTGCTTCATACATCAACACCGTGAAGCTCAATCTAGATAAATATTACTGCGCTAACACTATCTTACGATGCTCAGCAGAATCAAAATCGTGTGCAATTAAAAGCTAATTCATTATAAAACACGCATGCGGTTAGTCGAGGATGGTTAAGGCGATAAACAAGCATTACAACACAGCCAACAATGCATGAAAACACAATGTGAATGAAAAGAGATCTGCGTCTATACAATTTGGTGCCGTCAAAAGTTCCGAAAGTACGCGAAACAAAGACGCGATCAAGGACTCAAATTTTAAGGTTCAAATTTCAACACAACCGTTGCGCCATCGACAAATTTCCTCAGTAGGAAACCGGGCTCGTTAAGAGAACAAGTGAAGAATTTTTGGAAAAGCGAAATATTGTGTTCCCTACACCGGTGCCCCGGGCTAACGAACGAAATAATGGGCTTAGGAAACCACGCAGATCCCCTATCGGGCTCACATCTACAAACAATACGCATGCTTCTTGCCTTCTCGATTTTATCACGAATTACATTAAAATAAGATCTAATTTGGACGTTCGCAAAACTTTGCTAATCATCGCTCGCGTCAGAAACACTACTATATTCTTATTTTAATTTAATTCCTTCTCATTTATACCTGTTGTGGAATTTGTATCTGCAATCGTCGGCAGCTACGATGTCCATTAGCAAAATGTACTTTGCTTTTTTATCAAGACCAGAAACGCGAACTTTGTAGGCAGGAAACATACGTCTGCAAGCAATATGAGAGAAAAACATGGGTTGGGCGAGTTCTTGCGACAACGATTTGACATAACGTCGATTGTCAGACATGCTGCTCGGCTAGTTTCACTTTTTATCCAGTTACTCCCGGCTTTAGCTTGTGATCTCGTACTGCGCTAATTAGATTTCGCCGAGACCTGCTACTCCTAGACAATGGAGCGGCGATGTCTCGCGCTATATTTGGCTCCCACAATGTTCTCTAATCACGCGCAGCGACTCCAATGAGGTGTTACCAAGTATTCGCGACAAGCAAAAAGGCCGTGTTTCCGCCACAGATGCCCAAAGAAGGCGAGGTACGCGTCCATTGTGCGGTTTTGCGCAGTCGCGAACATCGTGACGCACGTGATCGAATGTACTACACCACTACACGAAAACTCGAGTTCAAAACGTAACGCGACACTAGCAGCGGGTGGCAGGAAACACATCGGTTTTAGATCACAACAACAATCACTGATCGATTAATTGGTAAATAATTTGTGTTTAACGAAAGATTTGTAATAATTAATTATCATATTAACGGCGCTAGGCAGCGGGGCCTTTGTCGGCGAGTATATCGGTTTACGGCTGAGTCACAGTCGCATTTCGACCGGAATTCTCGAGTCGTATTAATTAACGGATATTAAATCGAAGTTTATCGGCCGCATCTCGATGTTGCCAAACCTGCGTGTCGGCGGTTTTGATATTGCCCGTCGATCGGCCCGACATAAAGAGAGGAGCGGGCTTATCGGACCTTGTCATCGGAAATTAAACAATGTACACGATCAAATACGATGATTATCGATCTCAACCGTTCGGATGCGCCCGATGCTCGTAGTGACATTCGACACAGATTACACTATATTTTTTGTGAAGATCTCCCAACAAGATTGTAGCCCGAGTTTAGTCCCAATTTTGGTTAATTTGGTAGAACTACGAGTCGCGTTGGCATTTCTCACCTCGGGTGTCGAGTCCGCTTTTTACATTACCGCTTCGGCGTTTGAGACAAAGATATTTTAATGATATTACCATCGGATGCGCGTTGAATCCTTAATCGCCGCCGATTCCGCGCGGTGCTCACTTGTCTTACAAAATGTCGTTGCCCTTAAATTAAGCGTGCATCGTACAAATTGTTTAGACGTAATCGAGGAGTGAATCGAAATTGGTGAGTGGGAACTGGTGCATTGCGTGGGTAGAATCACAAGCTAAATGAAAACAAGCGTGTAACGGAACGCAGGCAGAGATACGGTAAGCGAACATCTAGCAATCAACGTTGACATGTCGCCGGCAGTTTGGCGTGAGAGACGCCGAACTCTCGGTTGGGTTACATTTGTAGATGGGTCATCCACCTGGGTCTACATTATGTGCTTAGGTAAACTAAAACCTTTGGTTTAGGGTCGGGTATTTATCGGGGTTGTACCCAAGGACGGGTTAAATTCGGTGGATGACCCATCCATGGTTACATAGATGAGTAAGAAGGTGTAGATGGGGATGATGCAGCGTTCCGGCAGGCAATGGAGAGTGGTCTACCTGTTGTGGAACTTATATCGGTAGTCGTCGGCGGCTACGATGTCCAGCAGGAGGATGTATTTGGCCTTCGCGTCGAGACCAGAGACGCGAAACTTCATTTGTGGGAACATTTGTCTGCAAATCGGAATTTTGATGCTGTAGCTAGATGAATCCTCTTTTAAAGTGAATTTCAGATCGGATACTACCCAATCTTATGTTGTCCAAATTCTATGATCTTCAATATTTTCGAGACTAGAATAAGTAGATATTTACTTAGTATAGTCGGTGAGCTTATGTTTACTTATTTAAAAAAGTGATTTTGAGGTTCGGTACCCCAAAAATCAAGGGAAAGATTAAGCTGAAACAAACAAATACACAAACACATAAGTAATGCCATCGTTGCTCGTTACTATAATACCGAAAGTTTCGCATGTCATCATTATCAATTTGTCTTGTATCATTTGTGTCGGAAATCGTAGAAACTTTTTGTTTCCTCCATTACCTACAACTGCTTGTCAAATTGCTTGTCTTTGTTGTTTCGTAATTATAACTTCAGTGAACCTAAGGGGATTATTTTGGAGATATTGAGTTACATATTTATTAACGAGTTCCATTTAAGTAATGTTTTAAACTGTATCCGCCTGCCTGATCTAGATACTTTATAAATTAGAATCCTGCATAATTATTTTTATCATTACCAACTTTTGCTATTACTTTTTCATGGATGTTAGATAATTTTATAATTTGTTCCTTCGTTCATTCTAAACCACAGAATTCAGCTTTGTCAGTTCATGTTTGGATAATAGATATCACGTGGTTTCCAGGATTTGTGGCAAAGCTGGCTCCCGTTTATATGGGACTTAACCATATACTCGTTGGCGAGGAGTGGCTGTATATACGATACATCTCTGCCTACCCCTTCAGTTCACTCAGTTATGTTCTTCTATCGTCTTAAAGCTACATAATACATTCTGATCAATCATTGAACGCCCCTAGGATAAGCTAGAACCATAATTTTAACATCTTTATGACTACAGCCTAATTCGTTTACATCCAACACGATTGCATTATTACGTTCACAATTTTATCAAATCAATTGTATAACAACTGAATGCGTGTTAGTTTGCCTCTCATTACGACTTGATTTATGGCGCTTACGTGAAGCACACACCGAGCGATTTGCCGACAAGCTGATGAATGTCGTAGCTACGGAGCATACTAAGCTGAATGGTCGTAATATAAGCGGTGTTGTAGCTCTAATAACTCTTATACAAGAGATGTAGTTGTATGTTTCTAGTCACATCATTCTCCTGTTCTTATTCTACTCTAACTTTTAGCATACCTACATTTCATTTTATCTTATTCGTACAAACTCAGCAACCTAATTATAATTTGGTTCCCCAAGATACAGGCTCTGCCTAGTATGGGGACCTCTGCTCAGTTTTTAAGAGATGGATTTATTTGGGTCTAAGTTTGAATATATCTCTGTATTTATAATTAAATGAATGTACCTAATTAAGTCCTATATCGGATATAATAAACAATATTTTCATTTTCATTTCACTTGGATCGGCACAACATGGATTCCTCTTCCATCCATCTCTTTCACTCGTCATCTCAGTACTAACACCTTTGACACACGACGTGATGTGATAGACGTTTCTAGTCTCTGTTATATTATTTTGTTAAAATGTCAAAGTTTCTTCAGGGTCTTGAAAATCCCCAACTCGAATTGTTTGGATCATTGTTAATTGATATCACGTGATTATCAGGATTTATGCCCGAGTAATGGCAATAGGCTCGCTCCCTATTACATGGGACTTAAATATAGCTGGCGAGGTGTAGGTGCATATTATAATATACACCCTTTTCGGGGATACAGGCGTGATGCTTGCTATGTTATGTTATCTAGGATATGTTTTCAAATTCACATATATTGTTATTCAGTAGGTAACATAGTTACCCTTTGAATTGTCATTTTTTACACAACGAACGTCGCATCCGCCTAGAATTACTGCAGCTTCTCACAAGCTGTACAGCCGGGGAAAAGAAGCTTTAAGAAAAACCTCGGCACAGGGCCCTAGACGTTCTTTAAAAAAAAAAAAATATTGTTATACAATTCAGTACTTAGGCTGCCTAATATCAGTTCCCAGACAGTTAATCCTATGCATTCATACCTATTATTATCTCATCTCTGTAAAAAAGGGTTGCTTACATAACTGTTGTATGGTCGCAGTATCCTCTCTAAAATATGCTAAATCCCAATGATTATCTTGAACTTGACCACTTAAGATAAAACCTTCGAAGCAATATGCGTAAATGAGTTTTTACTTTGCTACTGCACTGGTCGGAGTGTTTAGTCGTTGCGGCTAAAGCGTTATATTATTTTGCGCGTTTCCACAAGGTTACTTCTTAGGTCCACTATTTTAAGTTTTTGGAATTTTAAGTTTACAATTTTAATATTACATTTTTACTTATATCTTATTTTATTTTAATGTACAACAATATATTATTTTGCGCGTTTCCACAAGGTTATATTTTAGATCCACTAATTTAAATTTTAGGAATTTTAAGTTTTAATGTAATTTGTGATTAAGAATGGTGTCTGAGTCTGAAAATAAAGATATTATTATTATTATTTAAAGACTACGAATACATTTTATGATTATTCGATATCCGCTCACGAACAAGTTTATAGTCAATAAAGATAACTTTGAAATGAACTAAAAACACGAAGTAAAAATCGGTAAGTCTGATTAGAACTTATAAAAGGTGATGTTGTGTTTAGATTTGCATATAAATTGAAGTAGCTAAACTCTTAAGGTTTTTTATCGTGCCTGGTGTGAGGTCTGGACTGCTCTTAATTATATCATTCTGTTCCGTTCAATATCCGATTTCAATTATATTACCTAATGACAAGGTAATTAGGCTATCATGGGAATTATGTCATTCTTGTACGTCGAATAGTAAATAATAAGCACAATGTTTGAACATTGGATGTATTAAAATAGACATTAGTGTTCTGTTCTTAAGTACTTTTTTTAAAACAAAATAAATCAAGTAAGGATTTACCTTTTAATTTTAATTATAATTGTTTATTAAAAATATTTGTGTTATATTTTAAATATTATTCTACGTTTTTCTTTTATTTTTTAAATTTAAATAAATCAAAATTACAAAATATTAATTAAGTAAAAATAAATAGTATTATTATGTAGTATAAAATTATACTTAAATAAATACAAGCAAATAAAATAAAATAAAGTAGGTAAGTTGATTGATGAATAATAATCGGAATCGTTTTGATTGTGAGAAATACAACAGAAATGTTTCAAGCCAGTAATCCAATGGCAATTGATTGAAAGGTAAAAGGAGGGACTAAAATTACTAGGAAACTATAGACAATCCACCACATAATGCGTAGTATCAATCAAGCAATCATGTAAAACAGAGCTGCAATTTTTGAAGTACTCAAGTGTTATTTGTGACTTGCTTCTTGATATTATTTCTATTTGTATATTCAATCTTTTCTTTACTTTTCACAGAAACTGACCTAATATTTTGTATGTACTTGATGTAGTTTTTATTTCTAAGGCCGTAAAGTTTGTTGTTTTATATGAATTTAAATTTTATGTAAAGAAATTTAAATTAAAAAAAAATGTATTTTATTTGTAGGAAACTCCTAAAATGGCCACATTAAAACAATTCATCTAGGAAAGCAATATTGCTATTTGATATTGGTCGACATTACGTGCAAATTGTTTTAATGTGGCGTATACAACCATTCTGGTGTACCTTTTTAAAGAAAACACGATGTGGATTAGCCCATCAAATAGATCCAGTAACACTGGTGAAGGTAACGCTGTAGATAAGACATGAACGAAATCGGTTAACATTTTCAAAATTTAACGATTTCAAGCCAATTTTTTTGTGTTATTTCTCCTTATAAATAATACCAACCATTAGGGCGCCAAATTTATGATGGTCTCCTTAAATAGAGGGCAATAAAGCGAGATTTATATCTGTTTCATTGGCAACCTTTATTTTTGTTTTATAGCCTTGATTAAAGCCTGAATTTCCAGTTATAATGCCACCTACCACATAGTCGCACCACAGATTAAATAATGCTCGCACGTTGTAAATAATGGTTGTAAAACCACTGGTGAAAGCAGCCGTTAAGATTGTTAGCGGTTTGAGAAATTCAAAGACCGTATATTAGGCTGGAGCGGGTTCTGTAGATATTTTTCTATAAGGGCCATCACCACAGTCGCGTTACCTAAGCTTAAGATTTGACAGGTCCGGTTTTTTACAGTAGCGACTGCCTGTCTGACCTTCCAACCCGCGAAGGGAAAACCAACCCAATACAGATTAGGTCATATACCTCCGAAAATGAATCTCTCGGGAATGTAGATTTCCTCACGATGTTTTCTTTCACCGCTGAGCACGTGATCATTTATGATCCAAACATGAATTCGAAAACAAATTCGTCAATCATTGGTTTAGGCCTGTGCTGGATTCGAACCTGCGACCTTAATGTGAGATGCAAGCGGTCTACCAACTGGGCTACCACGGCTCTACTACTACGTACTTATACATGAAAAGTCAATGATTTCGGATATTTGGTTACTTAGGTAATTGTTCGTGAAAGTGTTAATACACCTAATTCTTGGAACCATAAAGACATTTTTTTTTGACGTGACTTATTGTAGATTTGCCGCAGATGGCATTAACTACTTGGCCGGAGAACCATAAAGACAGAATTATATTGCATGTATGAAAATCAGTCTCAAAATCTAAAGAACTATGTGTATAATTTAGTGTTGGTACAGTCATGAGCACTATCATGTACCCACTTTAGAACCCTATCGCACTATCATATTTGTCATTTAATGAGACTTACGGTTTAATTTGTCAGAAAGTTAATGTGACATGGTTTCAAAGTGAGTAGTGAATACTCGTGACCGTACACTATACTGCGTTACTAGTGTTGCTATGTGGTAACTGTTGTCACTTGACTGACCGCAGCAATATAATATGTATTTTGTGTGATGGTAATACTATCTAATACTATTATAATGAGGAGCTCGGTGGCGCAGCGGTTAATGCGCTCGGTCTGCGATTGTTGAAGTTAAGCAACTTTCGCAAAGGCCGGTCATAGGATGGGTGACCACAAAAAAAAGAAAAAAAAAATCATCTCGAGCTCCTCCGTGCTTCGGAAGGCACGTTAAGCTGTTGGTCCCGGCTGCATTAGCAGTCGTTAATAACCATCAATCCGCACTGGGCCCGCGTGATGGTTTAAGGCCCGATCTCCCTATCCATCCATAGGGAAGGCCCGTGCCCCAGCAGTGGGGACGTTAATGGGCTGATGATGATGACTATTATAATGTTTGTAAATATCTAAGTAAACCACATAAACCAATCTTTTTGTCTTTATGAGTGTGAATGGGGATAATAACTAGTAGCTCAAATGTAGGTGGCAGCACTGTTGAGTGTTCCTAAAGTTCTCCATACTGTCCAGCTAAAATTCGTTATAAATTACTATAAAATGTGGAGCAACGTGGGGTGTATTCCGTCTGCAGGATGAGTTACGAAAAAGAAAAGCCATCAGTTGGAAACAGGCAGTTTTAGTTTAATTGAAAATAACTTTTTCTTAGTTTTCTTCTTCTTTTCGATGTTTAGGGGAAAATATAACACTATGATTTATTGTTAATTAATTGTTTAAAGGGTTATTGTGTAAGAGAATAACCAAAACAATATGTTTGATTACTCAAATAGTATGGGGAACTGACAAAATTTAATATAACTCAACAGTAGCGACACGATGTACGATGTTTTTTTCATTCGTGTGTTTATTCTCTATACAAAAATTCCATAGAAATGTATCGTTTTGACGTTTCGTTAGTAGCCTTTTGTAACGCTGCCTAACCTATTAGGGCCAAGGGCGTAAGGTTTTATATTTATGGACAACTAAAGTATAAGAGTGACTAATTAATAAAATAAATGTAAATAAAAATTATCATCTCTAAAAGAAATAAAATTATATCAAATAATTGAAGTATGATAGACTGCAATCACTCTTCAAAGCTTCCTTTCAAACACACAAAACACTACTGTCCAGGCACAAACTATCACAGTTACCACTGTAATAATTTAATAATTATTATTATAATAATTTTAACGACTGTTGGACAAGGCGTCTGTTCAAATTAATTAACAAATGATTTATACGACTTTATCCTTGATATAAGTAATAATTTATTGCTTTGACTAAGTATTCACGTTTTATGCTTTCAAAGGTTGACGGAATGCTAATTAGGTACTGTTTAGATTAATTACATAAACAGCCTCAGTGGTCTAGTGGGCTCAGAATGTGGAGGTCGGGGTACGATTCCCGACGGAAACATTGTCACAGGCTTGAAGCACCTGATTGTCCAAAAAAGGAAGGCGATTTCGTACTTCGGATGGCACGTTAAGCCGTTAGTCCCGACTATTAGCCGTAAAAAAACACCTCGCAGTGAAGCAGCGTGGTGGAGTATGCTCTATACCCCCTCCGATTGATTGAGGGGAGACCTGTGCCCAGCAGTGGGACGTATATAGGCCGTTTATGTTATATGATATCATCATTCATAGAACGAAAGTTACATTCAGAAATAAGTTATAAAAACTTGTCACCTAAACCCGTTCGTCAATTAACAAACTTAATACCTAATTGGGGGGGTCACCGTGGTTCTTTAAAAGTGCCACACTGGCAAAGGGGACTCTCCCCCCTCTCGTGTGAGGGGGACATCCTAACACATTGACTCATTCTTGCGGCTTCGAGTGGGGCCAATTGCACGGTCGACTATGTTAAAAATGGGTTAAACATGTTTAAAACTAGATAGTTGATTATTTATAATAATAGTTGTTTTTTCGATGTAGGATTATTATAAAACGCTCAATGAAGATCAAAGTTAGTTTAGTTTTATTTGAGTTCGATGCTGTAATCTTCAATCATCTACTTAACACTTACAGAATTGTGTACCTAAGAAAGTCCTAAAAATAGGAATGTACCTACATTATTTAATATACTTTACCTAGTTCTCAAAAACTATTGGGCACCCTAAGGCCTGTTGTCTTAAATATTGTACCGGGTGAGAGCCTTCAGCGCTCCCTATTTGTCCGGCCAAGGAGTTAATGCCATCTGCGGCAAATCTACAATAAGTCACGTCAAAAAAGAAATCAAAAACTATATTTTTTTTATAACTTCATCAATGAACGTCTATCCAAACTCGTTAAACTGGATTTAATAAGCCAGAATAAACGAGCCCATACTGTTTATTTACATTTTCTCACCCACTTTACATAAGTAATGCAATAGAGCAGCTTAAAGCTAAAAATAAACTTATAAATATTCTTACCTATATAGTGGAGAAAACTGAACTAGTTTTTATAATACTTAAAATTAACTCAGGCATGTAATGTAGATTTATTAAGTGGTATAATTACCCACCTGATTAAATACTTGACTATAACATTATACTCAGCTAAGAAATTGCAATTCTAACGCCACTTCCACTTTATTCTAAATCCATGTCAAAATAGTAAGTACTCAGTAACAGACTTCACAATTATCATTTAATTAATCTTCGTGTAACCGGCCCCTATCGTAAACTACCCAATTGCGTTCTAAACCTAGTTTCACTTCAATTACTAATTACAGATTAGTTTTGTACATGTTACTAATTCCTAGTTATCAATTGTGCTACCGGTCTTAGGCAAACACAACGTCACTGCACTTGCCTCGCGCACAGCTAGTCGCACATCTAGCACTACCACAGATTAAAAATGGCTAGGACTAACATCTGCTACTCTGTCACAACAGATGATTTAATATTAGGTATTGTAGATATTGAAGACGAATAATAGACGAAAAATAAGGTTTTAATTGCGATCTCTACCCTTTTAATAAAAATAGTATTTAATCTTCATATACATACATACTAAGGTATCTACTTAGATTGTTTGTTGACAGCCTCCGTGATCTAGTGATTAGAGCGTAGGGTTCACTATCTGGCTGCAGGACCGGGTTTGATTCCCGATAGGGACATTGTTGAAAGTACTTTAAGTCATTTGTTTTTTGCATTGTGGGCTAAATAACTTGATTAAATTCCAAAATTAAGATGGTTCCGTACTTCGGAAGGCACGCTAACACGTTGGTGCCGGCTACTAACCGTAAAACATTTCTACCAAACAGCGGAGACGCTGCTCCGCAATTTTTTTTTGGTAGAGTATGCTCCATGTCACCTCCGGTTGATTGAGGGAGAGAGGCCTGTGCCCAGCAGACCTTATGTATTTAAAAATAAATATTCATTATTTTTAGCATTTATTAATTAGCCGATTGGTGCAACTGGCTTTAGTCATTGACACCGCTTCACTACGCAGACGCGGCGGGTTTGTACACTACGTTTTTAGCCCTCGCTGCTAATTCCGCTAATTCTATTGACTAGCTTTTTGCCCAGGTTTTGTCTGCGTTAACATCTGTTCGGTGGTTAGAATTATTTAGCGACATATCGGTTTAATTTAGTACCTGTTGAATGGAATTTGAAATATTTTATTTGGGTAATCCATTGCTAGTTTATTAGTTTGAATTTTAGAATAGGCACCTTTTAATTTGTGTAATAATCAAGTGTCGTAAAAAATGTTTTCCGTTTCACCTAGTTTTCCGACCGATCATAAATGTTATGTTAAATATACATTTTTGTATGTTTAAGTTACACATCTACATACTACATGTATATTTTTTATTATTCGTTCAATACAGGCAAGTATTTCGTATCATGCTTATGAGGGGTTAAAATGACCACAGTGAAGCAATTCGTCTAAGAAAGCAATATTGCAATTTGACATTTGCGCATATAAAAGTAAGTGCGCAATGCAAACAAATGTCAAATAGCAATATTGCTTCGATGTGGCCATTTTAACCCCCCTGTTATAACATTTGTAATATACCTATTTTAAACAGTTATAAATGCCACATTATACAATGAGAGTATTGACGATTCAAAGCGTAACTATGTTACCTACTAATAAAGATATTTTAGAATTTAAATTAAGAAAAACAAAACTAAGTATCGTGTTAACTATGAAATAACTAACTCCTTAATATTACTCTATACAGATATCCTGACAGATGTATTCATAATTACTCGAATTGTAACGTTATTTATTGTTAACTAAATTAAAATTCCTAAATAAATACCTGTGAATGTCATGTCTAGAGGTGTCGACTTGTATTCGAATTTATGTATCCGTATTGTAAGTAAGAGTTGATTAGGGATATGAGTCGGACGACGCTCAGTGGGTAGGCCCGCTACAAGGTGGACCGGCGATCTGGTGAAGGTCGCGGGAAGCCGCTGGATGTGGGCAGCGCAGGACCGATCGTCGTGGAGATCCTTGGGGGAGGCCTATGCCCAGCAGTGGGCGTCGTACGGCTGATGATGATGATGAGTCGGAAGAGGAAGGAGTAGGCGAACATATCGCAATAAAATTCAGGATAATCTTTCTTAATTGTTAGTATAGCATAAGGAATGAGGTATAGAACGGCAACCTCCGCTCCCCACCAGCGACTGAGCTTGGTCCCGTCCCCCCCCTCGGTCTTACTTTAGTCTTCAATCGTATGGGCGTCAGACGTCAGTCCTCACACACCCAGATGCGCGTGTATCATACTGTAAAGTGTCTATGTAAAATAAGGTTATTTGCATAAGTGTGTTAAATTACCTACAACTCTCCAAAAAAATTTTTTTATGTACCCGCAATTAATCATTAAAAAAGACAACAATTTCGGATATGTCGAAATTAATAATTTATGTAAAAGAATATCCGCTTTTATATCCGTCAACCAGTTTTTAATATCCGGACCAACCCTACTGCATGTGGGCAGTACAATGGATTATGTCTTCTAGAAGTGACTGGGCGTGGGTGGTGTTTATGGTGGTCAACGCACTATAAACTAAGCGTTGACAGAAAAGGCATGCCGATTAAGCGTCAGGAATTTATGTTTTTTTTTGTAATCAAATTTTCAATTTGATGGCTTTTGTCAATAGATTGGTCTTTATTTGTCTGATAAAAGCTGTTAAAGCTTAAGCTTTGGATATTATCTTTTTTTCGGTTAGCTTTGAAGGTTGGTTGTGTAAAAACTTAATACGTATTAAGCTATCTATATAAGATTTTGACTGATTTGACTACAGATATGGAATGAAGTACCACGCATATCGCGCGCGTTGCTCTTTGCGCTCCATTCGTCCGCAAACTTTACCACTCACAGCTTTATCGTCCCCCTAGCATTATCCCGTTTTTCACAGGGTCCGCTTACCTAACCTGAAGATTTGACAGGACCGATTTTTTACAGAAGCGACTGCCTGTCTGACCTACCTACCCGCGAAGGAAATGCCAGCATAGTACAGGTTAGGTCACATACCTCCGAAAATACATTTCTCGGGAATGTGGGTTCCCTCACGATGTTTTCCTTCATCGCCGAGCACATGATAACCATTTGTGATTCAAACATGAATTCCAAAACAAATTCGACAATCTTTGGTTTAGGCCTGAGCTGCATTTGAATCTGCGACCTCTGTGTGAGAGACAAGCGTTCTACTAACTGGGCTACCACGGCTCACCACTACCACGGTTCGGTTTAAAAGGTCGTCTTGTGCAATAAACTTGCAGGGTAAAAAATCAAATATCGACTATCATGCAAGGAGATCCCTCCTTATTACAGAAATGCTAAAAACCTTAGTATCATCGGCTATTTATCAAAAAAAAATAATTATATGCAATATTACGAAAAGCGCAGGACCGATCGTCGTGGAGATCCTTGGGGGAGGCCTATGCCCAGCAGTGGGCGTTATACGGCTGATGATGATGATTACGAAAAGTAACAATAAAATTGCAGCCTATCACATAAAATATACTGTGATGGTAAAGTGGCTATGGAATTTGAGAAGCAGTAGGGCTATCGTAGTTATGTTTGCAGGAGTAGTAGTAAAAGAGAGTAGGGCTGAACCGGCGACAGCGGTTTTTATACAAAATACGCGACAGGGCCTTTCCAACCTCTTCTTTTCCGTGGCACTGGTTGTATGTCATTCCAGCCGCTTCCAGTGCAACTTTATATCCACGTGACGTCATGTGGGGCACATCCTATGCCCAGCCAGTGAAATAGTACCACGATCGACTATAAAGATAACTGAATTCCGCTACCGAACACCATCCCGCTAATTAATAAAAATAATTACTATGAATACCCCAAAAACGTCTGTTTTCGAGTCGCGTGCGCACTATCCTAGAATTGTTTGTTTTATCACTTCATACGAATATGTTACGTGTATCAACTAATTAGTACACGTTGTGTTCACTTCGTTTAGATATTTAAATATATTTCTTACTTGTAGAGCGTGAGGAATAAGGAATTAAATGACGTTTTGGATGCGCCGTTTGCGCATTATTAAACAAACGAGACAGTTTACCCTTTCCATCACATTTTCTGAACACTGAACTGAACTACTGAACACTATCTATTCTTCTTCTGTCGTGTGGGTTGTCAGGTGGGTTACCAACCTCATCAACCCTAGTGTCAGGATTATTAGTGAGCCGCCAAAGCCCCCTGACATGACTCATGTAACGATTACGCACTTACATCAGTAAGTAGCAACCGGGGCCAACGGCTTAACGTGCTTTCCGAAGCACGGATCGTCTTACTTTCGGCCAATCAGGTGATCAGCCTGTAATGTCCTAACCAAACTAGGGATCACAAAGTGATTTTTGTGAAATGTCCCCACCGGGATTCGAACCCAGGACCTCCAGATCGTGAGCCCAACGCTCAACCACTGGACCACGGAGGCCGTTACTTTATCTATTAAGACATTTAAAAACTTCAATAAGGAACTAAGCGTGGTAATTACTGGTCAGCGACGTAGAGGAAGACCTAAGCTGAGATGGTTGAGTGTCGTGGAGAAAGACATGGAGAGTTGCGGGTTATCCGAAGACGATGTCCAGGATAGGGCAAAGTGGAGGAAGAACAGTAGGAAAGCGGACCCCGGCGCAAGACGGCGGGATTCACGTTAGGAAGAAGAAGAAGAAGATGAAGGAACTAAGTGTGGCAAACAAGAAAAATTACTACTTATTAGTTCTCTAGTGATCACAACAAAAAAAGCTGCCACAGAAACGCTGTTTGAATCATCTGATAAAGATGTAAAGGCCTGTGAGTGATCACAAAGTGATTTTTGCAATATGTCGCCACTACATTCGAACCTGGGACCTCTGGCTCGTGAGCCCAACGCTCAACCACTGGTCCATCTGTCACATGTGAGATTAGACCAAAAACCCAACATCGAGCGTAAGTTCTGTAATATGGAGTATTACTTCGACATGACAAGTTATTTTGTTTGATGATAGAAGTATTAAGTAAATCGAACGTGCCTAAAGAAAGGGCAATTCAACTTCAATATGCAAGTTGCCTAACCGCAAAACATGTCATAATAATCGTAATTCGAATGGAATTGACAGGTTGTTGCAAATTTGAAGTTTATGATTCCCAAACGAGACATGCGATGCTCCCATCAAACACCAACAGTACCTGTAAACTCTAAATATGCATGTTAACTGTTCAACAAGGCCATAAATTTGCGATTCCGCACAATACCACATTTGTTTTCGAGCACATTTATATGTGTTTGAAGTACATTGTTGTAGTATTGAAGCAGTTTTTGATGTGTTATTTATCTTTGATGGGTTTTGATGGAATCGATATGATGTTTAAGTCGTTCAGATTCTTCTATCGAGTGTGTTATGCAGTCAATAACGGAGCTAACAAACCCTGCGTAGATATACGTCGTATGGCTATTGGTCGAAGCCCTTATATCGGGGACGGTTATATCGGTTGTGGTTGTCGTGCCGCGAGGGCTGGTGACGCTAATGTCAGGGATAGGTACCTACTATTAAACCGCCAAAGGCCCCTGACATAGCTTGTTTAAAAAATACATACTTACTTAAGTACACAAAATCATCTTATTTAGGAACATCAGAGAACAGTTATTGAAAATTGAGGGTCTATTTTAGTTCTATTCTATAGGGAATCCTAAAATTTACTAACTTGTAAATTTACTACTTATTATTATCAGTTTTAATTCATGTTTGGATCATAGATAATTTATATCACGTGGCTCGCCCCTTTTTACATGGTAGTTAAACAAGCTGGCGAAGAGGGGGTGTTCTATACCTACATCTCTGCCTACCCCTTCGGGAATACAGGCGTGATTTTATGTTACTAGGTTACCTACTACTCTCGATCGGGTTAGGAGAAGTGGCGCAAGACACTCACCAACAAATTCATCATTATCATCACCAGCTCATTAACGTCCCCACTGCTGGGGCACGGGCCTTCCCTATGGGTGGATAGAGAGATCGGGCCTTAAACCACCACGCGGGCCCAGTGCGGATTGGTGGTTATTAACGACTGCTAATGCAGCCGGGACCAACGGCTTAACGTGCTTTCCGAAGCACGGAGGAGCTCGAGATGAAAACTTTTTTTGTCACCAACAAATTAATCATACTAATTTGCCTCAAAAACCTTCTGCAGTTTCCAAAAACAAAGCTCTTTTACAACGCAAAGGCAACAATCCCATACAGTCTTTCAACTAAATCTCCAAAAAAAGAACAGTTGATGCGCCGGCGTTTATTCCTAATGTGATTTAAGACAGGCGGCTTTGTTCTCTAGAGTTTGGAAATGAAATAAAAAATAAAAAACTCTATAAATAACGATTAACAAAAAGCGGTGTCATCCCGTTTCGTTATCGATGTGCCGTGTCTGTCGGTAGCCGGGTAACCGACACAGAAAACTGTGGAGTTGTCATAGTAGTTTTTATTTTTAATTCCGTCCGAGAAATGAATGCAGAAGATTACTATGAAACAAGTTTTTAATATATGTCTGTCTTGTTTTTTAAATTGTAAGATTATTTCTCATACATACATACATACAACATAACATTTATGAAACAAATAAAAGAGAAGGTGCAGGTCGTGTCGTATCGGGAGGTGAAGGTTTTGGCGGGAAGAAGAGAGGAATGGCGGTTACTCCACCGACAAGAGCGCAGCTCTTAAATAGAGAGAGAGATACATACATACATAAACTCAGGCCTATTTCCCACCGGGGTAAGCAGAGACTATAGAATTCCATTTGCTTCGATCCTGACACACTTCTCTTGCTTCCTCCACATTCATCAATCGCTTCATACACGCACGCCGGTTCAGAGTAGATCGTATTAAACATTTTCTAATGACATCTCCAATTTGGTCAAAGTCCTTTTCGGAAGTAAGTATAAGTGAGTGTAAGTTGTAAGTATTTCTCATATTCAATGAGATAGACAATGGAAATATCGTTCCACGTCAAAGGACTTTTGTCGAAAGAAACCTTTTTAAATCTTGGAAGCAATCCAAAATCACTTGGAGGTTGGTGTTGCTAGTTGCTAATTTTACAACTTTAGTAAATAACATGTAAACGTCTATTTAACTCTTCATGTAGACGCTGGGTCTCAAAGAAGACGATGTTCGTCAGCGAAATACTTAGCGCCGCGTGATTGGGAAAGCCGACCCTGCATAAAGGGAAGTGGCGAGGACAAAGAAGAAGAAGAAGAATAGTCTATTTATCTCTTCGAGACATAGGTACATTATTACTAAATTATCAGTTTAGTTTTGTAAGTTCAAAATAATTAAGTTTTTGTTCCGCCTAAGTTTTGTAAAATCAAATCAAATATCTTACTTTAATACACAAATACAAGATAATAAGTTCTTATTCTTAGTTAGTTTATATCCGAATAAGTTGTTCTAGTGAGGTGATTCTAGACAAAATTTCAACATCCAACAAAAATGCAGCACTAAGCGACTCCACCGCATCCTCGGAGCATCGAGATAAGGCGCAACGTGACGTAACTCTGTTCGGCGCCACCTACGAAGGGTTCGTCTGTGCCGTGTTATAACTAGCTGGTCTTGTATAGCTGGGTCAATGTAGCTGGGATAACCCAGCATTCAGCGCTGGGCGATAGCACTTGCAAAACTGATACTTGAGGATGGTCTAGAAAAGGTTAGAATTCAGTGCTATATTCGCTGTCTGTGCCATGTGTAACTAACTGAGCTCAATATTATGATAATTTGGATATGGAAATTGCTAACCGAAATTCTAGGCTAAGTAAATTAAATTCGTCTCTTTGGGGTTATGTATACTTTTTTACAATAAAATACCAGATAGTATTTTGAATTTGTCAGAAAATAAATATAAAGCTCATATGAAGCTTACTTTATGTAAAAAAAAATCTTATTATAACATTAATGATACATTATAAATGATTGTACCTTAATGATAAAATTGCCTGGAATGAATTAATTGTATTTCTCTAGTTATTACATAACTTGTAATGTATACTACATTGATTTAAAAGATGTGTTGCTGTTGCAGTTTCTTGTCATTTCTTCTCCTCAGCCATAACACCTTGCGAAATGACGTAGATGAAAAATGTTAAATTGACCTTCAACAAGTTTATCTATGATAATTACGTTGGATAAATGATTCTGATAGCTGCGTTAAAGAAGCAAATAGGTAAAAAGTGGAATTTTCCATTATGTTATGTGATGATATGTTGTGTGCGATCGCTTTTAACAATAAAATCGCTTTTATACACTTCTAGTTTTTAATTTTCCTTATACTTGTTCAGTTGTTTGTGTGTGCATTCTAATGTTCATAAAGAAACAATTGGAATTTGATGTTGTCATAGGGTGCAGTTTTTGTGGAATTGGCATAACTGCAATAGGACTGCATTTCAAACGCATTAGTTGGATTGCAGGTGGCTTACAGTTCAAATGCAGTCGGTCTGTAATAGCCCTAAGGTAAGCAGATCATTTATATAAACGTCGTGTCCAAGTATGTTTATCTATCAAGCCATAACAGTTAGTTGAATAGGTGATAAATAACCTAAGGAATTAGTTCTGAGGAATTAAAGTTATTAAGTTGGTGACAAAGTGAGTTGTAAACCAATTATATGTGAGGCAGCTGCAAACAATTATGGCAGAAAAATATAAGTATTTAGTATTGTTAGAAAGAAATAGGGATTTTTATTATTGGTATAAGTAAACTGTAGTTTTTCTCCCTATACTTCTTCTATCGTGTGGGTTGTGAGGTGAATTACCAACCTCATCAACCCATTATCCCCATTTCTTACATATAAAGACACAATCCAGCGAATCATAGCAGAGGAAGACCTGGAAGGACGTACATTGACCAAATTGAAGTTGTCCTTAGAAAAGGATTAGTACTATCTACTCTGAACCGGCGTGCGTGTATGAAAAGATTGGTGAATGTGGAGGAAGCAAGAGAAGTGTGTCAGGATCGAAGCAAATGGAATTCCTATAGTCTCTGCTTACCCCGGTAGGAAATAGGCGTGTGTTTATGTAAGTATGTATCGTAGCATTTATGATACTAAAATTGTATGTGGTCGCTCATAGGACCAAATACAATTTTCCATTATCAAAATGCTTGAATAACTAAGTTGAAAAACACATGTGTGTAAAATCAACTTGCGTTTGACTCGACACATTTTTTCTTTTCTTTTTTTTAGTAATTTAAGTGACAACTTTTTTAGTCGACACCGTTTACAAAGTGATCAATAATAACACTGTCATCGTTCATGCTTCCAATTTAAAAAATAAATGGTATTTCATAAATGCGGGTTCCGTATCGGGATATTTGTAATTTTGTTTTGTTTTTGCGAGGGTGTTTTGTTTTGCTATCATTCTTTTGTTAGATTACGCAAATACTTAGTTGATATTTGTTTTTATGTATCCTTTTTTTACTTAATCATAGTACACAGTGCAGTGTTCATTAACACAGTTGGCTCGACCATTACAGACGGCGATACGGCTCACCTACCACGTTGGTCTCACCCACAGAAAGCTCGGATAAGTGTGGGTACTTAGTTCATCTTGCGATGGATGTACTTCTGACTACCCCAATTGGGCTATAATCTTGCAGCTACTTTTGATAATATGAATTAATCAATGGTGACGTCAGCCTATCGCCCATATTATTATAACCGCCTGTCATGTTAGGAGGATATAATTCCTCTTGTCGGTTTTTACGACATTAGCGGGAATGTAAACAGCTGAACGCGTTCTATGTTTTTACTCGCTCCCAGCGCACCAGCCCAGCATCGTAAGCAATATTATACCCACTTTAGAACCCTGTCATATTACCATGTTTGACATTTCGTGAGACTTGCAGCTCAATTGTCACAAATGTTAATGTGACATGGTAGTTACTAAACATATATAATTAATGCTCGCGACCGAACATCGTCATCTCTATGCCCTTGCATATCAAAATTCTATCTACCTAAGGATCTCTAAAACTGGAGGCGACTGCGGAACCTTTGATCGGCGGTTGTCAGCTGACAAGTGTCGATTAGTGCGACAAAAAGTACATGTTCGGACATGTCTGTCTTGTCTCTGTCGACTGACTTATTTATTTTTTTAAAGGTACCTATTATAAGTAGATATTTATGCTCACGTTTTGCATAATAATTATATGCCATTATATATCTGCTGTTTTGAGCCATAAAGATAGTACTTCAGTTTAAATTACACTCGATGGGTTCCCTGGAAGAGATTGCTACTTTAGTAATAAGATGCTGATGTGTTTTTCATACCCGTATCGAATTTTCCCATGTGTCAAATAATATTTTTTCTAGTCTATTGTATAAAGAAATGGATACTTTCATGATATCTACCTCATTCTATAATACATTTTTAATCGGTTGGTATAGTTACATTTTGAATCGTTTATTTTTATGTAACTATATTTTTTTGCATCTTCGCAACCTGTTTGTATAGCCGAGGAAATAGCCGAGCAGAAGTAAGTAGCAAGAAAAACCTCATCAAAATGAGCAGAAACTACCACACTTTGTAATTGTCATCTGACGTTTTAGTTTAGTATTATTACTTATTAGTTTATCTGGCTCTGCCCACCCTATTACGGAGTGAGTTTACGTATGTTCTCTAGCATTTAAACTTCTTGATTGATGTCATATCGCTGTCATATCCTTGTCAAAGAGACGCCAACGCGCGGCAGTTTCAAGAAATAGATCGCTGATACCGTTGAAATAATTACTCAAAAGACTTGAAGCGATTGATGGTCTGTTCTGTTAAGTATCCGAAGAATGTGGACTTGGGAGGAATGTTGGGTTAAATTTTGGACTGAATGTATCCTTTTTGTCACATGGACTTGTTATTATTGGCAACAGGCTGATCACCACATTCGCACCGTTCATAATATCAATTTTATGACTTCGAATCAATAGTGGCTGCAGGTTGTCTTTTAGTTAGTTGTTGGTCTATCCAAAAAGAATATTTCACTTTAGACGATGTATCTGTAGAAGCTATGTTGCCTAGTCTGATCTGCTGGGGTGGTTGTGGGTTGTGAGGAAGATTACCAACCTCATCAACCCTGGTGTTAGGGTTATTAAGCCGCCAAAGGCCCCTGACATGGCTCATGTAACGACTACTTACTTAGATCAGTAAGTAATAACCGGAAATAGTAATAGTAGTATACTAAATAAATAGTAGGTAGTAGATATTAGTAAACTTATTCTGACAAATAATTACCCACTAGAAAGTCTAAACGTAACAAACTTTCGAACAAGAAACTAACAACTCTAATTCCCAATAAGAATTCAAACAGCAAGTAATTAAGCAATTGCCGTATTTCCAACAATCGAAGAAATGCACCTCACATCGGCTTTAGAAACAATCAGTGGCATTCTTCCACTAATGACCTTAAAGGAGTCGATTTGGGTCTAATTACTGAGAGGCCTTTCTCGAAAGTAGAATAAGAAATAATTAACAATATACATGCAAGGAAGATGCTCTAGTTACGTGGGTAGAGTAACATTTGGTTCTGGTGAGAAATCCTCGTAAGGCACGTGATAGGAATTGGTGACGAGTTTTGGTGATTGACGAGTCCGACAGGCGTTGAAGAGTCGTAAATTGACGCAAGAGTTGTGGCGAAAGAAGCAAAGGCGGATTATCAAAAGTAAGATTATTTTTAGGTAAAGAAATGTAAAAAATGACACACATAATTTATTATAATGAATACATGCTTAAATAAGACAGTCGCCAAAAGATTACTGTCATTGGACTATTGGTGATAGATCCGCCACTCTCTAGTTCATAGTGACTTGACTACACATCGTTTTATGAGTATTGGTGGAGTACCCTTATAGAGTAAATAAGTGTCATTTTAAATACTTATTTGACGTTTCTGATGAAGACAGACGAACGACTGAACTGATTGCCGTAGATGCGTCGTTAGGAGAAGACAATATAAAACAAAACAAAGCGCCACATAGTTCCATAGAACGCCGATAAAAACGCTCGCGCGCCAAAAATAAGAAACAGAAAATGGCGGCTTATGCTTGGTACGACGAAATGTCGGGAATGTTACCACGTGGAGAGCCCACGAATTCAGACCCGAATGTAAAGGTTTCCTCTGCTTTATTTTGGATGTCTCCCATTTGTTATACATAATACATGGCAGAGCCCTATCGCCGCATCGCAACCGAATGTCTCGACGGCGCCACCGAACCGGATCCTACAGGCTGATACAATTTGATACGGAATTTGAGATAATTAGTGTTTTAAATGATCTTGTTCGTGATTTACCTGATACGGGAAGATACTGACCGTGGGTAAGTATTTTTGTAATGCAGTCGCAGTTTTGGTTTGGGGGGCATAATGTGAATTTGGTTAAGTATTTGTTTGCGTTGCAATGTGCCAGTGACCTGTGAATTCTCTTAACTCTACCTTTTACATAAACTCACGACTCCCGACCATATTCCAATTGAGGTTGTCAGAGGTACATTCATCGCAAGATGAACTAAGTACCCACACTTCACCGAGCTTTCTGTTAGACCAATGTCATACTTACGTGGTGAGTCACATCGGCGTCTATAAAGGTCAAGTCAACTGTCAACCAACTTTACCTTTTATGACACCCATATCGTCAAATACTCGCAAATCTTTCCAATCAGAAAGTTCAGAGACAGGTTCTGTTGACGAATCTTATCTGTCAAAGAAACCTTGATCATTTCCAATGAAACCCTTCTCATTTCGTTTCGGACCATCCTTTACTGCGAAGTCCGATCGACGGCTTGCAGGAATTCGTCGCGACATAAACTTATGAGTTACAGTCACCGAGTTTTTGCCCGTCCGATGAAACGGCTGGCGCAAAATTAACGTCACAAAAAACGCGTTTAAATCCGGACAGAGGATCGACAATTATCGGTTGGGGAAAAATCGACATTGCAATCTGTATACTCGTCCGTCAAAGTTGGCTGCATCTTTGAAGTCCTTTTCAAGTCGGAATGAACCAAATATTTTTGTACCAAGTTTGTTGGGACGACGTATAATTTTACGAATGTTGAAAGTGTGACATCCCTATTGACGACTTACTTACATTACATATTGATAAAAAGCTTGCCACTCGGTTCAACGAAAATGTTACGTTACGTAGGTTACTAACAAGTATTACAAAAACATGAAACCTAAAGCAAACATCCTGAATTCAAATTCTGAAAAAAGTAAGAAAACGTACTCGCTGAGAGTGAGAAAAAAATAATTCAAACAAAGCCCACAAACACAACAGAAAAGTTAGCATAAAATAGACATTTGTATTTTATAAATAAGAAATACCCGCTTTTATCCTTGGAGACAGGCTAAATGGGTTCCAAGTCCAACCGCACACTAATCCGTTTCTGCACCTTTAGGTCTAATACTTTGTCTTAGAACCTTAGTTACTTTCGCTTTTTTAGAAATCAATCTGTTGGTAATAATTTATTCAGTCACAATATTAATTCTCAAATTAGAAATGCTCGGCATAACTGTTTGAGTACTTTGTGTAGATACCTAATATTTGTAATACAACCTAACCATGCTAATAATGATGAAATAATGTATTTTTTTTTGCACTGAATTTTTCAGTATACAGCAAAGTAAAAAGATTTTAAAATAAACAAAACAATATTATTTTTAACGGATTGTTCCAAAATTGAGTCTTGAAACAATAATCCACGTGAGTGTTATTCAAAAAGCTTATAGGAAATACGTATATAACGAATTTCAGAGCGAACATTGTTTTCTCAAAGTCCTTACAGACTCATCAGTGGTTAGCAATTTAGCTTGACTGGGGTCAAACATTCAATTTTGCATATCCACCGACATTGACAAGTGACTTCATGTGTTGGCGATGTGTGGTCGACCGGTTCCGTCGACTCCTGCCCATATACCCTGTGTTCATCTTCACAATTATCAGCTTGTTATAATTAAGTAGTTTTAAGAATTGAAACATTTTTGAGAACTGGTAAAGTCAGAAACTGGTCGGTGTAATTAGTTTCTTGTTTTCCTTCTTTGTTTTTGTACAATTTAGTATTGATTACCTTCTTGTTTGAATTGAGATGTCTCTGATCCTAGTCTGGTATGGAATACAGCGCGCGTTTAATGAATATTGTTGTCTCGAGTTTCATCATTACTACATTAACACCTTTTTATATTTAATTTTCCTCTTAATTTAGTGTTTGAATGTCATGAATCGAGTGCCTAGAGACAGAAAATGTCTCAAAGGTTGCCTGAAAGAGATTGCTACTTAGCAATAAGGTGGCCTATTTTACTCTTTCTATCTCTCTTTTGTTATGTTAACATAATTATACAATATAAGTTTCCACTATCTTTGATACGTCACCTCTTATTTATTGAAAATGTAATTAGTAATATTAATAATGTAATCGATATGAAATCATTTTAATTAATCCGCGGCATTACAGTTCATACAATTTACGTTATGCAACAAAATGACATCAGCAGTTATTAAAAACAGTATGTTCCGATTTTCATACTTTTATAATTAAGTATACTTAACTCATTTTTCCATTTTCACACGCCATCTACGTAATGTAACATTTAAAATGGGACTCAAGGTCCTTGAAACTTTAATCTACTGGTTGAAACTAAATTAGTATTCACACCGCCACCTCATCTTGTATCTGTACTAGGAATAGATTCACAAATTTCCTTAGAACGGAACCTTTGGCCAAATTAAGCGAAACTGTGTCTCAAGGTCTGATTCCCGCAATACTACTTGTATTGATTTAATTACCTACGTTTAAAAGAAGATTTATTGGGTTTTCATGTGCTTTAAATCTTAAGTAGTTTAGTAGCGTTCTTGTCTACGATGCTACCACGGAATAGAAGAATAGAAAAGGAAACCTCTTTCTATGCCACTATGATGATGCTGACACAAATGTACCTAAGTACTTCAAAGTTCAAATAGACACAAAAGAAATAATAAATAGAGAAGAAGAAGAAATAGACACAAAAGGTTCTACTACTGAAGTGAATACACGTAAACATATACAAGAATTCACATTTACTTACCAATAAAGTAACAAGCAATAAGTAAATGAATACACGAGTAACCAACAATAAAAGAAACAAAATGCTAAGTGAGTCTTCAACGCTACTAAACAGAATCGAACAGTAAATTGACACTCGCAGTGATCGGGGTCATTATATTTATTTGTAGATGCATTTAGCAGCACGCGATCCGAATGATTTGTTTGACTGCTGGAATAACCGTGAACAGAACTTTGTTATAGTCGATATTTACTGCGATAATGTTGGCTTGCTTTAGAATTGGTGCAAAAACTATGTTGTTGAGGAGCAGAAAAATGGCGCAAAAGTTATGAAAAAAGAGTTTCATTAACTAGCCTTTTACGCGGATAAGATCAGAGTACAAAAAAGAATAATTTGAAAAAGAAATAGACAATGTCGTTACTAATACAGTTCGGTACATCAGTGTTGAGGAATAACTTGATGTTTACTTCTCCTCAGTTCACTTCAACAGAATCTGAAGTGGTGGTAGACTAGAAGATTGTAGGATAAAAGTGAAGTGGAATTTTAGAATACATTCAAATTCTGTTTTAGAATTTGAATCTTAGGATACTGTATATATTGAAAACAAACAGTTTTTTTGTAATGCCACTTTTGTACGAGTCTGTAGTAATTTATGGATTTTTAAGGAGAATTGTTCCTTAAAGGTTATGAATATAGCTTAGTTTTTCCGAAAACATGCAGCCACTGATAAACCGAATGATGAGACAGATAATAGCCTATAATAATAGTGCAACATGCTAGAAAGGACACAATTCATCTAACGGCTTTTTATAACACCTAGAGAGGCAAAGCAACTGAATGGTTTTTCTTTGCTCTTAACCAGAAGTACTTATTATACAATGCGTTTTATATCAGCCGTGTAATAACAGTTTATTTAGCAAATGACGTAAACATATCCATCAGTTCACGTCCGGGTGTTGCGGCTCTATTGTTACCACCTACTTACGATTCTCATCACGCTTCTAATGTTCCTAAATCGACGCGTCGTGTGGAACTAGTGTTTGCTCCAAAAGATTACTTTAGATGTAATGGGTGTGTTTGCGATTAACTGAATTGCCGTGGTTTGTGAATCTTGCGAAGGTGATTGTGGCTGATTGTTGGTGTCATGCGAGATATTCTGATGGTCGAGAAATGTCCATTTCCTGTATGTACTTGTTCTGATACTTGCAACGTAGGGAATGCTAGAGAAGTATTTTGTGGGAATGTTTACTCGTCCAGCATTTTGACACATAACGTAAGCGACTTAATAGTCGCTTGCGAATAATTTCGCAATTGGTTTAGTGAGAGGTACAATTAAAGAGCAAAAGTGCATTCACTGAGCCCAGCCAGTCACTGAGCCCAGCGAATTATTTGTAAAAAGTGGTGAAATTATGAACCATTAGTTGTCATAATTATAAAATTTATGTTTTTGTAGGTGTTTTTGGTCTATTACAGAAACGATATGTAACCAGGAGGTCTTAAGTGCAACCAGTTAATTTATTACTTTGCAAGAAACTGATTGGACTTTTGCAGCTTATTCTACTTCCATCGCAAGATGAACTAAGTACCCACACCTCACCGAGCTTTCTGTTAGACCAATGTGATTGGTGAGCTGTATCGCCGTCTATAATGGTCGAGACTACTGTTAGTGAAAACTGCATTTATCAATTTAACTCATTGGTCTAGAATTGTTAACACTTTTTTATGATATACAACCGTAAACATAAATACAATGTTCTGCGCCGTTAGAGACTTTATCAGCAAAACAATTTGCAACTACAAATATGAGTAGAAATATTTTTTTTAAAGTTCTTCGATAAAGGTAGTCGAAACAGAATATAAAAGTTGTAAAATATTAAATGCCGTTCATGTGAACAACACCTAATAAAACTATAAGCCGGTGTCTAAACGGTAACAAATGAAGAACGTCGAAAGAATACCCAATTGGTTTGGACAATGAAATTTGGTCTCGCGTCCGCGTCAGTTTTTTTTTTAAATTTGCAATTGAGATCATTTCTAGGAGTCCCCTTGTCTGGGATTCTGGTGATTGCTGGAAGGTCATCATAGGTGTTATTATTAGGGTTCTGTACTAAAATGGTAAAGAGGATCCCGTTTGTTAAGATCGTTACCTCACCGAGCTTTCTGTTGACACCAATGTGATAGGTGGTGAGCCGTATAACCGTCTATAATGGTCGAGCTAACTGTGTTAGTGAAAATTGCTGCAGCCTGTTATGTCGCCTCATTACGAGTATTCACATTGCATTCGATGGAATGAGTCCTATTACAACGGGCAATGGGCGGATCATCATGGTGGTCCGGAGTTCAAATCCCGATGCCGACATAAATCACTTTGCGATCTCTAGTTTGGTTGGGACATTAGGCTGACCACCCCCACCCAATTGTACGTAAGTAAGATGATCCTTGCTTCGGATGGTGTGTTAAGCCGTTGATCCCGTGCTAACATATAGCTATGTATGTTTATGTTTAGGTATTTGATAATGGGAGATTTTCATTTTTAGAATTAAAACATACATACATAAACTCACGCCTATTTCCCGCCGGGGTAAGCAGAGACTATAGAATTCCATTTGCTTCGATCCTGACACACTTCTCTTGCTTCCTCCACATTCATCAATCGCTTCATACACGCACGCCGGTTCAGAGTAGATCGTATTAAACCTTTTCTAAGGACATCTCCAATTTGGTCATCGTAAGTCCAAAGTCGGTCGGTCGGTAGTCGGTTTTAGAATTAAAAAATAAAAATGTATCTCAATAACACCTTAGATGGCGCTTACCTAAGTCCGCTTACCCAACTACGTTACCAAGATACCAGGCACTAATAAGATTAATTTATTTTCCCAAAAAAAAGAAAATCCCTCATTTGAATATTATGCAGTCATATACATACATGAACTAACTCAGGTAAGCAGAGACTATGGAATTCCAATTGCTTCGATTCTGACACACTTCTCTTGCTTCCTTCTTATTCTTTAATCATTGCATACACGCACGCCGATCCAGAGAAGATCGTACTGAACCTTTTCTAAGGACATCTCCAATTTGGTCAATATAGGTCCTTCTAGGTCTTCCTCTGGCAGCCCTACCCTTTATATACG
Source organism: Pectinophora gossypiella (assembly GCF_024362695.1). Taxonomy (NCBI): domain Eukaryota; kingdom Metazoa; phylum Arthropoda; class Insecta; order Lepidoptera; family Gelechiidae; genus Pectinophora; species Pectinophora gossypiella. The sequence goes on from NC_065423.1 coordinate 11,256,767, forward strand.
GTTTTCGTAATCCTAGCATCCTTCATCCGCTCTACATGTCCAAACCAACTTAACATTCCCTTCTCAATCTTAGTCACTATATCTTTATGCAGTCATATAACTATAAACAAAGTCGTAAATAACTTAAACTTTAGTTTCTACTTCAAACAGAACCGACTATTGAATACACTATCTCCTGAAATTCCAACCACATGATGCTCTCATATGATATATTGCTTTAATGGCTTCACTTTTGACTTGAAACCGATAAATTATTGAAGTCTATGAAACTACACACATACATATATAGTGTCTGATATTAAATGTGTTCCTCTAGTTATCAAATAACTTGATTTAAAAGACGTGTTGCTGTTGCAATTTCTTGTCATTTTTTCTCAACTTGCGAAAGTCATTTCGTAAATTTAAAAATGTTACATTGACCTTCAACAAGTTTATCCATGATTATTTAAGTTGAATTAATGATTGTGATTTCTGATTTCATACATAAACGCATGCTTATTTCCCACGGGGTTAGCAGAGTCTATGGAATTCCGTTTGCTTCTTTCCTGATATACTTCTGAAACCTGCTCCTCTTCATCTTTTTCTTATTGATTTATTTGTACACAATAAAACACACAAAAGATACTAGAAAGAAAAAGGTTTTCTTCTCCCGTTTCATCTTTATCTTTTCCATCTTTTTTCTTTTGAATTCTACCCATGTATAAAGGTAATTCAGTTACATGCTTCTATCTCCACAAAATTTTCACATTATCTTTAATTTGTGTTTTCGCCAATCTATTTTGGTTTGTCAACAGATGAATCAATTCTTTGAGCTCTCGCGTCGTCACATGTAATATGCCCTTATCAGTTATCTCACGACCTAAGTTCACAAAGACCTCTTTCAGATCTTAAAGAATCCTTGTTCCTAATCAGTCTTGATAATATCCTCTTAAAAAGCACTAAAATTGTATGATTTATGCACAAGATAAGTTGTGAGTTACTGGAGAGTCGTTCATTATGCTTACTTTTATAGATTTGTGGGTTACAACCCCTTTTTTGTCTTTTTAATGACGATTTATTCACTGACTTCAAAAAAAGGTTATTTGTTATCTTTTCAAAAGTTACGTGTTTACTATTTATCAAGTTTCGTATTAATTTCTAATAACATTGACGGAGCGAAATGCAGTACTTTATGTCAAAAAGGCTACCATAGCGTCTTGTTAGTTTAGTGCTGGCTCCTGCGGCACATCAACCGTGCCGCAGCACGAATTATATCGAAGGCTTTGACCAATAACCTTACGACATTTATCTGCGTAGATGGTGCTTTTCCGCCAGAGATGTGCTATGCAGCTATGCTATGAGTATATGAAAGTTAAGCTTTGAAACTATGTGGCTGATCGTCCCGGGTTTGGTTCCCAGTGGGGACAAATCACAAAAATCACTTTGTGATCCCTAGTTTGAATAGGACATTACAGGCTGATCACCTGATTGTTCAAAAAAGTAAGATGATCCGTGTTTCGGAAGGCACGTTAAGCCGTTGGTCCCGTTTGGGTCGAGGTGGATTACCAACCCCATCAACCCTGGTGTCAGGGTTATTACTGAGCCGCCATAGGCCCCTGACATGACTCATGTAACGACTACGTACTATGTATCGAAGTAACTGAACACATTCTATTCCCGCAACGCCCGCCTCTGTGTGTGGAAAGCTTAAAAGTTTTGCAAACGGTTTTATAGTGCGGGTTGGTTGTCACACCAATTAAATGTATCGTAAAAGTCCAATCGTCAATCAAAGTTTAAAGCTAAGTTATTGCACTGTTGTTTGTGGAAGGTTAAGGAATTTTTATTAGCGTCACTTGGGTTGAGGGAAGGAATGGTAGATTCGGCAGATAATTTGAGTTTTTTTTTTACTTAGTTATGCTACACCACTGAATTTAAAAAATAGAAGTATTTTTTTTCCATTTAAATTTTCTCTTTGTGAGTTTCCCTAAGTGCTATAAAAACGAAAATCACTGAATTGAACTTCATGAGTCTGATTTCGTGTTTGAATCATAGATAATATTGAAAATTCTGAAAGCCTTCGTCGCGGAAGAATTTTGGTCAAATTTCAGCTTTATTTAGACCCTATCGTCAAAAATGGAGATTATTATTGGCAAAACAGCGAGTATCATAGTCCAAAAAGATTTTTTAAAAAAACTTTCTTTGTACTCTATTTGACTGATTCAGGTACTTATAAATTAAATTTCATACCCCATCTGCCACTCATACAGTTTTAAATCAAAGTTCAATGTTACCAAATAAACCGCTATCTGATATTCGTACTACCCACACTCGCAAACACAGGCGTTCACAATCTCACAGATCTGTCCCAAATCTGTCGCGTCATATCATTTTGTTAAGGCAGAGACACATCTTTAGAACGAGGCGTGTTGTTTATATTTAATAAGGCATTTAGTCTTCATTGTAATCATCACTTATATACCGTGCCACCAAAGCATCTTCTTTTTCACCTTTACTATTTTAAATTTTTCGTTGGATTACCAAAATTGGATAGTTTCCTAGGTCAAAGATAAATTATAAAATTCTGATTACTAAATAAACACAGATCTAAAGGTGATAAAAAGGTTTTTTTTTATTTAACCTATTTATGAATAAAGAAAAATGTAATACTAAGTGGTACATTTTACCACGTTTTTCTATGACGTCACAGGTTGCTTTTTCATACAAATTCCATGGGAATTTCGTGTTTTGACGTTAAGTAAAAAGTAACTAATTTGACTAGTTGAAACTACCGTATTATGTAAGTTATTTGGGTTTTATAATAACAGTAAGTAAAGAACAGGGCTTAAAATTAATTAATTGGAATTAAGTTTTGCTTCCCACGTAGTTTCTTAATCTAAGTTTTCAAAAATATATATTTTTATTATAAAATATGAAAAATAGAGAAGTTAATAGACAAAGCCACTAATAGGAAATTAAAAACTTTATTTATAGTTTTTACTTGTCTTTTGTAGCTTGAAGCCATTTTGAAAAAGGAATAAATTATTTTTCTTTTTTTGCACCTGCCATGTTATATTATTCATTATACAATAGACGTGCAGTGCAGTTGTCGATGTTTTATTGCGCCAATGCCGCGGGAGACGAAAGACAGCTGGTAAAGATGTCTGAAATGTACGTGAATCTCCCCTGTGCCTCGCCAAGACTATGTGGAGCAACCCTTAAAACGTACAGACATAGAAACTATTATCATATGACATTTTTTTATTGAATACATATAGTTTTTAAATTAAGATTATGTATATGTTATTTGTAATTTTAGGTAGGTATACTAAGATATATTGGTGGTAAAGGTTCTCATTTTGTTACAACAAAATCTAAAAGTGAGTTCATTGTAATGAATTAATCATTAAAGCAGTTTTTCTATAATAAGAGTAGAAGTGAAAGAGAAAGAAAAGAGAGAAGAAGAGAGTGAAAGAGAGTGTGAGAATGAGGTAGTGTTCAAAGCAGTAACAAAAGTATTACAGAACATATGCTTGCGACTGTACCCTAATGGGGTAGTCAGAAGGACATCCATCATAAGGTGATTTAATTAACGACACCTCACTAAGCTTTTTGGAAGACCACGCTGTTAGAAAAAACAGTATTATTCTTGTTCTATGCTCAAAATCTGCCTTAAAATTCGCGCTTCGGTCTCGGCTAATGCGAGCGCATCCTTAGAAGCCGAGTCGTCGAACTTATGAAGGTTAAATGAATTGTCGTATGCAGATCGTCAAGGGCAATTTCCTTGGGTCATGCTGACGAATCCATTGTAGCTGTCGCTGTGCCATAGAATAAGGAATAATACTACGTATGAACGGTAACTCCCCGCTGAGCTAGGTTTACCTCACCTCCCCTCGGTCTTACTTTAGTCTTCGTATGGGCATCAGACGTCACACACACAGATGCGCGTATACGATAACGTGTTTTGTATGAAGTGTCCGAAGTGTTGCAGTGCCTAGGTATTTAATTTATGGACTTGATTTATTGGAGATTTTCCTGGAATTTACTACTTGGTCGGACAAATGGGCCCTCAGAATTTCACACTCACTTCACGGTTTTGTAGAAAGTTTAAAGAAAAGGTGACAAGTTTATATAATCAATTACTGATTTAAATTCATTTAACGAAGGATACAAATCAGCGCAAATACGCAATTTATCAGAAGATGGCTATCAACCTGTTTAAGAAATCAACATACATACCTAACTTGCTAAAACTACGAATAGACAAGTTGACGCAACGCACTTAAAAGAACAATTTTACCCAATATTTTTCATTAGCAATTTCTTTTATAGAACTTGGCTAGAACTACTCCCCAGTGGCAAGTCAAGGGGAATAGGTAAGCAAGTCTCGGCCCAAGGCGCCGCTGTCAAATGTTTGAAAAAAGAAAATAAAAACTTACCGCGAAAAGAAAATTTTAGGTGTTTTATCGTTGACGGGCTTTTTGAGGTTTTCGCGTGAAGACGGACGATTTGTGAGTCACTTTTTAAAGTGAAAATTTGATAAGTATTATGGATAGAAAACACTATTCGGTGCAATAAGCTATTATAATATTTACACAACATAACTTTCACAACATATTCCATGCACACGGGGAGAAAGAACTGTCAAACTGTTTTTTTCTTCGCCCATTGAAGGAACAAGCTAAGATCATGAGGCCATGCTGCCTAATAATCGGTAAATGTCAAAGTGAAAATATGTAATGTGACGTTGACTAGGCTAAATGCCCTAATTCGATCAATTCCGCTTAACGTAAAACTTTGAAATTGCTTTGAAAAATAGAAAGGGTAGTTGTTATCAAAAACGGACGAGTGACTACATTTTATAACGAAAATAACATACTAAAACCACGCAATAGTTAACGAAAAGCCGTCTAATTACAACCTGATTCCAAGCATTTGAACACTAACGCGTACGACCACAGAGCAAAAAAATAACAAAGAAAAATCTGTATCTATTTAACGAACGAATGTTTCTTAGAAGAGAATGAATGAATATTGAAGAGTTGTGCTAATACGTTAACAGAAAGGCTGGCATAAGACTTATGTTGCACAATTAAGGCACTAATAATTAGTAGCTACACAGTTTATGTAGTGCGAAAACCGAAGTATCCTTGCCTGGTTTTTGTGCCATTTCTGCGCTACGCTTCACCGAGGAAAAAAGTTTTTTGCCGCTTGTGAGATTTTCATCCGTCGCTACGGATTGTTAGGAGCTATTCCTAAAGAGTTTATTAACGTAATAATGAACAATGGCTTTGGATCTTCTTCTGTGGACTGTAGGCAGTGTGGTGAGAGGTCGAGGGTACTTTTCTTCTAATAAAGTCTAAACACCATTTTCTTCCGTTTAACTGGTATTTATTTACTTGTTATTGCCATATGAAAATATTCTAAATTAATATCAAGCTTGTGTTGAGTGAGGGGCTTTCCAGGCTACGTATATAGATGGCGCTGTACAGTTTTTCGTTAGTTTAACCTTCTAATTTCATGGATAGCATATATATTATGCATCTTTGTTTTTGGGTAAAAATTATGCTATATAAGCAAAGAGAAGCAATATAGGTAGCAACATAATTCTATACATAATGTGATCCAAATATCAAGCAACAATTATTTTTATATGCTTCTGCCATTACATTGTATTTTTGGATAATTATGTACCCGAGAAAATAGGTTAAATCTCTACAGCGCCACCTATATTATTGTTGGGGAACGAAGCCTGAAGTCCCTCATTCAATAAATCCGCGTTAATCGACAAAACCCATTAAAGGAGATAAGTGAAATAGCGCAATTTGGGCGAGAGGGTTGCCTCGATTTGCGCCCACTACGCAGTTTCGGCGCAAAATGGGCGCAAAGTAGCGACCCTCCGGCTACGGAACCTCGAATTAGGGGAAAATGATACCCAAGCTCTTTGGTTAATTAAGAGGTGAAGATATTCAGCGGCGTTTAAGAAACATTCCGTTCGTTAAATACTGAAAGGGAGAACTTGGACTTTCTTTTACAGAAGGCGTTTTGTCTGATGCTCAAGTGGGGGTTAAAAGTTCGTCTGTCATCTTTTTATACTTTTAATATTATTTCTTATGTTTTATGCATAACAATACCTAAGTGGCAACAGTAATTAATTACTTAATACATATATTTGTGAGGGTACCATGAAAGACAACCTCATGTTCCCGAGAAATGCATTGTCGGAGGTATTTGACCTAACCTGTTTTGAGCTGGTATTCCCTTCGCGGGTTGGAAGGTCAGACATGTAGTTGCTTCTGTAAAAAACTGGACCTGACAAATCTTCAGATCAGGTAATCGGACCCGTCCTAAACGGGATAATGCTATGAATGGAGAGGAGATGATGAGACAACCTCGATTAAAGAAAGATTTAAGAAACTGAAATTAATAATTGAAATTACATTCACGTATTGTAGCATTAATGTGGGTGTAGTGCAAGCCAAGTTCTATAAAATAATAAGTTTTATTCATTAACACACGAATGAACCTAAATATAACTTTATTTTGTGTCATTATTTAAATTCTAAATTCATATAACAATTGTAATGTTCTAAATTAGTTGTAACTTTAAAATAAAAAAAACTCTTATTAAACTCGAATGATTCATGTAACTATACTTCATTTTTGAAAGCTTCCATGCATGTTATCAGTCCATTTTATTACAACACGTCAGCGAGGTGGCAATGCATTTGATATACTGTACTCGCGTGTTGAGGCGTGTTACTGAAATTACACGTAGGCATTGAAAATGATGACACTTAAAATTGTTCAAGCATTTAGGTATCATAAACGATTTGCATAGCTACCATTATGAGCCGTGGTAGCCCAGTTGCAGACCGCTTGACTATCACTGTGAGGTCGCTGGTTCGATACCCAGGACGGACATAAAGCAACGATTGTCTAATTTGTTTCCGAATTCATGTCTGGGTTATAAAAGATTATCACGCGCTGAGTGGCGAAGGAAAAGATTGTGAGGAGGAATCTTATATTCCCGTGAAATGCGTTCGAAGTTGGAAGATATATGTGACCTAACCTTTTTGCTTCGCCGGTTGGTAGGTAGACATGCAGTCGCTTCTGGTAAAAACGGGACCTGTCTATCTATCCCATTAGAGATCACGAGCAAAAATTTTATGTATGTTGAAAAAAACACTATTCAGTACCTGAACTCATGATGTAAAAGGCCAAAATTTCGTGCATTACAAAGCCGGTTGTTTGCAAGCTCAAACTGGCCTTTTTACAAAAGCAACCGCACTGTTTACATCGCTACACATTCTTTGAAAACGCAATATTTATGTGTATCCGTCTTCATAACAATTTGATCATCCACAAAAGGGTAGTAGCGTGAAGAATGACTAACATTAAAACATACGGCACATCAACCGCCTTAATATGGCCCGAGAATGCGTGTTAAAAATTGCACGCATTCGTATAATATCGCACGCATTCGCCATACATGCATTCTCAGTTGTAAATATAAATGATAAACAAACGCGTGTCCATGCGTGAAATCTAGCGTTTGTATGTTTGTCTAATTAATTACTATATGACATGCTATTTTGGTAAGGAGCTTGGCTTATAATTACAATATACTTATCTACTGTGGAACATTTTCGTTACTTAACCTGTTTTGCTATTTTAACAAAAGCGATGTTTGAAGAACACTAACTGCAAAGCTTGTGCCGGAGGCCTGTGTTGCTAAGACTTTTTTTCATTAGGTAGATATATTGAAGACCTTTGAAATGTAGTGTTGGAGGAAGATGGAAAGAATAAGTTGGACTGAATGGGTTGCTAATGAGGAACTGCTAATGAAAAGAAGTAAATATTGAGTTATTGAGGACAGAAGAGGCAAGATGATTGGCTAACTTAATAAGACGCGATGAATTTATTAAAAACATCCTGGAAGGGAAGCTACAAGGAACGAGAAGAAGGGGACGACCAAGAAGAGCTTACATGGAACAGATTAAAGAGAAGGTGAACATCGTGTCTTATAAGGAAGTGAAAGAATTGGAGATTGATAGACAAGAATGGAGAATGCTACACCGAAAAGAGCGTGGGTCTGCAATTAGTGATGTGAGGTATATTGAAATCTTGCAAGGTATCAATCATCTTTATATACATTCACAAGTTACAAAAGTTTCGCGACAAGGGACTTAAAACGAGGTAAAAGTAGTTTTGCAGCTTAAGATTAACATGTCAGGGCTCATGTCTGCATACAGCCACTTACACGCGGGTTACATTGCATATTAATTATCTGTGGTCGACCATTGAATACTAAGTAGCCTAGATATTTTTTAACACCTTTTTGTTCCTCTTTATTACATTATTTATACATAAAAAAACTATTTCTAGACAAAAAACAGTATTTCTATTTCATTATTAAAAGGAAAAAGCACGTTAACTGATTTTTTTTTGTTTTTCAATAGGTCTGCGTGTCAAAATGGCGTCATAAAAAACAAATTACAACTCATTCGCAATTCCATTGCGTTCAGAATAAAAATGCAAATTTTTACTCTTTATATTTCCTTGCAATATTTTACAACCAGCCACTAGTTCCTAACAGTACTTATTATGAAGACGAAATTAATTAAAGACTACTTTAAAAGTGCCGGCCGGCGACATAGCTGGCGTTTGTTTACATATCGTGTTACGGGCCGCGCCCACAAAATGGCCGATGTATCACGAAAGACCTAACAACTTGACGTGTAAAACACCCAATTTTAAAAAGCTAGCACACGATCCAATATTTTCAAATGCCCACTTTTATAACGCCAACATAAGTTGAAAACAATATAAATACTTACCAAATTTCAAAAATAGAATTAGTAGGTTCGTAACCCAGTCAGACAGATATGATAGGAAATGAATCTATTTTGAATCTCTCCGATTGCAAGGCATATCAATTATATTTCGTAACTCTACCCGTGTATGAACTTAATTCGTATTTTGTATGTATGACAGTACTAGTAGTGAAAGTTGGACTTATTAAACACCCTTTAAAAATGGCAGGCGTTTAAATTGGCGCGATAAAATATCAAACTTTATTCAGATATAGGTACTTAACATTGACTTGGCATATTTAAACACGTATTTTAAAAATAATCTATTCAATGCAGATGTAATTTTGCATTCGAATTAAATAAAAAAATAAAGTCACTTTATTTGAAAAAAATAAAAATTAAACTTTCAGTGACCCAATATTATTATATTTCGATATTTTTTTACAATAATTTACCAACTTCAACCAGTAATGTTTATTTCGCCTATTTCAGTTCCTATTTAAGAGTCAGACTAAGGTCATGAGACCATGATGCCTAGTCATCACCATCAGTAAGCTTTCTTCTTTTTTCTTTCTCTGGCGTCATGCGTAGGTACGCTTTCTTTGTTTATATAATAGATAATTAAAAATATATATTTTTTTAAAATAAAGCTTTTATTGAAAGTTTCATAGTTTTCTTAATCCAACTATTTTCACACAATGCTCATTTTTAAAAAGTGTCCTTATTAAAAACTGTTTTTAGATAAGGTGTGAAACTAGAACGAATTTTCCATACGACATTGTTGTTAAAAGCTAAAGCGCGCACCTGTCGCATTTTATACATTTTTTCTACTCCTCTACTTTAATCTGGCATTTAAATAACCAAAAAGTCTAATATAAGTACATACATAATTAAACTCTTTGAAAAAGTGTACGCTCTATGGCCTATAAAAGCATTGTTTACAAAGTGTAACTGTACTATAATGTCGCCAAAAAAGCATTGTTGTTGTTTTTTTTTTTTTTTTTGACCTGGAAACTGGCACCTTTACTTTGTTTGGTGCCATAGATATACTATAAAAAAAGTATACATTTGCCGCCATTTTCCCGCGCGTTGGAAAATAAATTGGAAAATTTTTGTGTTTCGTTTCAAAACACTAAAAAGTATAAAATAAAAAGGAAAATGGATGAAGAACTATTGAATTCTACACCAGAAGAAATTTCAACGTTAGCTCAAGATTTACATCTTCATTTTTATAAATAAAATTTTTCTTTGTATAATTTTTGTTTCATTTAAAATTACGTCGTCGTAGAAAAAGTATTGTATGCAACGTTGTATAACTAGGTCAAAAAATGCTCGTGGCGTCTCTTATTGCGATGTTCGCCAAGGCTCACATCGCAACTCACGCCACTCGCATTTTTTGACCCTTCTTATACAACTGTTGCATAAAATACTATTATTTGACATTTCCTAACCTACAAAGATAGAAAAACTAAGTCGCAAAATTAAAAAAACAAAATGGTCGACTGATTGTCACGCTTTGGATAAAAAACATAATGTCCGGCCTTCGTACATACGATATGGAAAAGATAACAATATTGTATAGACGTTCTAATTACAAATATTACTATAAATAGAAAATGTTTGAAATAATATTTACCGCTGATATTTTTACTAAGCAAACAGTACTACCAACATACACATAATGCCTATTCAACACGTCCATGTTTGACTAGTGTATGCTGCGTGACTTTGCTCCTATGTCACGTGATAACTATGTATAATTAACTGAATAGACGATAAACGGTCGCTTGGGAGGTGTAGCTTAAACATATCTGATACAAAAATATCACCTACACGACATAATAATTTGTTACAACTAGTAGACACGTGAAAAAATAAATAAAAAATAGGTATACAAACACAAACTCACGCTGTAATCCATAATGGAGTCGACAGAGCCCCCAGTAATCAAAGACAACTTGCAGCCACTGTTGATACGAAGTCCTAAGATGGATATTATGATATGGTGACATGGGATCAACCTATCGCCCATAATAATTGACCATCATGTTGGAAAGAACACAATCCCTTTGTCGGATTTTACGACATGCCCGGGAAGACAAGCAAAACTTTTTTAAAACAAAATATGACTTTTTCAAAGTATATTCAGCAAATTAATAACGTAAGTACCTACGTTATAAAATCAATAGGATTATTGATTATTAATAATATTTTAATAATTCCCCGTAATTTCAAAACAGATTAAACCCCGAAGCTTGTCATATGTGAATTATTAATTTAATAGCATAATTTTATTGAATTATTGCGCAGACGCATGTCTGTAATCTAACCAATCTATTTGCTTTATGTTGGTTTTCTATGTAAGTCTATAATTAAGTATCTAGTGTGTATTTAGATGACCTAGTACGTGAAGAGAAAGATTAATATCATTTTATGTTAGTTTGATACATATCATAATAATGATCATAATCAACTGCCTAGCATTATCCTGTTTTTCACAGGGTCCGCTTACCTAACCTGAAAATTTAACAGGGCCGGTTTTTTACAGAAGCGACTGCCTGTCTGACCTTCCAACCCGTGAAGGGAAAACCAGGCCAATACAGGTTAGGTCACATACCTCTGAAAATGCATTTTTCGAGAATGTGGGTTTCCTCACAATTTTTTTCTTCAACGCTGATAATAATGATAATTACCCATATATAATTTATTGCGTGGGACATACATATACATAGGTACCAGTATCCCGCAGGCCTAGCCCGCTATCGGCGCGAGTAGAGTGAGCAAATGTCAAAGCGCGAGTTGTCAAATTTGACAGACGAATTAAGAAGGTTCCTCGTTCGCGCATCGACTTGCTCGCGACTTAAAATATGTTAAGTCACACAAATGATGTTAATGACTATCACTTTTCTCATTTCTTATATGTGTGTCTGTTTTTTTCTTTTTCTTGGCTCTTCTATAAGCAATATAGAATAATAAAATATTTCGTTAGGAGTGCGACATCTGGAAACCGCGGATGTCCCGGTAGTCGCGTGTAACAAGGACCTTATTTTATCTCGCGACGTGTCGTGTCGCGCTTACATAGCGTGCTAGGCCTGCTGTACCAGTTGTAAAAACGCAGCATTGCTATTTGTCGTTTTTTGACAATGCGCACTTACTTTTACATGTGTGTAAAGTTTAAATATTTATTTTTCTAGGTGAATTGTTTCAATATGGCCTTCTTAACGTCCCAGTTCTAAAGCTAAGCTCTTCCGAATCCACATTGAAATATACCGTTTCGCTTCAATTTGTTCTATAAAAGGTAAATTGCAAGTATTAAGCATATGGTTTGCCCTAAATACACATAATAACCTAAGCAAAGACTACATATTGCTCAGGATATAATCACAGGGTCTGCCTAGCTATTGCAAAGTTCCACGATTAAGTTATTATGTGCGCAGAAAGGTTTTAAAATCTGTCATAGTTAAGAAATTAACAAATTATCTTTTCGTGTAAGGCTAGCTATAATGGGCCGGGTTTGCATAAAATTACGCTTATTTACGTAAGGTTGGTAAGGAAAAATATCTAAATATTAAACTAATAATAAAATTCTGAAAATAACTTCTGCGCATAAACAAATTCTGTTTTTATAACCGAAAATTTCAAAAATATACCTAAAGTTTCACTCAATTTTTACATTTATTTATAACTGTACCTAAATTTATACACAATAAAAATAAAAAAAGAAAGATAATTTTATCTTCAACAAAAGAATACACATTCATTTCAGTTTAAATAAAACTATTATTCCATCGATGTTGCTTTTTCATATTGTTTTTTAACACAATCTCATTTTATATGAATTCAAAAGCTACTCACCTATCATTATAATATGTCATACCTTTATGATAACTACTTTTTCTGCTGATTGTACTGTAGATTATGCTTAAAACCTGAATATATACATTATTATGTAGATATATATATGTATATAGTCTAGTTTTAAGAACGCTTGACTCTCACTGTGAGGTCGCGGGTTTGAATCCAAATTTGAAATTGTTAGTTAGACAAATTGTTTTTGAATTCATGTTTGGATCATAAACGATTATCACGTGCTCAGCGATGAAAGAAAACATCGGGAGGAAACCCATATTCCCGAGAAATGCGTTTCGGAGGTAGGGATGGTTTTAACTTCACAGGTTGGAAGGTCAGACAGGCAGTCGCTTCTATAAGTTCATCGCTCGACGCAGTCAATGTTTTAGTGTTTACATAAGTGCATAAAAACATCAAATTGTAATACACGTAGGTATAATTAAAAATAATAAATAAATATTTAATATATTATAAAATACTTGAATCGATATAATCGATTCACATATATATTGTCGTCTCGGGCGATGCACTACGCGGTGGCCACAATTAAAAAGTAAACTGTACGGAGATGTACAGGGTTAGAGTGAAGAGATAGTGTGTGACAACGAGCCGATAATTATTTATATTATATTATATTGAGGCGAATACACTACAAGTGTCTCAGCTTCTAAGTTATTATCTGACATGACACGTAACTTCGTACACAAGTGTCAGGCTTTTATTCAGTAACAAGTTATCTGTTTACTATGCTATTATTGGACGTAATAATTGCGTGCGCGCATGTCATTTGTAGTATTACTTTGATGTGTTTATTTGTTAGACTTATAGGAACGAACCTTCTTGAAGGTAAGGTTATTTAATTTTTCTAAGGTTATTTTATTTTATTTTTCCTATTAGATATTTTAGGATTTAGAAAAAAGAATATTTTATAATAAATGGCGGCTTAATAGTAACCCGGACACCAGGGTTGATGGGGTTGGTAATCCACCTCACAACCCACACGATAGAAGAAGACTAGATTCTTAAGAAATGTACAAAGTATAGAAAATGCCACTGGTTAGATAAGCACATTTCCATATTTTAGTTTTCATATTTTAAAATAGACGTCGGGATGGTAGCAGCATTAAAACATATTTTTCTTTTGTTGGCAAGTTAAAATGTATAGATTACAAAATTCACTGAACATTCTTTGAAGACTTAAACTACCAAGGGAATATGTATAATAAGAGTAATAAACAAACACAATTTTTTTAAATACACAATCGTGCTGATTCTTGGAGACAACATCTAATTTTATTTTAAGTTACACCTGTCATTTTCTTATCCGTCGAAAAGGAAAGGGACGGATAATCGACAGGCATAACATTTATGGAACACACGTAAATTTTAAACAGAAATCTAAAACAACCGTCTAAAAACTATACATCGGCCAATAACCTGACAGAATTAAGTTAACAGCACACGTCAAACGGTTTGCATAAGCGCAAGATACCTATTTTATTCGCCCGGGTTCATTCTTCGTAAAATTTACAGCTGTCAAGTAAATGTCGGGTATAACTTAAAATAAAATTAGGATGTGTCTGCAGGAATCGGGGTCAATTTCTACAGACACTTCAGATTCGTAACTAGTAAAAAGGCTAATAATGTCTTTAGCCAAGGATGTATTCAATCCGGTTCAAGAGTAAACTAGCTACAATAAAAAAAGAAAACACTTTTGGGGCACTTTGCGTTACCGTCTACTTTTCCTTCCACTTTTCAGTTTTTTCCTTTTTGGGATATTTCCCTTGGGCTTTGAAGTCGAGTATCACCCTTCGAATTTTGGCGTTCGTCGCCCCCTGAAGTGTTTTGTACACACTCCACTGCTTTACCGGGCCAATGTTTAAAAATAACAGTTCGTATCCGGAACACGGTAATAAGGCCTGGATCAACGAAAAAATACACTTTTTAAAGTCTACAGATTTTTCAACGTAATTTTCTCTGTAGGTCTTTTTAGAGGAAGGTTATTTGATGCTTATAAATTTATGATCGATAATTAAATCTTAAAAAATGCAACCGCCTTAAACAGTAAGTATTTTAGGATATTTATTACACTTAATTATTTGCGATGCAAAAATAGATCAACAGCTTTTCAAAGTTCTTTATAATTATATATTTCGCTTCGTGTTATTTACGTAGGAAATTCTTAAGTTCAATGTTTTATAACCAAATGCCTGGGGTGATAGATAGGTTTCAGGTAGGCTTAAATTTTGACCTTTTAATTTTGTTACTGACGTTACGTCTTTTTATAACAAATTAATTGGCGTGGCGTCCTCTAATAATAAATACTTTCTTTCTTCTTTCTAATTAAGATATTTTCAATGTTGTTCATTTACAAAAAAGAATTTAAAAAAGAACCTAAATATTTAAAAATAAAATTAATAAATGCTGCTTGATTTTTGATTTATTTTTAAGTCGTTTTATTTATACAAGAACATATTCTACCTATCTAAATAATGAAATAGTCTTCTATTTCAACACTCTGTAAGAATTATATTACGAAAAAAAAAAGCGTGCGTTTCGTTGGCATGTCTAATAAATTTATTACTCGTATGAGCGTGGCCATGTCACTTTGTTTTATTATAATGTTCAGGCTAAATGAAAGGGTTCACGTTTGATTATAAAATTTTCGATGTTACTTTATTGTCAGACGACTTGTAAGAAAGTTGTATTTTTTTAGAAATAGGTACTAAAATAAACGTTTGAATCTGACTGTGAGGTCGCAGTTTCAAATCCAGTAAGAGCCGAAACAAGTGATTTTTGAAATTGTTTTTGAATTCATGTATGGATCATAAAATAATAAACATATAATCAACTGTGAAGGAAACCCACATTTCCGAGAAATGTGTTTCAGAGATGGGACCAAATCTGTATTCTCAAAGCTTCAGTTTAGGTAAGCGAAAACGCTAGGGATATGATATAATATCTGATAACTATCTTGTAAGGTTTTTATTGTGTAAACATTTTGCACAAATTAAAAATATATCTAATTTGATAAAAAAGAATCTGTGTCGCCATTTTGTAAAGGTTTATTAAAACTTGTCAGTTTTTTGCTAATGAATTATCCCAAGTAGGTAGCTGGGACATAGTGGATTGGATTTTTTTACGCTGGGTTATCAAGCGATTTTCAAAAGATGATATCCTTAATATTTTTTTTTATTTTTTTTTGTCCGTGTGTAATGTAATTATGTTGTCTGTGTGTAACTTTTTTATGGGCAACGCCTGAAATAAATGCTTTTTATTTTATTTTTATTATTTTTTTAAAATATTCTAAAGGCAAAGACTTATGCCATAGTGCCTAGTCTGACTTTAGGTTATCTGTTTTTTTCAAAGACAATTTCAAGGACTGCAAGCCTAACATTCATTATAGGTCTACCTAGGCCTTTTTAGAATCTGTCTCAATAGGTCAGTTTCGAACTAGTCAAATCAGTTTCTTTTTTCTAAACGTCAAAACTCGACACTACTAGGCAATTTCTATGAAAAAGCATACTGTGGCGTCATGAAAAACCGTGATAAAATACCTACATATCGGACTTATTATTGTTTTTCTTGATTAAAATTCTTAAATGAGTTAAATAGAAAAAAGAAAATGTTTTCCTTTAATTTTAAATCTGTCTTTATTTAGTTATCAGAATTTCATAATTTATCTTGAACCTAGTACGTTACACGACCCAATTAATGTGATGCTTGTAATCAGAATCATTCATATTATTTGAATAATCTTATTGAGGGTACAGTTTTTTATATCTTTATTGTAAATGATCTACTTTTCTTTTTTGGTATGTTTCAATCAAAACTAAAATTTGATTACTTGCTCGTTGTCTCTTTTTTATTGAGATTTATCTTTTTGTATATTATTTTTCTGTAGTTTACCTACCAAACTAGGTAGGTATATTGTATTTTTAAAATAATTATTAACTTTTATACCAATCCCTTTTTATTACTTTTAGTCTTTTTTCGAATTTTAAAGAATGCAGATTTTAATCTACAACACGTACCTAATTTACAATTAGGTATGCACAAAAAATATAGTTAAGTTAGGTATATAGCTGGGTACCTAGTAAACTATTATTTGATTGTTACATTTCGAATAATTATTTAGGTACCTATGTTGACAAGATTTATTACAATATAGGTATTTAAACTATGTAAATCCTGTTATAAAGTTAAAAAATAAGACCTGCTTAACAAGTGAATTAGAAAATATTCTAATTATTCGGTATAAAACAAGATTTACGTCACATTTTGATTTTAAAAACATTTTTATGTTTTTTTCGGTGTGATTAGAAATACAAGGAGTGATTATGCGTCGACACGGACCGACGGGTGCAAAGTATGGCGAAAAAATGCGCCTATGATGCGACAAGGATGCATCGCGGGTTACACCACCGCTTGCTATGCTTTTTAAAAAGTAAAATAGGGACTGTTTGTCACATTTGCTTTTAATTTTCCGTGTAAACTTAAATATGTAAAAATTTAGAAGTCAGTACACTTTTGCTAAAGGTTCTATTTTATTGTTTGCCTAATTTAACGAATTTTGCGTTTTAATTTCCAAATCTGATTCTGAAGTTTTAACGTTGCGCGTTTAGGTGATTTTGTTTATGCATTGAAACTTAGATTAAACATGTTTTCTATTGTTTGTAGTAGCAATAAACCTTTAAGAAGTTTTTGATTCTAATAAGATACTTGTAAAGTAATCACTTCGCAATGGCTAACGCTTGTTTTTTGTATCCAAGTTCATTATATGTGATATTCCAGTATCGGGAATGTTTGTCAACAATGTGTTTAGTTGCGAGAGCGCTGTAGTCGGAGTTATGATTGTAAACAGCGGCGGCGCGGCTTGCACCGCGGATATCTCACACCCTGCCTCACTTACCACCTCGCACACCACCTACACTACATGTATACGCAAATCTCATCACACACAACACTATAACAACGTCCAGACATTTGTAACAACGCGCTCACGATCACAGCGTAACGAGCAACGAGGAGCATCGAGGCGCACCGGGGCCGTACTGACCTGCCACTCTTGGTGATCACCATCTCGGTGCCCAGCTTGTGGAACTTCTCCCAGAGGTCCTTGCCCTCGAGCGTGACCTTGGGGTCGTCGACGACGCCGTCGTCGTCAGGCGGCAGAGGTGCGTAGGGAGGTGGCGGCGGCTTGAGCAGCGGACAGGGCGCGGACAGCGCGGCGGCAGCGGCCAGTGCGGCCGGCAGGTATGGCGGCGGCGGCAGCGCGCCCGCCGTCAGCAGCGCCGACACCGAGAAGTCGCTCGGCCGCGGCGCCAGCAGCGGGTGGAAGGCGACGGCGTCGCGCCGCTCCGCGCCCTCGAAGCGCATGCCCGCGCCGCCCGGGGCCCACGGCGCGCGCTCCACGGCCGACGTGCCCGTCGGCTCCAGGTGTCGCGCTCGCGCGCGCTCATGCAACGTCCATCACGCGCCGGCGGCGGCTGCTCGCGACACTCTCGCTCGTCCCGTGGCGACACCCGCTCGCGCGGCAGGCGTCAAACGACTGGCCGCCGGCGGCGCCGGCTGCGACACCCCTCCCGCCGCGCGCCGCCCAATGGCGCGTCTCGCGGCGCCCCGCGGCCCCCTCCCGCGCAGGCAGGCGGGGCCGCGTCGGCCGCGGCGCCACGCAGCGTTGTTTTTTCGTCGCGGGCGAGGTGTCCGCCGCCGCCACACCTCGCGGCCCGCGGGGGCGCCGCTAATCTGGTTAATGCGGCGCGCGGGGGCACGCTCGCTCGCGCCCGCACCCGCGCCCGCGCCCGCCGCCGCTTCTAATTGGACACGTTTCCGTTCGTTCATCAATTGAACTCGTTACGTTCGCAATATCTTTTGTGCGGCCCTCGTCGTGGCTCCGCGCTCCGGAGAGCTCATCGACTCATCCGTTGTCTCGGTCTCTGCTAACTTCCACTTTGCGAGTTGCCACAAAAGTTTTTGCTTGCAAACAAGTTTCGCTTCAAGTTTTAGGGAGATTTACAGTAGTCAAGTTATTCGGGAGTCAATCAGCCAAATCAAAATTCCGTCTATAAACTGCGGGATCTCTACATTGTGTTTACATTTTATTTCTGCCAGATAATAGGTATTAAATCGAGTTATAAGAACTATTTATCGTTTTACTATGAGTTTTCCTTGCTTCGGATACTTACCTATGTGAAATATTTTTATCACTTCTGTGTGCGAATCTGCTTTGTTCAAACACTAGTGTGTAGGTAGAGCAAGTGTAGAGTTAGTTGGGTTTCCGTTAGTTGAGTGATTTTATTTAACCAACTGTTGGATTGGTACCTATCGGATAGAGGAATTATTGTTGTGTTGTGGGTTAAACTTACTATTGACGAAGGTACCTACCTACCTAGGTAATAATTTTTGTGGGTAGGTATTTTGTAGGTAAGTAGATATTCCGATTTGAGGACTTTATTAACTTATTCAGAGAATAATAATTTGATAGGTACCTATAATAACTAAGTCATTTTATAGTTTCACAGTCAGTTAGTACCTCTGCGTTGTTTTAAGAAATCATTTATACTTATTTAACTTAGGTAGGTATCTCAAAACTTACCTATACAGGTACTTAATTTACCTATTGTTGAAACTATTGAAAGTAACTCAAGATTTTCGACATAATTTTACGATTACGAACACTAAGTAGAATAAATTAGTTTTGAAACTAATTTTTTTTTATTTTCAAAGCTAATTAATTAATCAGTCCTTTTACTACCTACTTTTTAAGTTTTATTTTTATTTTATTTCTAGCAATTTATGTTCATCTTCATAACATATTTATTTTGTAATAATACCTACTATATTTAGAAATCCAATACTAAATATAAGTAGGTACTATGCGTACTCAGGAACGTTACGATAACTTAATTTTTAAATTCCTGAATCTTTAGTGTATATAAAAAAACTGCAAAAAGCAAATATAAATTTCCGTCTAAAACACTAGACACCGTTCTTAATATATTTTAATATGTTTTATGCCATAAGATAATACAAAATTTAACGAAAATACCTTTAAAAAACCCTTTGTTTTGTTTTTAATTGTTTGAATAAATATATAGTACACCTTTAAAAACATGAAAATAAATACCTAAGTACGTTACGCGAGATATTTTAAGGCTCCAAACAATTTGTTGTAGAGGTTTTTATTCATGAGTCTTTAAATAAATACTTCAGTTTTATCATCGCAATGCAAGAATTGAGATTTTTACGACAATATTAAGAAGGTACAGTGCCTGGGTTGGTATTATTTTATATTACGTAAATGGAAAGACACTTTATTTAATAGGGATTAAAGGTATATGCGTGGTGGAAGTACGCTTGACTCCCATTGTAAGGTCGCAAGTTCGAATCCAGCATGGACCTAAACCTTTGATTTTCGAAATCGTTTTTCGAATTCATGTTTGGATCATAAATGATTATCACATGCTCAGCAGTGAAGGAAAACATCGTGAGGAAATCCACATACCCGAGAAATGCGTTTCGGAGGTATGTGATCTAACTTATTTTAGGCTGGTTTTCCCTTCGGGGGTTAGAAGGTCGCTCCTGTAAAAAACGGGACCTGTCAAATCTTCAGGTTAGGTAAGTGGACCCTGTGAAAACGGGATATCGTTAGGGAGATGTACCTAAGTAAATAGGTAGGTAGATACTGCGCCCGCATCCAGCGGCAAAGGTCTACTTATTGAAATTAAATTACCTATATTTATTTCTGTGTTTTGTATTTAGGTTACAGACAGCTGTTATTGAGTGCCACAAAACACTAGGTAGTATTTAGCACCGACCGACGGTTTTTCGTGCACTTCCAAACACGGCTGCGTAAAATCTTTTCTAGGTGAAAAGTTTTATGTGTTTAAGACAAAGTCCTGCGCTCGCTGTGTTTTCACCTTTTTATTGTTGCTAATAATTGGTTGAAAACATTTTAGACAATATAATATTGTGATAGCATCATAGGTGCTAGCATCACGCCTGAATCCCCGAAGGGGTAGTCAGAGGCTTATAATGAATAGGTAGCTACACATACTTCTCGTCAGCTATGCGTAACTTCTATGTAGTTAATAAGTGGCGAGCCTAATGCCATTAACCGGGCGCAAATCTTGGGATCATTATTCTGAATCCATGTTGAAAGTTTTTTTAAAAATATTGCATTAAAAATACTTACTTATATATTCCCTATTTTTCAAGTGGTGGCAAATTTTAGACTATACCCAGGTAGGTACCTAACATATTTTATTATAATCGCACGTAACAGTGCTTACAGTTATTAAAGAAACTTTAAGTTATAAACCACGCGTTTGTCGTTTAAATATTTGACTTCTTTATAAGTTACAAAATATTAATAACTCGTATTTTGAATTTATAATAAAATTCATACCAAAACAATAATACTTCAGAAAATTTCCATAAGAAATTAATAGCCAGCCATAAGAGTTGGAATTACGTAGACTGCCATACAACGCCATCTATCGGCGAGTAGCAAGTAACTCGAATACAAAGTATCCAAAATATTACGAATATTATTTACTTGCACGTTTACACACAGAATCATGAACTCACGCCTATAGTCAGTACTGGGGTGGAGAGTGAGCAGTATTCAGGAGATAACAAGCAGCGCAGTCGCTTTTGAGACGAAGTTCAGATGGCAAGATAGCCATCGTTAAGTACCTATAGAGGAAGGTTGTAAGACCTTCACCCGCATAATGATCTTAATTTAAGGTACTAAAGTAAGTAATATGTTGATGTGACCTCTTTGAGGCACATAATCCTCGCTGGCGCGTTATTCGAGAAGTAAATTTAAAAATGGAGCGCCCAGCACAATTTTATTTTTCTATAAGCTTTGTAAATAGGCCAGTTACCAACCAGTCAAATCAGTTACTTTTTACTAATCGTCAAAACACGAAATTACTATGGAACTTGACAAAATGTCGGTCTTATTATAACATTTTTCTTGATTAAAATTCATAAATAATCTAAGTGGAACAAATAAAGTGCTTTTCGCCAGCTTTTTGTTAGACGAAAATCTTGATAAATACATAGATAGATTCGTGTAAATGCGAGATGTCTCTTCTCTTCTTTTAATCTTTTTATCTCTTGTTGGAATGTAATCAATCTTTTCCAGCCTCTGTAGCTATGTATTTCGAGATGTAGATTAATTATAGAATTTGTTTACTATAAAAGGACGCCACACACAAAAACAAGACAATAACGTCACTTAAAAAAATCACAAAACAATTACAAAAAGCATAGGGGATGTTCATTAGAATGATCATAAGGTGGTGGCGGACGTCCTGAGATAAAAGGGCCTCACTCAGCACAAATCGCAGCGCGAACCACGACGCTGGTATTATGTGGACCCTGTAAGCCCTTAAATATTGCCTAGAATTTTCACACTAAGGAATTCTTAAGTCAAAAGATTGAACTGATAAATAGTGTGAACATGTTTATAAATATGCATCGCAATTGAAATGTTTACGTTAATCAGGCTTCATTAAGGCAACATGTTCATTATACCTTAGATCATAAGCAGTATAATTAATGCATGGTAGAAGGCATATCGCCGTCTTCCAGCGAAAAGCACTTAAGCGCCATTTTGAAAAAAAAAGACTTACCCATGTGATTTTTATCAATAAGTCCTTGGTTTCTTACAATTAATTTCAATTCCTGTAAAAATGTAAACTGTAATGTTGTACCTGGATTGAAAGAACCGTGTCTATTCATTGTGAGGTTTTGTTAACATGCGAATGTGATTTAAAAAACAAAACGATATATGGTTTTTACTATTGTTGGCAACACCAACTAAAATATTTATTTTTTGTGAATATTTTTTTTTACTCTGTCACTTTCTCTCGCTCTGTGTAACAAGCATTACCAATAAATCTATTAATCTCAAGTTGGGCGTTTAATTAGAATACCAGACCTCGACATATGGTCAAGTATATAGCATTCTTTCTTCAGGGAATTTGACTGGGTATAATAATATAGTAATAAAAGGTCTAATGATATATCTAATAATAATTGACGAACATGAAAATAGGATATTTGACTGGGTCAAAGATAAATTACAAAATGCTTACTTAGAAATACAAGCCAGTCTAAGAAGATCAAAAATCAACCTCATTTTACTTTTCGATTTATTTTCGAATTTTATTATGAATTAAGTAACAATGAGTACGACGTTTGACCGCTTCTATTGATGACGTCACAGGACAGTATTTGCATACAAACTCCGAAGAAAAGTTTGGTTTTGACGTTTCGTAAAAAGTATGTCATTTGATTAGGTTGTCAAGTAGCTTGATGAGAATTGGGGACTATTCAAAAGAAGAACTATACCCTATACCTATTTATTCTACGTTATAAAACATAACAAACAGAAAAAAAAACAAAACGAAAAAAAGAAAATATTTTTTATTATTAGGTACTTATTAAAAGACTAATTCGCGCTTAAATTATAGGCTGGTTGTGTTACGTATCTTGTACCCACGTTGTACCTATGATCGATATAGCTCCTAGCTAATTAGAACTCCTTACCTACCTAATTACCACCACGCGATGATGATAAACCTGTCACCATTCTTTTTTGTCACTCCCAAACCAGTAAATTATTAATGTAAGTACCACTTGAAAATAATAAAGTATAAAATCATAATGCAAACGAATTCACCGCAACGCAAAAAATATTCAATAATTCGCGACAATTCTAACCCGAAGTGAAATCCAATAAGTATCCCCTAAAACGCCTGGTTTTTGGAACCTTGTCGCACCATCACGTTGACGACTTCAGAGGTTATTATTAAAGATTTTTTATATATTTTCAATGTGACAAGGTTGTAGTTAAGGAAGAGGGGTGGAAGGAAAATCGGATAATAAGTGCGTTTCAAGAGTACGATCGGGAAAATTTGGTTATGAGGAGATTGGTGTTTCCTTAGAGGTCCTTTATAAGTAAGGGTTGTCATTGTCACAATTTTCATGTAAGTTTTTTTATATTCTCAATTCTTATACCTACTGAGTGTCGTGTGGGTTGTGAGGTGAATTACCAACCCCATCAACCCTGGTGTCAGGGTTACTATTGGGCCGCCAAAGACTCCTGACATGGCTCACGTAAAGACTACTTACTTACATCAGTAAGTTGTAACCGGGACCAACGGCATAACGTTCCTTCCGAAGCACGGATCATCTTACTCTCACACTCTCTTAGGGATCACAAAGTAATTTTTGTGTTATGTCCCCACCGGGAATCGAACCCGGGACCTCCGGATCGTAAGCCTAGCTCAACCACTGGACCACGGAGGCCGTTATTAATTATACGGCCGGCATTAACCTATACTTACCTAAACAAATAAAATCAAATCAAATCGAAGCAAATGGAATTCCATAGTCTCACCCCGGTTTACTAGCTTACCCCGGTGGGAAATAGGCGTGACTTTAAGTATGTATGTTTGTAACTATAAACAATATTGCATTTTTTATAGACATTTGCTTATATTGCGCACTTACTTTCAGCTAAGTACATGTGCAAATGTCAAATTGCAATATTGCTTTTTAAATGAATCGCCCACGGTGAAGGAAAACATTGTGAGGTAATCCACACTCCCGAGAAATGCATTTTCGGAGGTATGTGACCTAATTTGTGTGGGGCTGGTTTTCCCTTCGCGAGTTGGAAGGTCAGACAGGCAGTCGCTTCTGTAAAAAACCGGACCTGTCAAATCTTCAGATTAGGTACCTAAGCGGACCCTGTGAAAAACGGCATAATGCTAGGAAGATGATGATGAAATTAATTCAAATACAAAAATGTCTTTATTCAATAGATAACATAGTTACACTTTGAATCGTCAATTTTTACATAACGAACGTCCCATCTGCCTAAAACTACTGCAGCTTCTCACAACCTGTATAGCCGGGGAAAAGAAGCTTCAAGAAAATCCTCGGCACAGGGCCCTAGACGTTCTGTAAAAAAAATGCTTCAAGGTGGCTTTTTTAAACGCCTAGGTGAGATTGTGGTCAAACGTAAACCTATTTAAAAAAAAAACAACTGATAAGTAGGTAGTGTATATAACTATGTAGGTATGTTTATCCACATTCCGTAGCCACTAAATAATTGTAGGTACATTTATTTAGTGGCTACGGCTAAAAGTAGGTACTTTTATTAGGGTAGGTACTTTTTTGAACATTAAAGATACAGGATACAAAAACGGGGACAAACAATTACAGAAAAGTAGGACAGGTGGCCTTAGCAATACAGCAGTTTCTTCCAGGCGACTTTTGGGTAAGTACTTATAGGAAAATTTCAATATTTTCTTTCATTTCTTTTTTCAATGTGACAACCCTACATAACGAGGGGAGAGGTGTGTCTGTTAAATTATAATATCTGTTTTATTTTTAATTTTCTGGCCTGGTTACATAGTTATATCTGGTTGTGTCGGCGTCAAGTTTAGTGATTGGAATCAAACCATCTTATTTAGTCAAATTCAATTCAAAGTCAAACCATCACCTACATGAATGGGGCTTAAAGGAGTCGCCGTACTGTGTGAATGTGGTCAGCCGGATCAAACCATATCTCACATAGTGAACGAGTGCTCTCTCCACCGCTTCCCAGGTGGTATAGCCGAGCTGCACTGTATGACGGATGCGGCAGACTTGGTTAGGGGAGCTTCAGCTGGATATATGATCCACGCAGCATATTTTATTTTTTGTGTGCCATACGCAATAATCTTATTTATAAAATAATTATAATGATTAAGAACGCAATTAAATTAGGATTACGCAGGTCACGTCTGTCGGATGCCTAACAACCTGTGGGTTAAGAGCACCACAGAATGTTCTCCGAGTAGAGACAGACGCAGGCGCTGCAGACCCAGGCGGAGATGGCGCGACGACTTGGATGCTTTCCTGGAAGGCTGGCCGGAGGAAGATCTGGAGAGAGTCCTGGAAGAAATGGAGGGAGGCCTTTGCCCAGCAGTGGGACACTTTACGCTAGGCAAGTTAAGATGCAATTAAAAAGAAGTACGCAATAAAGAAAGCTCGGTGAGGTTGTGGGTACTCAGTTCATCTACCGCTAGAAATACCTCTGACTACCCCAAATGGGATGTAGTCGTGAGCTTATGTTAAGTAATGTTTAAAAATTCAAAGTTAACTTTTTCCTTGTAAACATGTTTTGTGTGGTATATGCAAGAATATATGTAATAAAAATGTGTATTGTATTCAGATGGATATAATGATGAAGCTTATGGTAACATGGCTCATCACCTACAACGTTGGTCTAACAGAAACCTTGGTGAGGTGTGGATACTTAGCTCATCTTTGACTACCCCAATTGGAATACGGACTTTTTTGTAGATTGAGGAGCTCGGTAGCGCAGCGGTAAACGCGCTCGGTCTGCGATTGTTGAAGTTAAGCAACTTTCGCAATGGCCGGTCATAGGATGGGTGACCACAAAAAATAAAAGTTTTCATCTCGAGCTCCTCCGTGCTTCGGAAGGCACGTTAAGCCGTTGGTCCCGGCTGCATTAGCAGTCGTTAATAACCATCAATCCGCACTGGGCCCGCGTGATGGTCTAAGGCCCGTTCTCCCTATCCATCCATAGGGAAGGCCCGTGCCCCAGCAGTGGGGACGTTAATGGGCTGGTGATTATTGAAGATTTGCCGCAGATGGCATTAACTACTTGGCCGGAAGCGGGAGCGCTGAAGGCTCTTACCCGGTACAACGTTTAAGACAACAGGCCTGAGGGTGCCAAGGAATATAGTAATGTGTTTATGTTACGTTCCTCTCTACCCATCAACAGACCAGGATATTGCGTAAATTATACGCAATACCCATCACATATTGACCCCAACTCCTACCCAATTTAACTTTACAACCAGAATATTTTCAACAACAATAAAATTCATTAATTATAGTCATACGTAATTGAGTTAAGCTTTGCGCGCATGCGCCGAGGGAGTTTACTCCGAGTAATTTTTATGGCCCATTTTCGAAGAAACAGCCTGGGTGGCCTTATAACCCGAACCAGTTAAACCAGGCGCCTTATGACCTTTAGAAGTTAAGAGAAGAGAGGTCATCGTTATTGGTCATCCGATGCGCAAGAGTTGAGGTGGGATTGTTAACGTTTTATTGGTAGGATAAAAGGTTTTTGCCAAAGTTGATGGTGGGAAATGTGACTGGGAAGGCTTGTTAGGTGTGCATTCATGAGAAATATAATGTACCCACTTTAGGACTCTGTCCCACCAACATATTTGACATTTAGTGAGACTTACAGTTCAATTTGTCAAAAAAGTTAATGTGACATGGTACCAAAGTGTATACATATTAATGCTCGTGACCGTAGGTACTGCTTTAACGGTAAATATGAGCCGTCAAAACGTCTAAACATAACATAAACGGCCTATATACGTCCCACTGCTGGGCACAGGCCTCCCCTCAATCAACCGGAGGGGGTACGGAGCATACTCCACCACGCTGCTCCAATGCGGGTTGGTGGAGAAGTCTTAAAGCGTCTTAAAGGCAATGTTGCTATTTGTCATTTTTGACATAATTATAATAGTAAACAAATGTCAAATAGCAATATTACTTCATCATCATCATCATCAGCCGTACGACGTCCACTGCTGGGCATAGGCCTCCCCCAAGGATCTCCACGACGATCGGTCCTGCGCTGCCCGCCTCCAGCGGCTTCCCGCGACCTTCACCAGAGCAATATTACTTATTTAAGTAGATGAAAAGGCTACTTCACAACCTAGTCAAATGAGATACTTTTGTCGAAACGTCAAAACGAAAGTTTTCTTTGGAGTTTGTTTGGAAATGTTCTCCTGTGACGTCATCGATAAACGCGGTCAAACGTCGTGCACATTGTTACTTAATTCTTAAATACAATTTGAAAATACGTCGATAAGTGAAATGAGATTTATTTTTGATCATAAAAAAAAATTCAAAGTAAGTAAGTAAAATGTTCATTTTTCATAAAAAATACAGAAAATTTTGTTACAATAAAAACCCCACAAAACCAAATCCTCGGTTTGTCTGTGGGAGTGGAGTTCGCTTAGTTATTATGTTTTAAAATACTTACAGTTAACTTATAGCTAAAAACAGCAATATTGCTATTTGACAGTTGTTTGCATTACGCACTTACTTTGATATGTGCAAATGGAATTCTATAGTCTCTGCTTACCCCGGTGGGAAATAGGCGTGAGTTTATGTATGTATGTATGTTTGATATGCGCATGTCAAATTGCAATATTGCTTTCTTAGATGAATCACTTCGATGTGGTCATTTTAACACCCCAGGTATCAAAAACACTTTTGACCGAGTAATCGGCGCTGCAAAATCGGTGTTGAACAAATCAAGATCCATACAAAGTTCGTTAGTCTTTAGTTATTACTAGGACCCCGATACCGACCCCGCCGGCGTGGACGACGATTTCCCTCAATCAGCGCTTATCGCTATCGACGCACTAGGGTCGATTATTTTTTTCAAATATTTTCCTCTCATTCGACGCCCTGAGCCGAGGTTCGCGCCCAACTGGGCACCCTCAGGCCTGTTGTCTTAAACGTTGTACCGGGTGAGAGCCTTCAGCGCTCCCCATTTGTCCGGCCAAGTAGTTATTGTCATCTGCGGCAAATCTACAATAAGTCACGAAAAAAAAATAGTTATTACTCTTGTAGGATGTTATACCTAGATTGGCAAGTCTAGTATTAGAGACCCGTCTGCACGCATGGCTTGTCCTGCGTACCCTCTTGAGACCTAGGGGAGCCGCCTTAGTAGGTACTTAAGCATGCCTACTACCACCTAATATCTATAGTACTTAGATCTAGAGATATATCGAATACTAGAACAGCTAAATTATGTTTTAATTTGAAATCAAACGAAATAATTTAATTTATTAACGGTTGAGCGTTGGACTCACGATCCGGAAGCCCCGGGTTTGAATCCCGATGGGGACATATCACAAAAACCACTTTCTGATCCCTAGTTTGGTTAGGACGTTACAGGCTGATCACTTGATTGTCCGAAAGTAAGATGATCTGTGATTCGGAAGGCCCATTAAGCCGTTGGTCCAGGTTACTACTTACTGATGTACCTATGTAGTTGTTACATGAGTCATGTCAGGGATTTTTAGCGACTCACTAATAACTCTGACACCAGGATTGATGAGATAGGTATGTTTCATAGTACAGGTAATATTTTGAGAATATAATACTCGTATTATGAGAAAGAAGGTGGTATTCCACCTCACAATGCACACGATATGATGGAGATTGAATTTATTTACGTTTTTCATTATTCCAAGCAATTTGTTAATAGCAATTGAGTGTGGGACTGTGGGAATCCAAAAATAAATAGTCGTGAGATTATGTTAAGCTTATTTTATAAGTAGATTTATTAAATCTTAATATTGAATGAAGCGATTGATGAATGTGGAGGAAGCAAGGGAAGTGTGTTAGGATCGAAGCAAATGAAATTACATAATCTCTGCTTACCCCGGTGGGAAAGAGGCGTGAGTTTATGTATGTATTTATGTATGTAATACTGAATATCCATTTTAGCGATGCCCTGCATAACTGTTTAAATATTTGCGTCACCGTCTGTAATGGTCGAGTGAACTGTGTGAAAACTGCACTTAAGATAAATTAATAACTCATTGGTGCAAGCATTTTTTTTTAATTTGTTTAAATTCTGTGATGTATTGTGTGAATATGAAAGTCGATTCGGATAAAATAATTTGGAATTCAACTTCTTGTACCAGCCAGGTTATTACAAAACTTAGCCTAGAGGGTAATGGTCTTGATTTCTGCAGACACCTAAAGTTACGTTCAGTTAGTGGTTGGTTAGGGGCCTTTGGCGGCTCAATAGTAACCCCGACACCACGGTTGATGAGGATGGTACTCCACCTCACAACGGACACGATAGAAGAAGATCTAAATTTACACCTGTAATTTTCTTATCCGCCGAAAAGGAAAAACACAAGTAATCGACAGGCATAAAATTTATATAACCCTCCCAAAGTTTTATACTGACCAATAACCCGACAGAATTAAGTTGACAGCACACGTTAAACGGGTTGCAAATCAGCGAGAAGCCTATTTTATTTGCCCGGGTTATTCATTCATCTGATTTTTTAAAATTGGCCAATAACCCGACATAATTAATGATCACAGATTGTAACTGGTATGGTTACGTAGGGAATCAACTAAAATACAATTATACTTTATTGCACCAAAATAAAAGAAAATATTTACAAAAGACACTTTAACTAGGTACATGGCAAATGGCAGCCTTATTTCTAGACAGCCATAAGGCGAGGAAATATGTAAAACAATAAAAGATTGCGGGTGCAAAGTCAGTACAACTTACCAATAATTATATAAGTAATATACGTACATTTATAAATAAATATATACAAAAATAATACAGGTTGTTAGTGATTTCGTAACAAATACTGAGGGGGATGATTCAGACCATGATTCTGAGATGATATCAAGTGGATTTTCCCGTCGGAAAATTCATGAAAATTTTAGTGTTTTTTGAAACATTTTTATCCATACTTTTTAAAAATTAATATCACGTAGTTTCTAGAATTTATTTCCGGTTAATGACAAAAAAGTTCAAATAAAATCAAAAATATTTATTCTTCAAAATTGACTTACATTGTTAGCTCTTTTGAACGTCAAAAATTAAATTACATATTATGTAACTAGCTGCAAAACTACTACTACATCGGGAGCTGTATCGCCGAGGGAAAGACGTGGCCAGAAAACTTCCCGGCACAGGGCCCTACTCCTATTGTTTCATGTTTTCCTTTCTTTTTGACAGGCTTGACTCGGTTACATGAGATTTAAACATAGCTGGCAAGGAGTGGGTGTCTATACTAAACACCTCTGCCTACCCCTTCAGGGATATAGGCATGATGCTATTTTATATGTTATATTGATAATTGTTCCAGCCTGTCTCCGGTCTATGCTTTTCTTATTCTATTTTTCAATGCCGCTCGACACAGCTTACCGAAGCAAAATTGGCTTGATTATTATCATTTTAAAGATAAGGGCTAAGATTATTATCATTTTAAAGATAAAGATAAAGATCTAGAGATAATAAAATTGTAGATAATAATTGAATTATACATTTACGCTCTTTTAATTACTATGTTGAACTACGCGTGTGTTCTTGTTCTGTCGTCGTGACGCCACCTGGTGGCGAGCGGCGGTACTTAAATAGTTTATTTTGTTTTTGTACTATAAAAAACCTGATGATGAATTTTCTATGCAAAACTTGTTTACGGTAGTTATGAATAAAGTGGGAAAAAAATGGACACGCAATTTTATTTAAATGGCCGCACTGAGGGAAAAGATGATTAATGTCTGTACACACACATTGTAAGTACATTCAAGATTATTATTATAATCTAATTATTTATGGAAATTATTAAAACTATTTTTCTTAATTAAGAAATTATTTCTGTTCTCAAGAGAAATATTGGAGCCTAAAGCTTTTATTGAAAGCTCATATAGATACCTATCAACCATAGATAACATAATAACAACCGACAGCGATTTTTTTTACAAATGGGTACCTACATCTTGGACTGTTTAAAATTCCACAACACTGTCAACTTCATTCGAAACGCCACTAAAAAAAAATCAATTTGAAAAAAAAAAAAAAACATTCTTCCAGAGTTTCGGCGTTTCAGAGACGGCGGCGCAAGTTACTTTCAAATTAGATGTCTACAACACGAACAAAAAAGGATCTATTCGTTACAAATATTGCACACGACGACGGGTTCGAAACGAGTAAAAATAAAATCAACTGACATTCTATTTTTCTCTGGAAAGGGCTCTGCGCGCGCATTGTGGCTGCGCGGGCGCATAAAACGAGCACGACCCGACGCGCTCGGCAACCGACGCGGGAGCGAGACCGACGTATGCCACCTCCGTTGGAGTGATAAAGATAGCTATATTAAGGGCGTTCCGTCATCAAATTTCGCATCCAATTAATGCTCAGTGGGCTTCCAAGTGGGCGGGGCGTGCGCGATCCAGGCTAATAGGGATCGAGCTAAAATGATCTATAGATCGATGCGCAGACGCAGTGCAGCGTATTGTTATCGTTAACATCGTGGATTATTTATTTGGCATCTACTTTTGACGTCTGAATACGATCGTGTGGGGGTTTCATAAATTTAAATTCGATTTTGGGATTAAAGGTTGGGTGATGATTTTTTTGGGTGGTATTCAATGGTATTGGGTCTATTTTCGTAATTTATTGCGCAAAACTGTCATGAGTTATTATTTTTTATTAAGTGTACTAACACAGTTGGCTCACCACCTATCATGATGCTCTAACAGAAAGTTCGGTGGGTAGTACTTAACCTTAGTTCATCTTGCGTCTCTGACTATCCCTTCTTCTCCTACAATTCAAGATTGTCACTCATTCTGTCGACTCTTCCTCCACTCGACTTGGCCTCAGTAGGTACTTGACTTCAGGACTTTACTCCCTGGAGTCGAGCATATCACACTGCCAGCATACGAAAACTATGACGTTATGCCTTACTGGAGTATACTCGAGTTAAGGTTGGGCGCTGTCTAAGAATACCAATTTTAAGCTGAGTTTGAGGAAACCCTTCTTCTATCGTGTGGGTTGTTAGATTACCAACCCCATCAACCCTGGTGTCAGGGTTATTATTAAGCCGCCATAGGCCCCTGACATGACTCATGTAACGTCAACGTACTTGCATCAGTAAGTAATGACCGGGACCAATGGCTTAACGTGCCTTCCGAAGCACGGATCATCTTGCTTTTGGACAATCAGTTGATCAGCCTGTACGACCAAAAACAAGATGGGCGGATGTGGTCAAAAAGGATCTGTGCATGTGCAAGGTCTCCGAGAACGACACGTCTGATAGAGCGAAGTGGAAGAGAAGGACGGAGAAGGCAGACCCCACCATCAGATGGGAATAAGAAATGCTAAGGAGAGAGAGAGAGAGAGATGATCAGCCTGTAGTGTCCTAACCAAACTAGGGAGGGAAACCTTGAGGTCGCCTCATAAAGGTCGAGAAAGATTCCAGATCTTAGAATACTAGTGTAAATGTCTACAATTTAACAATTTCAAAGGAGAAAGCCTTCGCCCTAATGAAGATATAAACGCAGATACACGTATAGATATGTATGGAAAGTGAACACGGTTACAAGGGAAGTTACAATGGAGAGAAATATCTGCGTTAATTAACTAGTGTGAACAAAAGGCTAGACGAGAAATGGTTGTATAGAGACGTGGAGGAAAATATAGGGCAGACAGACAGACAGCACACACGGCCGTATTTCTTATTAGGGTAGGTAGAGCCATTCTTCTATCGTGTTAAGACCATTACAAAATAGATTGTATGTTTGTTAAGTGAATGTGTAAAAGTATTCGAACCTTTGATGCATGTTAATACTGTCCAAAGATATATTATAAAACAATTTAAAATAGTTTTAAGTTTTTATGATAAGAATTTTGTTTGTAACGCAATGTATACCGGGTGTTATATATATATAGCTGTAATGTAGCAAATGTGAGTGTAAATAATTAAATAAATTAAAGAAGAAAAATGATCATTAAAGTCATGAAACTGTGATAGTCGTGTTCGGATACAGAACTTTCATCATGAGCTCGGCTCTAAACCACTGAATTCAAAGTGACAAGTTTGAATTCAAGTTAATATCACGTTCTTTCCAGGATTTGTACCATGTTAATGGCTATATCTATATTCTACACTCCTGTCTACCTCGTCTGTGATACAGGCGTGAATTTGAGTCTACAGATTATCATGATGTTAACTATCTATAATGTGTTCCAACCTATCATGTCAAATCAGAGCTTTTTACATATATCTCATGTGGGTTATGAGACCAATAATAAACCGGGTGGGAGCCTTCAGCGTTCCCCATTTGCCCGGCCAAGTAGTTAATGCCATCTGCGGCAAATCTATAATAAGTCACGTCAAAAAAAAATAGACCGATAATTGACTTCATCAAGTCTAATGTTAGGTTTGTTATTGAGCTGTCAAACAAACAAAAATAAATTCCCTTTTTAAGTTTTTAAATTTCGAGCTTTAAGATTTTAAAGCACGAAATCATCTTATTTTTCGGACTATCAGGTGTAAAAGATATCTGTACAAAAACCTTTAGGACAAATAACGTAAAAATAAATAATTATACAAGAACCATTAACTACATCTGCAAGAACCCAAACCTCAAATAAAAAAACAAAACAAAAAAGTAAAAAATAAAGCGACCAAGTACCACCCTATATCCAGTGTTGCACTACGTAGTGTCAAATTACCCCTAATTATTTACCCGCGGCCACCGGAACCGAGCGGGCAATGGAATTAGATCCCAAACAGCCATAATTGAATCTCTTGCCTTTTTGTTAATGCTCACACAGGGTATAATCGTGTTTCGGAAGTAAATTTGAGTCGCCTTGTAAGTTAGGATTTTGGGTTTTGTTTAACAAAGTGTAGAGTTGAAATCTTTAGAATTTGGTTAGTCAAACGTTCTATTTTTAAATAGAAGTATATAAGTATAGGTATATGATATAACCAGCCCTTGTCTGCATTGTCTATGTTGCTTTTAGAATGAGTGAGGTGTATAGAATATGAATATTTAAAAACCTTATTAATTAACTAACCATAATTAAAACACACAATAACTGGTTTTTACCGCGTTTAAGTCAGGGATATGAGACTCCCGATATTACGACAGTGTTCCAAGTGCCATGATCACGAGATGATTGATAAGAACCCGTTATTATGTGTTTTAATTATGATAATAACCGCGTAAACCTAAAACAATGTTTAACTAACCATGCCGTGTTTTGGGTGGCAATCTAGTTAGTACCTATATTACCTATTTTTACATGCCATGATTTCTACCTTTCAAATAAATAAAATAAAAAGTCATCCATCAACCATAAAGTTGCCTTACTTATAAATCACACCAATTTCTACCAACAGCGACGGTCCCGCTTAGAGATAATACCAGTGCATAACTTCTGTACTGTCTCCCAAGATACAGGTTAATTCCTAGTTTGAGAGCCAGAGCATATTGCTGTGTTTTTCTAGATAAGCTGCTAATGTTACTTTCTGTACCTTTTCTTCTTTTGGGAAATGAATATAATTATAATTATTAAAGAAGAACAATCTTCTTCTATCGTGTGGGTTGTGAGGTGGACTACCAACCTCATTAACCCTGGTGTCAGAGTTACTATCGAGCCGCCGAAGTAACCGAGACCAACGGCTGAACTTGCGAAGCACTGATCATCATCTTATTTTCGGACAATCAGGTGATCAACCTGTAATGTCCTAACCAAACTAGGGTTATCACAAAGTAATTTTTGTGATATTTCCCGACCGGGATTCGAACCCGGGACCTCCGGATCGTGAGCCTAACGCTCAACCACTGGATCACGGAGGCCGTTGTAGATGAACAATAAAATACAAAGTCACATAAATAAGACATCAAAAATATTGACAACGCATTTCTTATGGAGTCTTTTTAACACGATCTTACTTAATTCTTGACATTAAGAAGTTTTTATGTCAGTTTTTTGCGATACTTTTGCTTGCTTAGGTTTTGTTTCAATAAATTGCTACAAATAAACAGTTTAAAACGTCTAATTAAAAACCGAACTTGTTTGTTGTACCAACTTCGGTTTTATTGTTTTTGAGATAAGTTTATTTTGTATTCATTTTTATGTCGCCAAGATTAGAGTTAAGAAAAATGGTTATCTTAGATATTTAAGTCGGCTTCCATAAATATTTCATTTGCTGAACATCTTAGTGACACAGGGTTCGAATCCAACTAGGCACCTTCAGGCTTGTAACTTAAATTTTGTACCGGGTGAGGGCCCTTAGCGCTCCCCATTTGTCCGTTAATTAATGCCATCTGCGGCAAATCTACAATAAATCACGTCAAAAAAAAAAAAAACAAAGGGTCTGAATCCCGCCCTGGGCTCTGAACCACTGAATTCAACTTTAAGAGTCTTAATTCATGTTTTAATCATAGATAATTGATATTATAACGTGGTTGCCAAGATTTGTGCCTGGTTAATGGCAATATGCTCTATGGGACTTAAAACTTAGCTGGCGAGGAGTGGGTATATACACCTCTGCCTACCCCTTCGAGGATGCAGGCGTGATGCTTTGTTGAAGATGATGACGGACGATAATAGTGACATTACTAGCCGAGCACGTAAAACTGTCGGTCTCGACTACAATATTTCCCTCAGTATGTATGTACCTAAGTAGTCGTTAAAACGGTGTGCTCACGTGCCCTCACTGTGCGCGGGAGTTCACTGTAAAGATAGGCTACATAAGCCATCTTCGGGCGCATCAGCGTCGTGCCGACTAGGAGTCGAAGTGGTCGCCATGGCCGAAATCGGTCGGAGAGATCATCATCATCAAGTAGGCGTTTCATGAGCCATGCTAGGAGCCTATGGCGGTTCAATAGTAACCCTACTAGGATTAATGAGGTCTGTCATTGACACAACTCTCACGAACACGGCGACCAGCTGTAAGACGATTCCGTGCTGCAGCGTTTCATCCGCGCGACATACACACCATACAAATTGAAATAACCCAGACATTTAACATCTGCACCAAATTCGTTGTCACTATAATAATATTAGTTTACAGTCCTTTAGTAACACTAACCTACAAATCATGATGCGTTGAAAATAATTGTGGTTTGTCGCTTATGTACCAAGCAATATGGTGACAACATAAGTATACAGCCTCGCCTTATTATTACCACAAATAATACACTTTTTTGTCACTAGCAACACAGATTTCGAAATTCGAACATCTGTCGACACTCAATAGGTGCATTGTCACCGTTCCTTTTTTAAATTTTGACAAAAGGCGTTCGGAAGCGTAGGGTGTTTAGAACCTGCCGAGGGATTATTTGGAAATTTCGACTTTATTGCGCTGGGAACACAGAAAATGTGCGTAGAATTGTATAATTTTAAGGTTTCGTTGGGTGGGGCGGTGTGTTCCAGTGTTGAATTTCGAAGGTTTGTGACCGAATGGGAATCGGTCGCTTGCCATATCAAATAACTAAGGCTCTACTAAGCTGTAGAAAGTGTCTTGTCCCGGTTTGAATTTCGTTTTTTGTTATTTTCTTTACGTATAGATGCCTCAGCGGTTACGTTGGAGCGGCAGTGGAAACCACGTGTCATCATATCAGGTATGAATTATGATCCAAACATGAATTCAAATTCATTCAAGTCGAATTTAGTGGCACTGCGATGTAAGGGTGGTATTAATAAACCAATCTCAGCTTTGAGACTGATCTCAAGATCATGTCAGTGTGACAGTTCCTATCTAAAATCAGGTACTTGCGCTTGATCTTGAGGACAGTCTCAGCTGAGATTAGTTTATTAATACCACCCTAAGTCGCGCATTCTCCGAGGAGGGGGATTAAAATGGCCACATCGAAGCAATTCATCTAAAGGAGCAACATTGCAATTTGACATTTGCGCATATAAAAGTCCGCAAGGCAAACTAATGTCAAATTAATAATTATAATTATTTTATATTATATATAGCTGCAAACCCACTGACTGACTGACTGACTGACTGACTCACTCACTGACTCACTGACAGGGTTGTTCTCCCAGAAGGAGCGTCGGGGGGTAAAAATGGTGTATGGGGGGTGTGATCGGGACCTCCCGGTGAGTATGGGAAAACTTCCAGATCTTGGAAAACTGCTCCGCATCAGGGAGACACCCTACAGTCTGGCGAAACTATCGCACCTGGAACTTTTCTGTTTTCACGAAACCTATTTAAATCTTGGTCAAATTCTATTGTGGGTGAAAAAAAATCAAAATGGCGGAAAAACAAGATGGCCGCCATACAAAATTTTGTTTTTACAGAAAATGTCTCGGGGGTAAAAATTATGTATGGGGGTGTGATCTGGACCTCCCGGAGAGTATGGGAAAACTTCTAGATTTTCAAAAACTGCTCCGCATCAGGGCAGCACCCTACGGCCTGGGAAAACTATCGCTCCTGGAACGATTCTTTTTTCACCAAACCTAATAAAATCTTGGTCAAATTTTATCGCCGGTGAAAAAAAAAAATGGCCGAAAAACAAGATGGCCGCCATACAAATTTTTGTTTGTCCAGAAAATGTCTCGGGTATAAAAACGATGTATAGGGGTGTTATCGGAACGTCATCTTGGAAAACTGCTCCGCATCAGGGAGACACCCTACGGCCTGGCAAAACTATAGCACCTAGAACTTTTTGATTTCACGACACCTATTTAAGTCTTGGTCAAACAAGACACGGCGG
Organism: Pectinophora gossypiella; assembly: GCF_024362695.1. Classification (NCBI taxonomy): domain Eukaryota; kingdom Metazoa; phylum Arthropoda; class Insecta; order Lepidoptera; family Gelechiidae; genus Pectinophora; species Pectinophora gossypiella. Next base: position 11,294,752 of record NC_065423.1, read on the forward strand.
CGGGAAAACAAGATGGCCGCCATACAAAGCTTCGAACTAATACAGGACACGCGAGCAGCTTGCTGCGAGCGAACCACGCGACATCTAGTTAATAACTAAAGGTGTAATATTGCTTTTTAGATGAATTGCTTCGATGTGGCCATTTTAACTTCCCTGGTCTTCTTATACCATGGTCAATCCAATATATGTATTTTTATCACTGTCACTCTCGACTATCATAATCGTTTGCAACTCGGCAAAGGCCACAGACAATGCGGCTGCACACAAACACATAGAAACAAAATACATAAATATATTTTTTAAATATATTACATTTACTTACAACCGTTTTCTAAGGATTGTAAACAATTAATTACACTTGTTAATTTTCCCTTTTAAAGTAACTTGTCAACACTCCCTTTTTAACATTAAGTACCTTATTTGGTTTTTACGCCAAATGCGTTTAATTGATTAGTATTTTTATTGCGTAATTAAGGTCTGTTCTTTACGGGGTAGGTAAGTAGTTAACTTAGAAGCAACGGAGTTTTTTCAAAACAGTTTCTTGCAAAGTAATAAATTAACTGGTTGCACTTAAGACCTCCTGGTTACATATCGTTTCTATAATAAAGTAAAAACACCTACAATAACATACATTTTATAATTCATCTCCCTAGCTAAAAACGGGATGATGTTGTTCATAGGGTCCGCTTACCTAACCTGAAGATTTGACAGGTCCGGTTTTTTACTGAAGCGACTGCTTGTCTGACCTTCCAACCCGCGAAGGGAAAACCAGCCTAATACAAATTAGGTCACAAATGGTCAAAAATCAATTTCTCGGGAATATGGGCTTCCTCACGATGTTTTCCTTCACCGCTGAGCACGTGATGATCATTTATGATCCAAAAATGAATTCGAAAACAAATTCGGTTTAGTGTGCTGGATTCGAACCTGCGACCTCAAAGTGAGAGGCAAGCGTTCTAGCAACTGGACCACCACGTCTCCGGCGCTCAAAAACGTCATTCCTCTACAAAAATTATAATTCTGATGATGTAACCGACTAAATTAAAGTCCATCTTAGTAATTGAAGGCCTTTTAGAACGAACTAATAATTAATAACCCATCAACATCAATTAGAGCCGTTAATACGAAACAATAAAACGACTAGCAAAAAAAAATAATGCAAAAAGTAAAGTTAAAAAGGGTGCATAACATAAATAAACTCACGCCCGTAAAGCTTAATGGAGCGGACAGGGCCAGAAGTAATCAGAAGGAAACTTGCAGCATTTGTATAAATTAAATACTCTAGCCATAGCCATTGCTTCTATGCTGTTCTGGGAGCAAATAAAAAAAACATAGAAAACGTTCAGCTGCTTGTCTTCCCGGGCATGTCGTAAAAACCGACAGAGGGATTGTGTCCTCTAACATGATGGACTAATTTTATGGGCGATAGGCTGATCCCGTATCACCATAAGGTTTATCATATCCAGCTTACGACATCGTATCAACAGTGGTTGCAAGTTGTCTTTGATTACTTGTGGCTCTGCCCACCCCATTAGGGATTACGGGCGTGAGTTTATGTATGTATGTATGTACTCTAGCCATAGAGGCGGCCAATCAGCTCGCGACACCAAGCACTTCAGAAGCCCGATACCGACCCCGTCCACGTGGTCGACGATTTTCCTCATTCAGCGGTTATCGCTATCGACCCACTAGGGTTGATTAATACTTTCAAATATTCTTCCTCTCAGACGACGCCCTGAGCGTTCGCGTCCTACTGGGCACTCTCAGGCCTTACACCCAGGCGTAATTGCATCTTCCACCTATTATTATTTTGATCAAAATAAATAGAAGCGGTATGATAGGCAGCAACATAGTTCTATAGGTTTATAACGTGATCCAAATATTAAGCAACAATTATTTTTATATATGCTTCTGCTATTATAGATATTGTATTTTGGAATAATTATGTACCCGAGTAATGAAAAAGCAGGTAATTATCACGTTAAATGTGTACAACGCAATCTATTAATATAGAATTTGGGGAAAGTAACCTGGAAAATCCCTCATTCCTCATAATGTTACCACATGAATAAAATACTTATTTTTTTAGTTAATAAAAAACTATACTAGGCACTTAACCCAGGGGAACGTAGTAAAAAGAAATTCTCACCACCAAAAAAAAAGCATTAAGATAAACGTTAAAATCGCGCGCCAACCGCACTTGTCAAAAATATTCAAATCGATTATTACTTCTTTAGAATTCGAACTCGGATCACCTTCCTGTCTTCATATTTTTTTTGGAGCAACAATAGGGAGGAAGCGGCAACCGCAAGACGTCAAAATTACCCCCAATGTCCCTAATTATACATTATTTTCCTATAATTTTGCGGCTTCTTAGGCCCTCCACCGGCTATTGTAACGGAAACGAGTACAAATCAAACACATTACCCTCTTTCATCGGGGTTGGTTAAAAACGGTTTTTTTGGAGAATTAAAAAGTCATAAATTATCGTGAAAGCGGTCAGTTGTTTGGAAATGATATGGTGTTTAATTTTATGAGGTAAAGAGTAAGTAAGGGTTACTGGGATATTATCTTTTGTTGGGATTGGGACAGCTTGATTTCGTGGCTGTTAGGGTTGCCTGGATAAAATTGCTTTCGAGTAACGAGACGACACTTTTGTACACCGTAATATAATGTGTTCGTTATTTAAATGCAGCTTCATATGGACATGTATGCGTTCACGTGTTCACGTCGAGGAAATCTTTCACAACATAAGATGAGTACAGTCATGAGCAATATAATGTTTTTTAGGACTCTGTCGCACTAACATATTTGACATTTAGTGAGACTTACAGTTCAATTTGTCAAAAAAGTCAATGTGACATGGCACCAAAGTGTATACATATTAATGCTCATGACTGTACGACTGTATTCCCACATGGAGTAGTCTTAGGTACTTATAATCCGTCGCAAGATGATTTGAGTACCCACGCTTTAGGTACCGGAGCTTTCTGTAATACCAACGTGATATGTTGTGAGCCGTATCACCGTCTGTAATAGTCGAGTCGAGCTAACTGTATCACTGAAAATTGCGATGGAGGTGGGCAGAGCCGCAATACATGATAACTGACAGCCACTTTTGATACGAAATCCTGAGAAGAGAGATGATCAGCCCAGCTTTTACGACATTCCCGGGAAGATAGGCAGCTGAACGCGTGTCTCATCATCATCTCCCTAGCGTTATCCAGTTTTCCACGGGGTCCGCTTATCTAACCTGAAGATTTGACAGGGCCGGTGTTTTACAGATGCGACTGCCTGTCTGACTTTCCAACCCGAATTAAAAAAAAAACATTTTATTATCCTTCACCGCTGAGCACGTGACAATCATTTATGATCCAAACATGAATTCGAAAATAAATTCGAAAGTCATTTGTTTACGGCCGTGTTGGGACGAACGCGTGTCGATTAGTAAGTATTTAAGATGGAAAAATATCAATACAAGAATTACACGCGCATAAATCTCATACAAGAACTACACGAAAGGTGTTTTAGGCGTCATAAGGAGCTGTGAGCCAGTTAAGTTAACAAATAAGCTAGTCTTAGTTATCTAAACACAAATACAAGAGCTTTACAGCGTCCTCGTGGTACGGAGCAGCGTTAACATCGGTGTAGGCTATATCGGTGCGTTGCGCGTTATAAATAATGGAGGACGGCCGGCATAGCGCGCCGCGGACTAGGCGCCGGGCATCGAACGCGGGAGGTGTAGAGTCGCCTTAACATCACAATGTTCCAACCAATAAAACGAGTTGTAGCGTTGACAGCGACTCTCCGAACGGCGATTCTCGCAGACTCGCCGTAGCGGGAATTGCCGTTCGGCATGCGGCATTGGTTGGTTGGTTGATTGGTTGGTTCGGTTTTGGTTGCGGCATTTCAATAAAACTGTAGCGCATTTTATATCGTTAATATTAAAAAATGCTTTTCTGATGAGGCAAAAATGGAGACTCGAGTTTTCTTAGAGTTATGAAAAGCTGTCTACACTGAACGGGTCAGAAGAGTAATACAACTTATTATTTAGATGAAGTAGAACAATTTTAAAGGCCAGCAGTTTCCTTAGAAAACTCTACATATTAATGTAGATTTTACTATGATTTTTACATTAACCAACGAAACAGTGTTATTAACAGACTTCAAAAAAGCAAAAAGTTTTCAACTCACATATTTTTTTTTTTTTGGTACAACAATCTACATACTTAACTCACAAGAAGAAAAAAAGTTTTAATACCCTTCTACATTTATAATTTAGATGATAAGTAAGGCAGGCTCCACACATTCCTCTGTTCAAGAGCTTGGGTGGCGCCCACCGCTATAAAATTCGGACAGCGGCGCAGAATCCCACAGATTCCAGCTTAATATTAATTGACGATCGAATCCACTAACCTTCACCCCCCCTCCACCCTCTTTCACCCTTAACCCCCCTTCACCCGTCCACCCACGATCTCCACTCAAATATCTCCGTCAACTTTTTTAAAGTTCGATGACAGACCGACATCATATTTTATAGTTTTTAGTTGATCGTTTAGTATTATTATTTTACGATAACGGCCTCCGTGGCCCAGAGGTTAAGCGTTGGGTTTACGATTCGGAGGTCCCGGGTTCGAATCCGGTAGGGACATATCACAAAAATGACTCTGTGGGCCCTGGTTTGGTTAGGACATTGCAGGCTGACCACCCGTTTGTCCGAAAGTACGAGAAGACACGTAAAGCCGTTGGTCCCGGTCACTACTTACTGATGTACGAGTAAGTACGTAGTCGTTACATGATTTATAGATTTATGCTGTCTAATAAAAGTTGAAGTTAAAGTTGTTGTTTTTGGGGAATGCAGCCTGGAAAGGTCCTCACTCTGATACCTATAGTCGTGAGCTTAATTTTTATGTATATGTCATGGCCAGATCTTAGAATTGATCATTTCATGAACTGGTCATATTTCATGAAATATAGAATAGGTATCATTCGTTGGCCACATCATGATGTAGTTTGACAAAGGGGGGTTAAAATGGCCACATCGAAGCAATTCATCCAAGAAAGCAATATTGCAATTTGACATTTGCGCATATAAAAGTAAGTGCGCAATGCACACAAATGTCAAATTGCAATATTGCTTTCTTAGATGAATTGCTTCGATGTGGTCATTTTAACCCCAGATCTTAGAATTGATCATTTCATGAACTAGTCATATTTCATGAGATAGAATGTCATTCGTTGGCCACTTCCATCATAGTGTAGTTTGACCAGATCAATGAACACAAAACATTTAACGATATGAGCAACTAAATGCATCATTACTTCATGATATGGCCAAACGTTGGCAATCGTATCGTAAAATTAGTAACATTATATCCACCGGTAGTGGCGCTCGTGTCGAATATATTTAAAACTTGATTGATATTATAATCAATGAATCAATATAATTGTACAATTTTTCATATCGATAGTATCGGTGAGGTAAATAATTTTGAACCTAACTAATTAATCGACTATTCGCATTTTTATTACACCCATAGTATGGACACTACCTACATTAACGATATGGCCAAACGTCGATTGAAATATCATTAAACGTTGACGTTTCAATGATATGATCAACTTAAGTTGGCTATTTTATGAAATATGACCATTTCATGAAATGGTCGTATCCATCATGAAATTACCAATTCTAAGATCTGGCCGCGACATACCTATGTATGGAGGCATCTACTTGATTTTGTCGTCGAGGACTCCGTATAAGCTGGGCTCCAACTTACAGTAGGCATACAATGGTCCGCCCTGGGTAATTACTGGTTCACGCTTGTCCGCATGTTGAGGTGGTCAGAGAGGTATTCAGAGAGCAACGATTTCCTGCGCTGTGAGCGACAAAGTGCTAGGCGAAGTTCTGAATGTGCGTTTTCTTTGATAATTACATTTAATAATAAATGATTTTCTTACATAAGAGTCGCACTCTTATTTTAGGTACATCATCAGCCGTATGACGCCCACTGCTGGGCATAGGCCTCCCCCAAGGATCTCCACGACGATCGGTCCTGCGCTGCCCGCATCCAGCGGCTTCCCGCGACCTTCACCAGATCGTCGGTCCACCTTGTAGCGGGCCTACCCACTGAGCGTCGTCCGACACGTGGTCGCCACTCCAGAACCTTTCCGCCCCATCGGCCATCGGTTCTCCTCGCTATGTGTCCTGCCCACTGCCACTTCAGCTTTGCAATTCTTCGAGCTATGTCGGTGACTTTAGTTCTCCTGCGGATCTCCTCATTTCTGATTCGATCGAGCAGGGAAATACCGAGCATAGCTCTCTCATTTTAGGTACGTTAATAATTAAACACACAGACACGCAAACACATTATTATTATTATTTTAATTTATGGTTCATATTCTGTGTGTTTAATTACATATACAGGGTGTTAGTGACATCGTAACGAAAACTTTGAGGGGTGGTTCAGGCCATGATTTTGAGTCGATTTCAAGTAGAAAATTCCGTCGCAAAAGTATGGAACGGAAAATAATTTAATATAACATAAAAAAAATCATAAATTTTCCGACAGGAAATTCCACTTAATATCAACTCACAATCATGGTCTGAATCATCGCCCTCAGTATTCGTTACGGTGTCACTAACACCCATACCTACTTATATGGCTACCGTATGTACTTGTACGGGGTGTAAGTGTCATCGTAACGAATACTGAGAGGGATGATTCATCTGATTATTCTGAGTTAATATCAAGTGGAATTTTCCATCGCAAAAGTATAGAATTGAAAATAATTTAAAAAAACTAAAAAAAATCATGAATTTTCCGACGGAAAATTCCACTTGATTTTAACTCAGAATCATGGTCTGAATCAACCCCCTCAGTATTCGTTACGATGTCACTAACACCCTGTATATGATCATTTACTATCAGAAATGTATTTGTTTAGGTATGTATTGTTGTCCGTGTCAAATAAATTAAAATTTAATTAACTACAAGTATTAGCTTGTAGGGCGTACCCAAAGTAAACCTGAAGAAAATAAGAAGGATTTACAATATTTTTATTGTTCTGTAGACCTTCAAGTAGTGGCAAAAAGGTGTAGAGCTCATTTAGCTTAGTTTATCTATGACAAAAATGATAATTTCGATCACCGATTGGCATGGCTTCACTTCATCTTATCGAAGAACACACACACACACCCACACACAAAACACACGCACACGCACACGCACACGCACACATACATAGACTTACGTAATCTATTGTTGCGGAGCTAGGGTCCCAACACCCTTAGTAAGTGGCGTACATTCGCGTTAGCCCTTAAATAAGTTACCCTCTGCATCCGTCTCTGTCGACGGACTAATTATACACTTGGAAACAATGCGATCGGCAATAACGGTGTTGTTAACAACGACAGTCGCACCGATCGATCGAAGGTACCCACGGCATAAATAATGTGGTAGAAATTATAGTCGATACCGTCGCTTAATAGGTAGATAGTCCAACGGCCTCCGCGGTCCAGTGGTTGAGCGTTGTGCTCACGATGCGGAGGTCCCGGGTTCGAATCCCGGTGGGGACAAATCACAAAAGTGAGGCTGATCACCTGATTGTCCAAAAAGTAAGATGATCCGTGCTTCGGAAGGCACTGAATTGAAAGTTCTAATAAGTCCCCTGATAACTTGTGGTTTAACCTACCCCATTAGGGACTGCGAGCGTGATTTATGGATTTATATTGTTTAATAGAAGTGGTACTCATACCTAATTTATACAAAAAAAAACAAAGTTCCAAATTCAAAAAACGCCACAAAAAATCTCGAAACAAGATAACTTATCTGAACATAATACGGAATCGAGTTGGAAATGTTGTAAATGTAAGTGATACAACCTATCACCTAAAAAAAGTAAGTGGCTGAAGACAACATAGCTAAAGCCAATAAAAAGAGCGTTCGAAAAAAGTAAATAAAAAAGTTAACCAGTAGATAGTGATAGCACCCATGTCACGGGTATGTTTCTAACCGCCAAGGTTGACTTTGTAACCCGAACTGGCTGGAAATAAGACATTAGATACTATTACGAAAGAGTTCGGTTGAGAAATTAAAAATAAATTGACCGTTGGCGCGTGAATTTGACAGCTACGCGGCGGCGGCGGGAAACAAAAGGCGGGCGAGAGATACCAGATTAAAAATTAAAAATAAAATATTTCGTTTAAACATCAATTTGATCTGATTGGATTGGAATTGAAAAGAGAGAATGACAGGTTCTTTTAAATTAATATTTCATTAAAATGTATACTATTATTATTTTAGTTATTTTCGATTTATTTTACAAGTACCTTAACAATAAATTGTTTTGATATAAGTATTTTTAAACTATAATAATGTCTGTTCTTAAATGACTTATTAGCACAATCAAACATCTTAATCTTATTTAAAATATACTAAATAAATTTAAAAAAATTACAGCTTTCAACAGTCACGCTAGAGTTCTACACCTAAAAAAATCGGTTATGTATTTCCATATAAAAAGTTTAAAATTAATGGACTGTATACATCTAATATCTCTGCCTAATGTCAGATACAAAGACTTTTTTCATAGGGTATTCATCTTATCTTCTTCAAATATCAAAAATATCGACCAATCAAATCGAAGCTTTAATATACAAGCACCGCGATAGGTGTTAAAATTAACACCTTTTCATTTTATTCGAAAACCAATCTTTATTCTATTTATTTACGACTTACCTTCGCTTGCGTTACGTTTATCTTCAAAATCCACATTCATTTCAATAATTGTAACGTATTTTAACCTTTATTGTGGCAATATAGAGTTCTTTTCTCTTAATCGTACCGCTAAATTCGAAATTTGGTTAGAGGCGTCAGTTTTCACACCTTGCCTTTCAACTGAATCTCAACTGTATCGCTTCAAACTTAGAGTCCACTTTCCTGTAACCATGCATACGGGAATTATGTCATTTCGGGCATTGAGGCAAAAAAGGTGTCGTATTTCTCGCCTCGGGTGTGAAGGGTGGGAATTCTGGCCGCTGATTGGTCGGCGTCACTCGGGTGTTGATTACAGCTGATATGAACAAAACGACAAATAAGCACTGCCTATAATAATAATGCTTGTATAGGTAGGTACGCGTTGTACTCACTCCCACAACGGAGTATAACTATAGCTATATTTATGCTACTATTATAAGTAGCGTACTATACGCATGTTGTCAATATAAACACTGTTAAATAATATCTCTATAATCTGCTATCTATGGAAGAGGCAAAATGATCAGATAATTTGGGAATTTTCAAGGCAACAGTGAATTGGCGCTATTTGAGTTTGCGTACTCTACCTTAGAACACGTCGCTGCTTAGGACAAACACTTTTATTAAAAATAAAAATAATAACAAGCCACGACGAATTTATTGAAAAAGGAAAGAGAGTAAAGGGAAGATCAAGCAGAGCTTAGGTACATGGAACAGGGAAGGAACAAGAGAAGGCGAACGCAATTGACCTTTGATAAACAAGAATGGAGGATGCTACACCGACAAGAGCGTGGCTCTTAAATTTGTGATGATATATATCTCCTTAACCCGAAGGTTGCCTGGAAGAGATTGCTATTTAGCATAGCATTAAGGCCGCATATTGTACTATTTATGTTTTTTTTTTCTTTCTTTCTTCTCTGTGTGCAATAAACTCGGTACCTACCTATTTGTTATGTTAATAAAATAATTACTTACCTATGTAGAGTCTATCCTCCTTTTTACACACATACCTACATAAACTCACGTGCATAATTCCTAATGGGGTGAGCAGAGCCACAAGCAGTCGGAAGACAATTTGTTTTTTTTTTTGGAATTAAGTAGTTAGGTAATTAGCTTCATTTGTAACTAACAAACAATTTAGTTAATCAAATTAAATCTTGACATTGTTTTAATTAAGTATTGTTTTGTTATGAATTGTAATGTTTTGCCTTTGATTATCAAAACAAAAAAAACAAACAAAACAAAAACTTAATTAGGATAAGTAGGATCATAATTACACACCCACCTACTATGTATTAATTTAATTATCTACTTAGTTATCTAGGTAATTATTAAGGTGTTATTTAAAATTCATTTTTTGTTGTCGGTTTGTAATAAATTGTATCTAACTAATACAAATATTACATGTTTATAGGAGAACTTTCTTACATATCCCAAACTTTGACAGCTCGCTGCACTCCTCATTTGTCCGACCAAGTAGAATATACCGTGCGTGTTAAACAAAATTAAATCTTACCTATAACAAGATTAAGACACATAGCTAAAGTAAACTTGAAATTAAATGCCCTCTTCATAGCTTTATAGAACAGTAAAATGGACCCTTTTTTGTAACTCTTTCAAAAGTCAAACTTCACCCCAAACAGCTGTTACTTCATAGAGGAAACAAAACACAATCGCAGGCAGGCAAGGTCATCGACCCCGTCACCCGCGAGTGAAACATTCCCGGAACAACATATGAGATGTGTAGTGTTGCTATGCTAGATAAATTATTTATTTATTATAATAATTATGTAAAATATTATGAGTATCTATTATGACTACGATTTCTTAGTACCTAGGTACCTAATATGTGTATTGATACCTACTTATTTATGTAAGTATTTTCATTTTGAATAATAACATTAAGTACTTATCCATTTTATTAATATTTTTTATATTGTATAAGGAAAAAGTATAAGGAATTGGGTCATGTACTAGGTTCAAGATAAATTATGAAATTCTGATTACTAAATAAAGACAGATTTAAAACTAACGAAAAACATTTTCTTTTTTCTATTTTTACCTTATTTATGAATATTAATGAATCAAGAAAAACGTAATAATAAGTCCGACATTTTATCTCGTTTTTCTATGACCTCACAGTGTATTTTTTCATACAAATTCCATAGCCATTTCGTGTTTTGACATTTAGTAAAAAGTAACTGAGGTATCTAAATAATTAATACGAAGTGGTATTTTGTGGTTAACGGAATATTCAATAAACAAAGTGTTCCTATTTTCGCTTCGCGCCAACAAGCCGCTTCATTACTCGAAAGTTTATGCGGACTTTTGAGTTAATTCGTTTGGGGTTCGGAGTAGGAGTCTGCTCCATGGGGGCTTAGGTTTCAACATTCTTCGTCACCACCTCATTAATCATCATCAAGAAAAAAAAAACATAAGATATGGCTGTATGGGCATAGTTCCCTTTGCCTTGCCCTTCGGAGAAAAACCAAAACAAAAAAAGCTCTATGTTTGAAAACCTAGGCAACACTAGTAAGTATCGCGCAAGCGCAAACGCATCCATCACGTAACACGACAACCGTCATCGCGACATTACGTGGAACGCCGCGAATAGAACACGCTGGACACTCCAGCCGCCATCTTGACGTGACAAATTGCGCGCGACATTTCGTGAAAAGAGGTAAGTTGTGATTTGGTTTTATTGTAATTCAGAGGTTAAAATCAGGGTTATGAGACTCGCGGGAACAGCCTCCTTGGTCTAGTGAACAACCTCCGTGGTCTAGTGATTACAGCGTTAGGCTCACATTCTGGAGTTCCGGATTCGATTGCCGATGTGGACATTGTCGAAATCACTTTGTAATGATTCCGTGCTTCGGTATGCATGATAAGCCGTTGGTCCCGGCTATAAGCCGTAAAAACACCTCCACCATCCATACCCTTTTCGGATTATTGAGGGGACATATAATTATAGACTGTTATAATTATGATATGACTCGCGATATTTCAACACTGTTGCAAGTACTATGAGCATGGGATGACTGATGGTTTATAGGTTTTACCTAAACAGTAATAAGAAAAAAAGTCAGTAAAAAGAAAGAGAAGTACGAAAATTATAACAATGATGACGCAAAACTCAAATGTTAGATACAGGCTGATTAAATAGATACTAGATAGAATATAGGCAAGGTTCTGAAAAATAAAAGAAAGTCTTTGGAAATGCAAGAACTGTAGAATAAGATTCCATGAGGATGAATTCCCTTGCATCTAATCATCAACACAATAGGTGTAAGAGGGAGTTCTACGAATCTTCGATCTCGTCACATCGGTCGTGTAATGAGAAGAACGGAAGACCAAGTCGCGAAGAAACTCCTTTCCATGGCTACGGTTCAAACCAGCTGGCTGACGAATGTCCAGAAGACATGAAGACGCCGGGTCTCGAAGACGATGCTTGCCAACGAGATACTTGGCTCCGCATGATTGGGGAAACCGACTTCACGTAATGGGACGTGGCGAGGACAAAGAAGAAGAAGAATCTCGTACTTTATACTCGTCCTCGTAGTTCTTTGTACTTCTCTTGTCACATTTGTAATTGTTTTTAGTGTTGTGTTTATATGCGTAATGTATTGAATCTCGAGAACCACTAAATGGATTTGCATGCGGTTTTTACCGTTATGATCAGTATTTCTCCGAGAAGATTATAGAGAAAGCCGAAAAAGAAAAGGACAATGAGTTATTAATTTACCTTCAATAACACATTTGGCTCGACCATAATAGACACGGCTCACCATCTATCACGGTGGTCTAACGGAAAGCGTGGTGAGGTATGGGTATTTAGTTTATCTTACGATGGATGTACCTCTGCCTAGCCCAATAGGGATATAGTCGTGAGATTATGTTAATATTGTAGAGTAAAAATGTGACAATCGAGTTACAAACTAGCATTATCATCATCATTTCTCTAGCGTTATTCCGTTTGCACGGAGTCCGCTTACGTAACCTGAAGATTTCACAGGTCCAGTTCTACAGAAGCGACTAAGTAGCATTATATAAACGGATATTTTATCTTATCTTATTTTCACCCACATGCCTTTCAAACAGCAGTACTCTTCGGCCGCGACAAAAGCAGAAATTCCGCCACGCAACATAAAACTAAGATTCAATAGTACGAACAGACAGACAGTAGAGACGTCTTATCTCTTTGGGATACGTGCGAAAATAGAACGAGGCTTGACACAATACGTGGAAGATAAGGGCGCGACATATGTCTACGTTTTTAGAAATGTACAATTACCGGGTGAGAGCCAACGACAACAAGCAATGACAACTAATGGTTCATAATTTCACCACTGTTTATAAATAATTCGCTGGGCTCAGTGACTGCACCTTCTATTTTTTTTATTTAATAACAATATAAGACCATTTTGCTCTTAGATTGTACCTCTGACTACCCCAATTGGGATATAGTTGTGAGCTTATATTGCGAAAACCCTCAGCGCTCCCCATTTGTCCGGCCAAGCAGTTAATGCCATTTGCGGCATTTGTAAAATATTTCGTTATTTAAACAAAAAACTCAGATAGTTAAACCTACCTTGACTTAGAATAATAATTCACCATAGAATAAGAAATAATACTACGTCAATACTCAACAAACAACAACTTTGGTGCTCTACAGCAATTCATTCCAGGCAACGCATGCGTAACTTCTTCAAAAAGCAGTAATTCTAAATACATGCCGCATCGTCAGGAAGTTTTTATGTCTGAAACAATAAAAGCACTTGGCTACGGCCCGTGCCACTTGAACCTCTTCGGAGAGAATTATCAATACATAAAGATAAATAATAATAATAATATAGTTCTTTATTTCTCTCACAAGGTAGGTAGGTACACAAATTTTCGTAAAACGTAAAATACAATTTTAGTTCCTTATGAGAGCTGGAGTCCGTACTAGGCTCAAGGCCTGTATTACAGATCTCCAGGCCCCATACCTCACAGTATGCCAACATTTTGTACTTACATTTAATAACGTAGGTAGTCATGAAAAGATCCGCGGTGCACCACAATTTAAGCAAAAGGTGATGTAGGGAGTTGTCGTGTTGTGAGTGTGTTAGTGGGTACAGAAGTAGTTCGAAATACGACGTGACGCGATTTATAACGCGACTAAATACGAAATTCTCGAAATATTATTGAGTAACGCTGTGGATCTCCCTTTACCTTGTATTTGAGTGCGTCGTTTACTTCGCCGTTTCTTTGTCGTGCTAATATTGACGTTTGTAGCCTACCATTACAACCTTACCCTCATCACCTTCCACCACTCCTATAGACTTCGAAATGAGGTTGGTTTTCGCGTAGCTACAGACGTGTATAAATTTGCATAACTTTATTCTATTTTCTTCTGTGTTTGGAATATAGATGGTTAAGTGTCTGTTGTAGAATAAGAAGGTAATTTCTGAGATACGGGTAAGGAAGTTCGATTCTACTTAAAGTTTAAGAAGTTCTTTTTTATATCTTCTTCTATCGTGTGGGTTGAGATGTGGAATACCAGCCTCATCAACCATGGCGTCAGGGTTATTATTGAGCCGCCAAAGGCCCCTGACATGGCTCATGTAACGAAAGAAATTGCTATTAGCAGCAATGCCGCCTATTCTGTTGTGTTGGTAGATGAGCAAGCGTCTGTATTCTCTTCTTCAATACAAAAAACAACAAATCTAGAACAAAAAAATATCATAAGGATTTTGTTTTTATACACGCATGCGTACAAAGACAAGGGCTTAGGGTTCGAATCCAAACTTATTTTCACGTAATGACTCTCATTTTTAAAAAGAGACGTTATTTTTTCTTTTTTTTTTCGAATAATTGTTTATGCCACGGATAAGTGGAAGCTCAGAGGGAAGGCCCATCAGTGGAGTAATCCAGCCTAGTAAAAAACTATATCTTTTTTAAGTTAAAAAATTTGACCATTAGGTTCAGTAGCAGTGCAATACCGGGAGTCGAAACCAGATCCCAGTTGTAAGTCACGGCGATAGTCCGGGATAAAGGGCAGTACAAAGAGAACCACCCGCATGGGACCAGGAACAGTTTTTGGAGAAACTAGTGAGGAACTTTGGACTAGGACTTTTGCGACCTTAGGAAGTAACGCGATATGATTCCTTTGAATGTTTTCTGTATTTTCATATTTTTTTCTGTTTTAATGCGACGAATTTATTGGTGCCGAGACAAACCTCTGTGGTTTAACGGCATCATTCAAACCATGTATTTAGATTAAGGATATAATGAAAAAAAAAAAATAAAAAAAATGAATTCGGGCTATTATGGTGCTCATTCCTGTAAACATCTAATTTTACTTTAAGTAATACCCGTCTTTTTCTCATCCACCGAAAAGTATAGGAACGGATAATCGACAGGCATAAAATGTATGTAACACACGTCAATTTTATACGGAAATGTAAAAAACCCTACCAAAACTTTATATTGGCTAATAACCCGACAGAGTTAAGTTGACAGAACACGGCAAACGGGTTGCATAACAGCGAGGTGTATTATTGATTGATTGGTTCCTAAGATCTGAGTCGCGACTATGCCATGTTCAGATGGATTCTTCTGGCCGTATGACGGGAAATTACCATCGAAACATGGTCAAAAGTGTTTACGTGATACGGGTACGAATAGGACCACACAGATGTAATTACTGCTTTTTTTGGACTGTAATAAAATCTATGCATATTCATTCAATAGATAACTGTACACTTATGCTTGCTGCATACAGAGCCAAGATCGAGACAAGCGGAGAAAATTAACAAAAAAATCGAAGTACTTACCTTGCTCAAATCACAAATTACAAACCGCACTCCTCTACTAAAGTTTCTGCCCCATGGTAGGGAGGTCTAACACCCCCTCGAGATCAATTCCAGTGGGGGAGGCTTCTCGGCTCGCGTGGCGAAGTAATCGTCTTACACCGGACCTCCGAGTCGTTATGTGGCAGCTTCTCAAGCCTTATCATGCTTAGGCTTAGTGAGGGTATGCAGTATTCATGCGAGAATACTTCAGCGTGTGTGAGTAAACGGAGTAAACCTTTATGTTTATGTTTGGGTTGGGTTTTGTTGGACAAGAACTTGGAGTTCTGCTACATATAAGATCGCGCTTATTTGCCATTAGGGTAGGCAGGGATCGCGGGATTCTGCCTACAATCCTGACTTACGCTCGCTTCAAAATATCGGGAATCGAATTTAGGGTTTTCAGTTTTTGAATTTAACACGCGTGTGGAAAACATCGTGAGGAAGCCCACATTCCCGAGAAATGCATTTTTGGATGTGACCTAACCTGTATTGGGCTGGTTTTCCCTTCGCGGGTTGGAAGGTCAGACAGGCAGTCGCTTGTGTAAGAAACCAGACCTGTCAAATCTTCAGGTTAGGCAAGCGGACCCTGTGATAAACGGGGTAATACTAAAGAGAGGATGATGATATTATGGTTCTTGAATCTAACCACGAGGAAATCCAAACGCTGTAACATAACATAGCATCACCCCTGAATCCTCAAAGGAGTAGGCAGATGTGCTTACTTAGTATATTATTGTGTAGGTATACCCACTCCTTGTCAGCCATGTCTACGTTCCATGTAATAACCAAAAAGACTTTATTAATAAAAAAAAAACAAGTTATTAAAAACTTTTTACTTTAGTTTGTGTGTGAAACCCGAACGGCGATATTGACTTTTGTTCGTGACTTTTTTTTCTGCCTATTGTCATCAACCGGACACAAATTCTGGAAACCACGTGATATCAATTATTTAAGATCCAACATGAATCCGTACTCATAAAGTAGAATGCAGTCGCTATATTTTAAATAAGGAAATTGGTGTTGAAAAGCGAGGTGAGGAGTGGAATGTGTGTGCAAACTCGGTGAGATTGATGAATAAGTCTTCTTCTATCATGTGGGTTGTGCGGTGGATTACCGACCCCATCAACCCTGGTGTCAAGGTTATTATTGAGCCGCCATTGGCCCCTGACATGACTCATGTAACGACTACGAACATACATCCGTAAGTAGTAACCGGGACCAACGGCTTAACGTGCCTTCCGAAGCACGGATCATCTTTCTTTTGATTTATAAGTAAACTTTATTATTCCACGACAATGGCGTACAGAGAAGAATTGACAGATTACTATTGCATAGATGCTAGCGCCACAGTTTCGCGTAGTGGCAGAAATAAGTAACTAATGTTAAAAACAAATTGGTGCGTTTCGTTTTTCACAATAAGCAAATAAATAACTGTTAAGTCACTTAGTCATAATGTGATTAAGTAAAACCGATGTTTAAGCTTAATTTCGTTAATTTACAGCCTACCTATAAGTAAGAGAATTACTGGCAGGCGTATTCTGGCCTTCCCTATAAATAGTGTTGCCCCCGTAACATGATACTCGAATATATACATACATAAACTCACGCCTATTTCCCACCGGGGTAAGCAGAGACTATAGAATTCCATTTGCTTCGATCCTGACACACTTCTTCCTTCTTCTTCCTGATACTCGAATATCGCGCGCGATGCGACATGAACCAACGCTATTGCTACGCGATAAATAAACTAATTCTATTGGTTAAAAAAGTAATTTAAAAAAGATAACCGCCTTCAAAATCTTTCAAATAAAATGTAGGAAATAATATTTCGTTGAATACAATGTTAGAATCTGAATTCTGAAGTTGGCGAAATATAGAGGCTGTTATTTATGCATGTGTATATTTTATACGTCCTACACACCCACACACACACACACACACACACACACACACACACACACACACACACTGAGATTTGAACCCGTAGCTCTTGTCACGACAGGACGACCCATTTAACTATTATACCATTGTTTATTGGTCATCCTGTCTAGGTGTTTTTTTTGACGTGGCATGAATACCATACGCGACAAACCAAACCTAGGGAAACAAATTTTCCGGCCAACTAGTGAAGATAAGTGCTACAGAAAAATTACTTTTCATTTAATCCTGTTTGGTTTTTATTCCTGTTTAGACAGAGAAAGGCTCCGATTCCTGCAGACACCTCCTAATTTTAAGTTATTCTCGTCATTTTCTTATCCGCCGAAAAGGAAAGGGACGGTAGATTGCCAACAAGTTAATTTTAAAACTAATGAATAACCCGAGCGGATAAAATAGGCGAGATCTCTGATATTGTAATCAGTTTGACGTGCTGTCTACTTAACTCTGTCGGGTTATAGGCTGATGAAAACATTTTAGACGGTTGTTTTAGATTTCTGCTTAAAATTGACGTGTATTCCATAAATTTTATGCCTGTCGATTACCCGTCCCTTTGTTTTCCAACGGGTAAGAAAATGACAGGTATAACTTAAATTAAAATTAGATGGCGTCTGCAGGAATTAGTTTTTTTCACCAAAAAGTTGTTTTAATTTTTTTCTTATTTCCTTCCTTAACTTAAAGTCATTATGATATGACTATTTAACACTCTCGACTATATTCCAAATTGGGGTGGTCAGAAACTCTGACATCGCAAGAAATGTACGCGTTTCAACGACCTTTTATTGGACTGAAGTGGGAAGCTATATCGCCGTAGCGTAGATATGGTCGATATGACTTTTTACCTTTCAGAATAAGATTATTTCGCCCGTGTCAGTTTACTTGGTGCCATTCTCGATTATAGGTTAAGACATTGAGGCGTACTCATCAGTATTTCTGGAAACCTTCTAAATGTTAAGCGGTTTTAATTTAACATGTTTTGCCGTGGTTGCCCAGTTGGTAGAATGCTTGCCTCTCATTTTGAGGTAGCAGGTTCGAATCCAGCACAGGCCTAAACCAATGAATTTGTTTTAGAATTTATGTTTGGATCATAAATGATTATCACGTGCTCAGCGGTGAAGGAACACATCGTGAGGAAACCCACATTCCCGAGAAATGCATCGTCGGAGGCATGTGACCTAACCTGTATTGGGCTGGTTTTCCCTTCGCGGGTTGTAAGGTCAGACAGGCAGTCGCTCCTGTAAAAAACCGGACCTGTCAAATCTTCAGGTTAGGTAAGCGGACCCTGTGAAAACGGAATATTCATGATGTTTTGGCACAACTATGAACTATTAAACAGAACGACTAAGTTCAGTATAATCAGTGATTATATTTCAATATAAGTAGGTACTTAGATAATTATAATACTATTGTATTATAATACTATTGTCAAAGTGTATAGCCAGTGTTGAACATTCATTAGCATTATCTCACTTTTTTTCTTTTTCAATTAATTTCAAAAAATGATACATTATTTTCACCTGTGTTTATGAGAGGTTTTGTTAACAGGTTTAGTACGGTCTACTCTGAACCAGTGTGCGTGTATGAAGCGATTGATGAATGTGGAGGAAGCAAGAGAATTGTGTCAGTACGAAGCAAATGGAATTCTATAGTCTCTGCTTACCCCGTTGGGAAATAGGCGTGAGTTTATGTATGTATGTTTATGTTTGTTAACAGGTTCAGTACGGTCTACTCTGAACCAGCGTGCGTGTATGAAGCGATTGATGAATGTGGAGGAAGCAAGAGAATTGTGTCAGGATCTAAGCAAATGGAATTCTATAGTCTCTGCTTACCCCGTTGGGAAATAGGCGTGAGTTTATGTATGTATGTGGTCCTGCCCGTATTACATGATTTTCCCTATAAGCAGACGCTATCTAAGTACTTATATATGTTTTTCCTAAGTCGGTATCTTGTTAATGAAAATTGCACGTTAGATAAATTGTTCTTCTTCTTCTACCGTCTGGGTTGTGAAGTGGATGAGATTGGTAAATCTCATCAACCCTGTCAGGGTTACTATTGAACCGCCATAGCCCCCTGACATGGCTCATGTAACGACTACTTACTTACAATAGTAAGTAACCGGGATAAAAGGCTTAACGTGCCTTCCTAAGCACGGATCATCTTAGTTTCGGACAATCATGTGATCAGCCTGTAACGTCCTAACTAAACTAGGGATCACAAAGTGATTTTTGTAACTTGTCCCCACCGGGATGGTAAATAAATAAATGAATAAGTAAGTCAATACTTTCTTGCCGTTTCACCGCCAAGCACTCGCGTCGTGTGACAACCGCCTTAGGATAAAACCAACTTGTACATAAACCGCAATACAGTCACAGTACCAAAACTAAACTCACCCGAAACTGGCGTAGAGCGAACCATTCATAATAGAACAAACACACATTCGCAGTAATTTAAGAGCGACACGTAGGTACAGTCGCGTGCACAACCGCAGGGGGGTGGGGGCGGGTGACACCCCACACCCCCGGCCACCCCCGTGCGACGTCCTGTCACTGACAAATGGCCCGAAGGAGAGCTCGACCCCAACACCCTCTTGAGCTGGGGAGTCTTGTTTAGGAGCAATCTTAGATTTTACTTAATAGAAATTGTATTTTAATTAGGTTTTTTTCTGGAACGTACAAGGGGTTTGAATTTATACTGTCTTTGGATAAAATGAATTGGTAATTCCTGTACCTTCTACTTTTATTTTCGAAGTATTTTTTTAATTTGAACATATTTTTGTATTTGAACAAGTGAATAAGGTAGATTTACAAAATGAATACTTATGTAATTTCCTCGTATCTTGCAGTGGAGAAGTAAGTATATCCCCCCTTCCAATCAATGAGGCTAAGGAATACACATACTGTTGGCTGTTGATGTTATGTTATTTAATAAGAAGTACTTACCAACTTCCTTAATAAGATAAAACCCTTAAAAACTTTCAAGTAAGTACCTAACAAATCTTACCCAGAACTCAAATGTGAATATTTGCACAACTGAAGCTCCCAAACGTAACCGCGAGCCGAAGTCAGGAGGGCGCTATAATTTCATAGGACGGGCGTCGCGTCGGTTATCTCGGGCGTGGGATACAGGCGCCGCTACCAGCGCCTCCGGGGGGGTCGGGGGGGCGGTGGGCGCTTCGGGCGCTAGGGGCGCTTGCCACTTGTGTGCGCGCCTGTACACGGATATCGGACGCTCTCGATAGAGGTGGCCGCGTCTTGCGAAGTTTCTGAAAGTTGGTAGTACTGTGGAAATTTTACGTGATTTGTTTAGTCTGCGGTGTTAGGGTATCACATAGATAGATACAATACTTTATTGAGCACAATGGTCACACGATATAGAAAGGCACAACAGGCGGCCTTATTGCTCGTGCAGCAATTTCATCCAGACAACCTTTGGGTACAGGAAAAATTTATACTAATATACCTGATAGTAGCAGAGGGTTAGCGCATTCTAACATACCTATAAATAATTAAAAGAAACCTATATGAAATACGCACATTAAACTATCTATAAAATATAAATATTGGAATAGGTACCTATAATGTATAGGTAAAATTCCATTTGATAATAACTTCGAATTATGGTCTGAATCATCCGTTCAGTATTCGTTACGACGTCACTGACACTCTTCATACAAGTCGCCCACTTTGGGGATATAGGATGCTATTGCTATGTTATATAATTGTTATGTTACATACTAACTTCTTCTTCTGATGTCAGGGTTATTATTGAGTCGCCAAAAGCCCCTGGTTCGTGTAACGACCAAGTACTTATATTAGTAAGTAGTAACTAGGCCTTCCGAAGCAGGGATCATCTTACTAACAGTCAATCAGGTGATCGGCCTGTAATGTCTAAGCAAGCTAGGGTTCACAAGGTGATTTTTATGATATGTT
The DNA here is from genome assembly GCF_024362695.1 of Pectinophora gossypiella. Lineage (NCBI taxonomy): Eukaryota > Metazoa > Arthropoda > Insecta > Lepidoptera > Gelechiidae > Pectinophora > Pectinophora gossypiella. Next base: position 11,316,208 of record NC_065423.1, read on the forward strand.
CCCACCGGGATTTGAACCCGGGACCTCCGGATCATGAGTAACTTAGTCTTTTTAATCTGCTGAACAGCCTCCGGTAAGATGATTCGTGCTTCGGATGGCACGTTAAGCTGTTGGTCCCGGTTACTACTTACTGATGAAATTATGTAGTCGTTACTTGAGTCACGTCAGGGGCCTTTGATGGCTCAATAATAATCCTGACACCAGGGTTGATAAGGTTGGTCATCCACCTCTCAACCCACACGATGAGAAGAAGATCAGCTGAACACATTGTAAAGTTTCTATTTACTCACAGTAAGAGGGTATACATTGTTTTAAGTTTACGCGGTTATTATCATAATTAAAACATAATAACGGGTTCTTACCGCGTTTAAAGTAGGGATATGAGACTCCTGATACTTCGACACTGTTGCAAGTGCCATGATCACGGGATGACGTATACCTCTACTCATATCCCTTCTTTAAAAGCGGTAAGAACCCGTTATTATGTGTTTTAATAAGAGGGTATTTTTTTTTAATTAAAATGGGTTTGCTCTTGACTTCGTTCTTCTACGAGGAAAAGAAGAGATCGACGTTGGAACTAGCTTACCCAGAAAATACCTATTCACCCGTGATTTAAAGGACCCCAGGTTATAAGATTCAGGAAACACCGACGTCGGCAGCCCATTCCGTTCCTAGACTGTGCGCATTATGAAGGATGAAGCGAAGCGCTTGGTGCGAATTAGTGGTATGTCAACCAAGTAAGGATGGTAACCCGCCGTACGTCTGGATGTCCTCAGATGGAATGGACTTGGTGGAATGAGCTGATGGAGCTCATATATTTATATCCGATAGTATTTTATCCGTAGCTGTACAAACGTGCACAAGACATTGACTAATGAGGTAACACATTACCGAAATGTCGTAGCGCGATGTAAATGTACGCCCCGAGTGCATGCCAGTAGCATGAAGCATGCATACACGGCTAACATTCCGAATGATTGATTTTAGGCAAGCATACCACCTAGGTTTTGAAGTCGCTTCCGAAACGATAGACTTGAAAAAACGAAAATAAAAAGCGATCGCGGCTTCCAAATTTGAACTACTTCAAAAAGAAGTGATGATCGTATTGAAGTACAGAGTCACAACTGACCGCAAACCACAAATTCTTACTAAACAAGTCTCTTAAGCACACCCTGGACATTTCAGACAAATTACCTCGAAAATTAGTAATCAGAAATCAGAATCATTTTTATTTATTCAATGTAATTATCATGAAACTGCAGCAGCAACACTTCTTTTAAAAACCAATGAGGGTATACATTACAAGTTATTTAATAACTAGATAGATAGATAGATAGATAAAATACTACCACACACTACACTACTAGACACTATACTAACTAGATTCAGTACCAGACATTCTTATCATTTAGGTAGTCATTAATCTTATAATAAGCTTTTTTACATAAAGCTTCACATGAGTTTTAAATCGATTCGTGTTACATAGATACTACACATTGACGTTATCGTACCGTAGTATCGTAGGTACGCGTGTACAAGTACGTTACATGCGCAATGTGATAAAATTTTGCCACGGTCATTTGTCGACTCTGACGATATAATTATGTCGTTTTGTCGATTAGTGCTAATATGTGCATGCAAGTAAGTCATGTCGTTCTGTCAAAATACGAACAAAATCACGTGACACGCATGTTAGGAAAAAAACAAACTTATCGACAAAACAAAATTATTGAATCGATCGATAATTTTATCACGGTCCGCATGTTAGCCCTGCTGAGGAGTTGCCGTTCTAAAATTCAAAATCAAATTCAAAAATATCTTTATTCAGTAGGTAACATAGCACTTTGAATGAACACTTTGAACACTTTGAATCGTCAATTTTTACATAACGAACGTCTCATCCGCCTAAAACTACTGCAGCTTCTCACAACCTGTACAGCCGGGGAAATGAAGCTGCAAGAAAAACCTCGGCACAGGGCCCTAGACGCTCTTTATATCACTGCTACGGAACGATGTCACTAACACCTTGTATATAGCACTGTAAGAAGACTGTAATATCTTACTACCCGATCGTGCTCATCATATTATATAGGTACAGTCATGAACAAACGATGTACCCACTTTAAGACTCTGTCGCACTAACATATTTGACATTTAGTGAGACTTACAGTTCAATTTGTCAAAAAAGTTAATGTGACATGGTACCAAAGCGTATACATATTAATGCTCGTGATCGTACATCTATTAAATGTTACAGCTCGCATTGGTGCTAATTCCTGTACGCACCGTCTAATTTTATTTTAAGTTATACCTGTCATTTTCTTATCCGCTGAAAAGGAAAGGGACGGGTGATCGACAGTCATTTTATGGAACACACGTCAATTTTAGACAGAAATTTAAAAAACTCATCCAAAAAAATTATATCGCACACGTTAAACGGGTTGCATATTATTATGATCGAGATGCGTATTTCATTCGCCCGGGTTATTCATTCATTTCCAAATTAACAGTTGTCAATCATCCGTTCCTTTCGTTTTTTGGGGATACGAAAATGACAGGTATAACTTAAAATAGAATTAGGAGGTGTCTGCAGGAATCGGGGCAAGTACCTACTTACATACCTATACATAATATAGACAGAAAATTACTGGTGTAGGGTTCCTAGAATTTCGGGTCTTGTGAACTGCGACAGCACCCGTTATCTGAACGCTAGAACCATAGAATTTCACGAGCTACTACTTACTATTGATAGCTGCTTCAGTTTTATTGTTAGTACACTCGTATAAAATAAGTCTTCCATACTGTAATTGCAAATAAAATATATAAAGAATAAAGCTATGTGTTCATTTGTAAAGTTTTTCACTTGAATGGGTTTGTACCAGCAATTTTGGTTTAAAATATTGTACCCGAATTGTCACAATCGTAAACTTAAGCATATACTTACTTTTGAACCTTCATTTTTATATTACTTTCGGACAATCTGGTAATCAGTTTACAATGTTCTAACCAAACCACAGCTTACAAAGCAATTTTTGTGATATGTCTCGACCGGGATTCGTAGCCGGGACCTGCTCAGCCCAACGCTTAACTACTAGACCACGGAGGCCGTTATCGACCTTTAGCAGAACATACAGACAATCTCTTTTTTGACCTGACTTATTGTAGATAAATAAAACATTTGAAATTCCGCGGTATCGCCTATATGTCCTTTGGCCTTAAACCCCTAAATATTCCCAACGCAAGTTTCACTTGTCCAAACTCTTCAAATAAGTCACTAACCATCAAATGGTCCATAAAAGCTATAACATCTCAAAACGCTGATGCAAGTCTAACCATGGACCTCCATAAAAAGTGGGGGTCTAGCCAACGCAACGTTATAAAAATACAGCATGGGATAAATAAAAATATAAAATAAAATATGAAATGAAAGTGGCGAGGGACGCAAGAAACTCGCGATGCTTTTGAATGTGTTCTGTGTCGGCTTCGAGTGGCGCGGAGTCGACTTTAAATCTAAAAAGTTTTTGTGCAAATCATATTTTTATGTTTATGTCTCTACTTCTATCGTATCAAATGACCTTGTGTCAGGGTTACGATCCAGAATATGACGATAAAGCCTGTGATGTTCTAACTAAACTAGTTGTATGCGGTTGCCGAAATATAAGAAGTCTGTGAACAGAAAGTTCGAATCCCTTTCTGCAGACAGACCACCAACTCGAATCCCGTTGGGGCATGATTCGATTTGTGAGACTATCCTTCGTTTTGCTAAAACATTACAGGCGGAACTATTTGATTGTCTGGACAGTAAGAGTTAGGCACGCTAAGTCGTTGGTCCCGGGCTACAGCCCAAACACCTCCACAAACCTCAGTGGAGCAGCGTGCTGGAGTTGATTGAGGGGAGGCCTGTGTATAGCAATGGCACGTGTATAGGCTGTTTATGTTCAATAATAATCTTAAATAAAACGATACTAATCACTAGCATGTTACGATTACAGTCTAATCAAGAAAAAATAGCAGCCTGTACATGGACTGGAACTGGTTCTGTTCTCTTTAAATACATGTACGACTGGTGTATTGTTTGGAGTATCGGGGAGGGGCACACGGTACATATAGGTAAGAGCGATGTACTGCCGTGTCTACCGGGTGAGCTGCAATGTCCTACTACCCACAACATTATTTTTATTTTATTATGTTCTGTACTTTAATTGTTCTTGATGTATATAATGTTTTTGAACGTTGTATAAATTGATTGATGACAGGAAACCTAGCATCGCGACAAACCATTCCTGGTTTAGCATCATCTGTGGCGATGCTATGCGTCAAAACTGTATACTCAAAGTTTATCAAATAAATAAATAAAAAAAAATGTTTACAGCTAGGCTACAATTAAATTTCATCTCATCATCATCATCAGCCGTACGACGCCCACTGCTGGGCATAGGCCTCCCCCAAGGATCTCCAAATTTCATCTAAAAACTACAAAATAAAACGTAGATACACCCTCTAGAAACCCATCGTCTCCACGTCTTCCACTGTTCTCCCGGAGTGTTTCTTTGGCCGTAACAATCTGAAGGCGGCGCCACGGGTCAGCTCCCTCCCCCCGCACCCCCCCGCAATGTGCCCTCACATACGTGCGCTGGTGTGCACAAACGTGTGCGCTTATAGAGAAGTGTATTTCGCTTATACTTATCTGGTCTTTGACTACTGGGAGTTAGGAAAATGCGAATTCGTTCAGCTGCTTATCAGTTCGAGCGTGACGAAGTTTAGTTAGTAAGCCTAAATATATACATAAACTCACGCCCGTAATCCGTAATGGGGCGAGCAGAGCTACAAGTTATCAAAGACAACTTGTAGCCACTGACACGTTCTGCTGCTTGTCTTCTGGCAAGCAGCTTGTAGAATCTGACAGAGGGATTGTGACCTTTCTAACATCTTATACATTACTTGGCCCCATAACATATTTTATATTGTGACGGATTGACAGTGTCATATCGCGTAAACAAACTCCGCAACCAATTTGCATTAACAATACATTGAATCAGTAACTCATCATCTCTCTAGCATTATCCCGTTTTTCACATGGTCCGCTTACCTAACCTGAAGATTTGACCTGTCCGGTTTTTTACAGAAGCGACTGCCCTTCCAACCCGCGGAGGGAAAACCAGCCAATACAGGTAAGGTCACACACATACTTAACTCCGAAAAATGAATTTCTTGAAAACGTGGGTTTCCTCCTTTTCCTTCGCCGCTGAGCACGTGATAGTCATTTACGCAAACATGTCCTGTGCTGGATTCGAACTTGCAACCTCAAAGTGAGAGGTAAGCATTCTACCAACTGGGCTACCACAGCTCAATATTCAATCAGCAACTGGTATACTCAATTATTTAAGTTCAACTTTTAGAAGAATGTCGGAGTAAAGGAGATCATAAACTGAGGGCACGTAGTTAAGAAGAACTCCGGCTAACTGCGACTCACTGTTTCAGATTACTAAAACGAGGGCAAACGAAGGTCAAGGTAGGACGGATTTAGGAAAAAACTCTAGGAGTTATGAGGTATTATCTGATTACCTATGGTTATGATTACCTAAATGATAAAAATGTCTGGTATTGAATGTGTTCCTCTAGTTATTAAATAACTTGTAATGTACCCTCATTGATTTAAAAGATGTGTTGCTGTTGCAGTTTCTTGTCATTTTTTCTCCTCAGCCATAACACCTTGCGAAATGACAACAAGTTTATCCACCTACGTTGAATAAATGATTCTCTCTCTTCTTTGCGAGTCGATGGCGATCGAAGCTAAATTTTTGCTGACCAATAATTAAATAAATGATTCTGATTCTGGTAGATTACCAACCTCATCAACCCTGGTGTCAGGGTTATTATTGAGCGCCAAAGACCCCTGACATGGCTCATGTAACGACTACTTACTTACACCAGTAAGCAGTAACCGGAACCAGCGGCTTACTGTGCCTTTCGAAGCAAGGGTCATCTTACTTTCGGACAATCGATCAACCCGTAATGTCCTAACCAAACTAGGATTCGTAAAGAGATTTTTGTGTTGTGTACCCACCGGGATTCGAACCCAGGAGGTAACAGTGTTGCAGAAACGTCTAACTTGAATGGGCTAAATTAAAGTGTGTGACCCAGACTAAAATGCGCATGTTGCCGCCGCGCCTTAGTGACAAACACTAATGCACCTTTTTAAAAACTCACATTTGGATGTGATTTTTGTTAGCCAAACCTCATAAAAGGCTAGCTAGTTTAAATGTACGTTTTACATTTCTGCCAACCATTGGCCAATGGCTCAAATTAGCCTCAAAACGTTTTTTCGGCTCTGCTCCGCACCACCCAAATCCCCTGGTAGTTGCGGCTTCCGAATACATCCCGCTTAGGGCCGGTACTGAAAAGTATCGAAGGACGTAATATACGATCCCGATGATCCGATTACTCTAGCCAATCAGCTCGCGCAAAAAAATACTTCAGAACCCCGCCGGCATGGTCGACGATTTTCCTTATTCAGCACTTATCGCTATCGACCCACTGGGGTCGATTAAGTTTTTCAAATATTTTCCTCTTAGATGACGCCCTGAGCCGAGGTTCGCGCCCACCTCTGCACCTTCAGGCCTGTTGTCTTAAATTTTGTACCGGGTGAGAGCCCTCAGCGCTCCCCATTTGTCCGGCCAAGTATAATGCCATTTGCGGCAAACTTACAATAAGTCTAAAATGAAGTCAACGTTAAAATTTGTGGTGTAATTTTTCCCTGGATTTACGTAAGTAAATCAACCCGATAGGCATACGATACTTTAAGTATGTTTGTAAGAATTAAAATAACATTTGGAATCCAAAATATGCACGGTAAATAATGTATAGGTACCCAAATCCATATCTGTTTTCACTATTGAAATATGACAGAGGGAAAGAAAATTGTCGCCGAAAATGTTTGGGGGTAAACGGTAAGTGACATTGAAAAGCAGGGTAACAATGCAAGCTTTGAGGACTTTGAGGGTGGTAAGAAGAATTAATTATATTGTTTTGACTCTATTTTTTTACTGCTAAAGTACTTTAAGCTTCTATGTGCCTCTTAGATGTTTGTTTTGCATTTGAAATTAGGTGATTGGATAGATATTTTAAGGATTTGAGATTAACTATGGAGGCGGCTCTATGGCTAAAGCTTACGACAACAACTTCTGGACCACGATACCGACCCCGCCGGCGTGGTCGACGATTTACGTCATCGCTACCGGCCCGCTAGGGTCGATTAAATAGTTCCAAATATAAATCCTCTCAGAAAAAAAAGGTTTACAAAATATTTAGCTCTACCCCAATAAAAAACGGATTGTACCTAAGTTAGTTAATAATCTACGATTTAAGTTAAGTGGGTAAGGTGAACATTCGATTTTTTTTTTAATAAAATAGGCTCGCGTTTGACCACAATCTCACCTGATGGTAAGTGACGATGAGGTCTAAGGTAGATCACGCTTACCTTGTAAATGACTTTTCACTCTACACTAACAATACAAAATATCAAAATCCAACAATATTTAATCATACGCAGAGATATCATTAGCAGAGTTATCAGATAAAGATTAATGATTACCTAAATGATAACAATGTCTGGTATCGAATGTGTTCCTCTAGTTATTAAATAACTTATAATGTCTAAATCATTGATTTAAAAGATGTGTTGCTGTTGCAGTTTCTTGTCATTTCTTCTCCTCAGCCATAACATCTTGCGAAATGACGTAAATTCAAAAATGTTACATTGACCTTCAACAAGTTTATCCATGATAATTACGTTGAATAAATGATTCTGATTTCAGATAATCAACTTCAGTCGAAAAAAGCGTTTCTGTGCGACATTCAAAAGGAATCTTGTTTGAGGTGAATTCAATCCGAATCTGCTAACTACCCCCGTTTAGCTGATTGCTTTATCTCCTCATCTCGAGTTCCCGGGTTTACGCGCCCGTCTCACCCCGTTTTACCCCCACCGTTTATTTACTAGAGTACTAAACCGCCTCTTCTTCTTCTATCGTGTGGGTTGTAAGGTGAATTACCAACCTCATCAACCCTGACATGACTCATATAACGACTACGTACTTACATCATATAAGTAGTAACCGGGACCAACGGCTTAACGTGCCTTCTGAAGCACGGATCGTCTTACTTTCGGACAATCAGGTGATCAGCCTGTAATATCCTAACCAAACTAGGGACCACAAAGTAATTTTTGTGATATGTCCCCACCTGGAATCGAACCCAGGAGGACCTCCGGAACCGCCTCTTTTCGTACCTTTAGGGTTTTGGTAGATTTGGAAGTTCAGGATTTCATACACACAGCGCTTATCGCTATCGACCCATAAGGGTCAATTAATTCGTTCAGATATAATTGTGCTGGACCGGAGCCGTGGTAGCCCAGCTGGTAGAACGCTTGCCTCTCACTTTGAGGTCGCAGGTTCGTATCCAGCACAGGCCTAAGAATTTGTTTTCAAATTCATGTTTGGATTATAAATGATTATCACGTACTCATCGGTGAAGAAAACCAGCGTGAGGAAACCCACATACCTGAGAAATTCGTTTTGGGAGGTATGTGACCTAACCTGTATTGGGCTCGTTTTCCCTTCGCGGATTGGAAGGTCAGACAGGCAGTCGCTTCTGTAAAAAACCGGACCTGTCAAATCTTCAGGTTAGGTAAGCGGATCCTGTGAAAAACGGGATAATGCTCGGGAGATGATGATGATAACAGAAATTGTACTTCTCTGTTCTGTGATAGTGCTTATTTTTCCATATAAAACTGAAAATTGGGACAGTGCGCACGATGCGAAAGAATATTGATTTGCTGGTCGAGTTACTAAAGATTTAGCTCCTCTGACTACCCCATTTGGGAATTGTAGCCGTGAGCATATGTTATGTTACAACCTAAAAGCCTCCAAGAAAATATCCGGCTTCCTTCCTGTCCCGTCTCTGTTCTATATTTCAACAATGACGCAACGACCGGCTGTTATACAAAACTACAGGCTACATTATTACACCTACGTCTTTACTCGCCACAGAGCACGGAATCTAATCACGCTCTTACGTGATTAGAGTTGACCATAAAATATTTTTTTTCTCTCGAAACACGACGCGACGTGTCAGGGGAGACACGGCAGCGTACAAGATGTAAAATGACGTAATTTGTTGCAATAGAGGCGGATTGTAATTATTAACATAAATACGTATTTGTTTCATTTTTACTAACTTACTTATATATTTCTTAAATTATTAAATATTTTATTAAATAAATAGAATACTTTTATGGTTTTATTTTGCTTACCCCGGTGGGAAATAGGCGTCAGTTTTATGTACGTTTATTAAAGAAAACCATACATCTTTAACAGGATAATTTACAGTCCACAGTTAGGCACCTAGTCTCTTCTCTACCGGGTGAGAGCCTTCAGCGCTCCCCATTTGTCCGACCAAGTAGTTAATGCCATCAGCGGCAAATCTACAATAAGTCACGTCAAAAAAAAGTCTCTACTCTCATCGTAGTATTTGCTTAGGTTTCATGAGTTATTATTATTATTTTAGAGTGTATTCTGAATGTAGTTTGATTTTTGTTATGTTTATATAAGATAGCGTGTTAATGGTGTTTTTTTATCAATAAATGTCCACATCTTGTTGAAAAACAAACAAAAGAAGGAAAAGCAAAAGGAAATTACACCTTCCGCCTCTACCACAAGCCGGGCATAAATTGTCTCTGCACTCTGTATAACCCGGGTACAAGACGACCGCTACCCGGTGGATACCCGGGTTATTTTCCGAACAATTTACCCGGCCGGGTAAAACGTGCGGCGAACGGGTTTTTATGCCAACCTTTTGTGACGTCACAAACAGCCACGGCGATTTGGAAGGTCTAGCTTTATGTCGATCTGGGATTGTGTGGGTGGAAGAGTACGCAAAGGAAAAGCGCTTAGAGGCTTTAAGATTGTTAGATATTATTAAAAAAAGAAATAAAAATATTTATTCTTCAAGATTGGCCTACATAGTTCACAGTACATAGTACATCCGGACTTGCCATTTTAATATATTTGTATGTTACTCTTGCAATTTTACTAACAAATATGGATGTAATCAATGTGGATGAGTCCGAAATAAATGATTATTATTATTATTATAGTTAAAGCTTTTTGAACGTCAAAAATTAAGTTTGGTGCTAATTCCTGTAAACACCATCTAATTTTATTTTAAGTTATATCTGTCATTTTCTTATCCGCCGAAAAGGAAAGGGACGGGTAATCAACAAGCATAAAATTTATGGAACACACGTCAATTTTAAGCACAAATCTAAACCAACCGTCTAAAAATTTTACATCAGTCAATAACCCGACACGTTCATTTACTCATTCTTCCTAAAATTAAGAGCTGTGAATCATCCGTCCCTTTCCTTTTCGACGGATATGAAAATGACAGATATAACTTAAAATAAAATTAGACGGTGTCTCCAGGAATCGGGGTCATTATGTTACTAGCTGTAAAACTACTACCACATCAATGTATACCCTCATTAATTTAATAGAAGTGTTGCTGTTGCAGTTTCTTGTCATTACATCTCCTCAGCCATAACACCTTGCTTTTTTTTTTGACTTGACTTATTGTAGATTTGCCGCAGATGGCATTAACTACTTGGCCGGACAAATGGGGAGCGCTGAAGGCTCTCACCCAGTGAAGGCTCTCACCCGGATAACACGTTGCGAAATGATGTAAATTCAAAAATGTTACATTGACCTTCAACAAGTTTATCCATGATAATTACGTTGAATAAATGATTCTAATTTCTGATTGGTTCTAATTTGTGAACTCAAATAAGTCATCTCGTTCTGTCAAAAGACAAACAAAATCACGTGACACACATGTGAGGGAAAAAACTTATCGGTTTCGACAAAATTTATTGAATTGATCGATGATATTATCACTTTGCGCATCTTAGCCCTGCTAGACATACATACATACATTTTACACATATTTTGTATATTACGTTCTTCGGGCACCGATACTTTTCACCCTGAGCGGGATGTATTCGGAAGCCGCAACTACAAGGGGATTTGGGTGGTGCGGAGCAGAATCGAAGAAACGTTTTGAAGCTAATTTGAGCCATTGGGCAATGGTTGGCAAGCATGACACGAATATGTGTCTGTATTTGCTTAATACTATTAAGTACCCTGGGAAGAGCCAGCTTTTCGATTGGATTAACCAAACAACTACTAGCATTCACATTATTTACACCTGAATAAGCTGCCATTTTGCAAAACGTTTAGCGCAAGTTGTCTGCGGGCAACTGCAACTATTGTTAAGTTATATCCAGTTTTTGCTGGATTATACCAATCCAATCCGGTAAGAAAGAACACCCGCCGGTGGTGCGTAGCTTTATAATCCTCTTCTTTCTCGTATTTCTGCTTCGATTGCTAAATGGTAGAATCGTTTTCGAATTCGCTAATTGTTCAAACGATATTCAAGTGGCAGTCGAGATTAAAATTAAATGCATCCTTCTTCTATTGTGAGTGTCGCTACCCATTTTTTTTTCGGCAAAAGTGTCTCCGTTTTTGTTCGCTACAGTTGGTATGTTTACCTTTATTATTGCGTATTTTCATTTATTGAGTTTATTTGTAATTGCCATTTGGGAAGTGGGTGCGTTATTTTGCTAAATCTATGCATGTACAGTCATGAGAAATATAATGTACCCGCCATTTCCGTGTGCAGATATGGCCACATCGAAGCATTTAAGTACGCATATAAAAGTATGTGCGCAATGCAAACAAATGTCAAATTGTAATATTGCATTTTTAGATAAATTACAACAATGTGGCCTTCGATGTGGCCATTTTAACCCCCCAGGTAATTATTGAACTTTCTATTTTTATAGTAAGTAAATCATCGCTCTAGTAAGTTTAGAGGGGCAAAATTTCAGTTTAAATTGTAGTTCAATTTCATTTTTGGAACCAATTTCTCAAACGCTATCCGTAACTGTAGGAGATATAAAGGTTTGTTCACACTGACAATTTTTTGAAGTACTTTATTTTTTTTAATCTGTCAAAACCCAATGTTCTATCAGACTAGAGTCGAATATAGATGGCGCTGTACAGATTTTCCTTAGTTTAACCTTCTAATTTCATGGATAACAAGTGGTGTTTTGTGGGTAATGATCGCATTAAGTTAGTCAAAAAACATTCGCGATAGTGTTTATATCGGAATATTCAATAAACAAAGTGTACCTAACTATTTTCGCTTCATGCCAACAAGCCGCTTCATAACTCAGAAGTTTATGCGGACTTTTGAGTTAATTCGTTTGGGGTTCGGAGTAGGAGTCTATTTCGAGGGTGGGGGCTTATGTTTCATTATTCATCGTCATCACCTTTCATCATTTCATTAATCATAATCAAGAAAAAAACGTACTTCAGACAAGGCTGTATGGGCATAGTTCTCTGTGCCTTGCCCGTCGGGGAAAACCAAACTAATCTCATTTGACTAGGTTGTCAAGTAGCCTATTAATAGTGTCGCCGTCATGGCCGCAGCTCAACCCAAACTACCGAAATGTCACTCCAATAGTTACAGCTCGTTGCCTCCGAAAACATCGGCAGCCGGCCGAAACTTTCAAGAGATTAATTTGTCATTTGAAACGAAACTAGCGTAAAACGAAATTGAGTTGAAAAAAATTGCCAGCCGTCTGTCTGAATGAGGTCTTTTTTTTGGGTTTTTTTAGGGGAATTTATTTACGATAAGTAGGTATTTTATAATGGCTCATAGAGTTTTAGTTTCCGTTGCTCGTTTAATAATATTAAACTTAAATTAATTCAGGATAAGTTCGCTCATAACATAACGTAAGCCTTTCGCAAGATAAGTTAAGTATCCACGCTTCACCGAGCTTTCTGTTAGACCATCGTGATAGGTGGTGAGTCGATATTATAGATATCTGTAATAGTCGAGCCAATTGTGTTAGTGAAAATTGCCACCATAACGTCAAATAGGTTTAAGCTCGCTGACGCGTCCACGTACGAATGTAAGCTAATCTTCTTCTACTATTGTGTGGGTTGTGAGGTGGAGTACCAACCTCATCAACCCATTTGTTTATTTAGGTATTTATTTATTTGTTCTCCAACAATGAGTACAATAAACATTACAAAAATAACATACAAAATAAATGCTTAAATACAAATGCCTCATTACTTATAGAAGAACACTGCATGCACAAAATGTAACTTTTTTTTAATATATTTTTCATATTGTTATGTAAGTTAATGACTGTGACCCAAAACCCAAAGTTAAAACCCGTCCCATTTTGTCCTTTTATTATTTGAATTAAGTGTCTGCCTAGTTACAAAATGAAACATCGTACTGGCAGCGTCAATCGTGACCTCAGAGGTGCTCAGAGGCTGCACTAAATTGAATCGTGGTCCTTTAAAAAAAAAAACGCAGGAACTTTGGCGCCAACCCGCGCTTTATCCCGCGTCTGACGTTTTAACTTTTTCTTTTTACCGGCCAGTTCGAATGTTTCGCCGTTTTGAGGTTAGCTTTTGCAAATTTTTGCCATGCTTACGTCATGTATACCAAAAACGACCTTTGTCAGACAAATTGTTTTGACTATGAGTAACTTCATTGAATATATTGTCAATTAAATCATTTTACAGCCATTTATGATTTGCTACGATCATCGAGGCTTGATTAAGTTGGCCTTTTATAGAAAGCTTGTAGTAAAGACGCAGAATATAAATTGCTTCGTGTTTTGGCTTACTTAAGTAAGTATGTGTATATTGTGTGGCCTTAGAATATTGCAATACTTCGGATAGAATTGGGTTGGGTTCAATATACAGAGTAGGAAAGGACAATAAAAACTTACCAAGAGTCGATTTATTCTTTTAAATAGTATAACTCTCTCAGAGTCGTCTGAGCGCCCAAGTCACCCTCAGGCTTGTTGTCTTAAATTTTGTACCATATGAGATCCTTTAGCGTTCCCTATTTGTCCGGCCAAGTAAATAATGCCACATGCGAAAAATTTACAATAATAAGACACATAAAAATAAACTTAAATATCTAGAACCATAATTACAAATAAGTAGTTAATTATTACAGGGAAGTTACAACTGTCCTTCTTACAATTGGGTTGTGTGCTAGGTTTAAGATAAATTATGACGGATATAAAATTGAGGGAAAACATTTTCTTTTTTCTATTTAACTTTTTTATGAATTTTAATCAAGAAAAACGTAATAATAAGTCCGACATTTTATCACCTTTTTCTATGACGTCACAGTGTGCTTTTTCATACAAATTCCATATTAACTTCGTATTTAGACGTTTAGTAAAAAGTAACTGATTTGACTAGTTAGAAATGATCCTATTAGGATCATTAGCAGGTGATGAATTTACCACCTGTCACGGCCTTCTTCTATCGGGTGGGTTATGAGATGGATTGCCAACCTCATCAACCTTGGTGCCAGGGCAACCTGTCACAGTAAGGTTCATCATTTGTCCATCACCATCTTAGGACTTCGTACCAAAAGTGGCTGCAAACTGTCTTCTGATTGTGGCTCTGCCCAACTCATTTGAAATCACGGGCGTGAGTTTATATATTCGTATGTAAGTACAAGTGTTAAATAAACTTTTCGTAAGTTCAATAACATTTTCTCCCTTTTATACTCGCCTGCCGACAAAAAATATGCAAGTTATTATAAATCGTCGGACAGTCATAAGAATCTGTCAACGCGCGAACACGCGAAATAGCGTCCCTGAAAAGCACCTTTTCCTACATAACGGACGGCGGCCATTTTATTTGACTTATGTACGGAGTTATGACGAGGTATTTTATCGTAGGCAGACAAGACTCGCCGGTATGTGGACGGCACAGCGGGGCGCGGCGCGGCAAGTAACAGTCAGACCACCCGCTCAATGCGCATGATTCTCGTCTCCTCCATTTGGTTTATGTTCCAATTTTAATATAATTGAATTACTTGTTAAAAAACCGGTCAAGTGCCAGCCCGACTCGCACACTGAGGGTTCCGTACATACTGCCGTACATTATGAAAGATAATTTATTTTAGTTTACTTCTGTCGTTGAAAAATTATTGTCTCCATAGGTACCTTCCATCATCAACATGGGTCGCGATTAGATTACATAACATAAACTGCCTATATACGTCCCACTGCTGGGCACAGGCCTCCCCTCAATCAACCGGAGGGGGTATGGAGCATACTCCACCACGCTGCTCCACTGCGGGTTGGATTATCAACTGTAAATAAGTTTGTAATTACAAAACATATTTTTTTTGTGATGCAACAAGTTAAGATTTGCCTCTGGGTCTTTCTTACTTTAGTCATAGAATAAGGAATAATACTACGTATAGAACGGCATCTCTCCGCTCCCCACCAGCATCTGAGCTAGGTTTACCTCACCCCCTCGAACATAGTTTAGACTTGAATCGTATGGCGTCAGACGTCTCACGCACAGACGCGTGTGTACGATAACGTCAATGTGTGGTGTCTGTGTAAAACGAGGTTATTTGTATGAAGTGTCCGGTGTGTGCCTTAGTCTAAATCGGCTAGTCAAATAGGTTATTTTTTACTAAACGTCAAAACACGAAATAATTATGGAATTTGTATGAAAATGCACACTGTGACGTCATAGAAAAACATGACAAAATGTAGGACTTATTATTACGTTTTCCTAGATTCATCAGCAGCCCATTAACGTTCCCACTGCTGGGGCACGGGCCTTCCCTATGGACGGATAGGGAGATCGGGCCTTAAACCATCACGCGGGCCCAGTGCGGTTTGATTTTTTTCCTAGATTAAAATTCATAAATAATTAAATATTTAGAAAAAAAAGAAAACGTTTTTCGTCAGTTTTACATCTATATTTATTTAGTAATCATATATTGTCATAATTTATCTTGAATCTAGTACACGACCCAATTGCCGTAAGTCGCTAAAGAGTAAGGGTGAGCGCGCGCGGACTATCCATCTCGCTCGCACTTACTGCTTGGCCGGAACGCGATTTCTATATATTGAGTGACCGAGCTTTGCCAGCACTACTTTCACCTACATTCCTAATGTTCAAGTGCCAAGAAAGATAATTATGATTCTCCGAAAGTGACAGGTTGGAAACTAAGTACTTAATAGCTCTATCATTCCTTGTTCATCATGTTTTAAATATTGTAAAAGCTCTATCTGGTTATTCCCATAACTAAAATAAAATTATTTTATTCGTTTTTATCTACTAAAATAAAATAAATCTAGCGGTAGAAACAGGAATAACCCCAAAAATAACATATGAAATCTATGACGTCGTCGCGACCATTTTTGAATTTCGAATTTTATAGTTTTAAAAACCAAGATCTGATATAGATAATACGGCCATAGAGATTAATTAAAAGAGTTTTTAGTCATGAGAATATTATTGCAGCATTGTTTGAAGTTGAAGACTTTATGCATCAGAAATAAATTCTGAGAATGGGGTCTGTTATAAGAAGTGCAGAATAAATTAAAATGTCCGTTGTGGATTCCTGAAAGTGTCGCTTCAGATATTGAGCGTGGATTTTTTAACCAAGAGAATGAAAATACTTATTATAAAAGAGAATAGCATCACGCCCACATCCCCGAAGGAGTAGGCAGATATTGTATGGTATCTTATTACCATTTTATAAATAGGGCGCGAGCATATTGCCATTTCATCATCATGATCATCAGCCGTACGACGCCCACTGCTGGGCATAGGCCTCCCCCAAGGAGCCATTTACCAGGCAGAAATTCTGGAAACCTTTTTCTGATATGTCCCCACCACCGGATCGTGAGCCCAACAGTCAACCACTGGACCAGGGAGGTCGTTCGTTACCGTATTGAGGTCACACAAGTGACGATTCTACCTCCCAAGTAGACAAAGTTCCTGTCTAAACAAAAGTATTATGATATTCAAATAAATCACAACTTATCGCATCATAAATAAATTAAATATTACCCAATAATTGCCTAATGTTTTAATGTTAAACATTTTATCAAACGGCGCCTCAGTTTTATCAGCCCAATGAAACATCATAAATTGATTAGAAATTAAATTGGCCACGCAAGAGGCCACATAAAATCCACGGCAGGCCGTTTCTGTGTCTTTCCTGTGCTTGGT
This sequence comes from Pectinophora gossypiella, assembly GCF_024362695.1. Classification (NCBI taxonomy): domain Eukaryota; kingdom Metazoa; phylum Arthropoda; class Insecta; order Lepidoptera; family Gelechiidae; genus Pectinophora; species Pectinophora gossypiella. The sequence continues at coordinate 11,333,349 of NC_065423.1, forward strand.
TTAAGATGAAGGACGTAGCGACGTTCTTTATAATATTATTTAGATGGTGCGAGAACTCCCAGTAGCACCCCTGAAAATACATTTTTCTTTCGATTAGTTTACGGCCACCGAAATATAACTTTTTTTTTAAATGTCTTTGACGGCCACTCATTAAATGTATGAGTTTTATGTGGCCACGAGGTCAAATTCAGAGCAGGTGTGCCCAATCCAGTTACTCCCCTGTAGATCCGGGGCTTCCAGCAAGGGTGGTCCCGTCTTGGTTGATTTTGGCGCCCCCTAAAACGGCGCCCAGTGGAGCTGCCACTGAGTAATATCAGTAATAACATACATAAACAGCCTATATATACATCCCACTCCTGGGCATAGACCCCTCAATCAACCGGAGGGGGTATGAAGCATACTACACCACACTGCTCCACCGCGGGTTGGTGGAGGTGTTTGAACCGGAATCACCTTATTTCTTCGAACAATCAGGGTGATAAGTTTGTAACATTCCAAACAAAGGATAGTCTCACAAAAGAATTCGACAATGTCTCCATCGGGAACCGAACCCGGACCTTAAGATCGTAAGCGCAACGCTCTAATCACTAAGGTAACCCAGATTGTTACATTTAGATGGGTACGCAAAATCAATGTGACTCATACGCAAAAGTTGCTGGCCACTTGAAAGTCCCTCAATGCACCAATATGGCCTTTCTAGACCCTCTGCAGGTCTAGCACCGTGCGTAAATAGAAACGCGAGATAAAACGAACACAAAAGACCTTCTAATTCATAAATGTTACTACAGCACTAGTGAATACCTTAATGATACTGATGTTACTATTTGAAAAGCCTCCTTCTCTCTTTGAGGATATTATTCGTATACAAACGTAAATGAAATACATCAATTATCTTTAATCATAATCAATCAACAACATATAAATTAAAATGTTAAGCTACTAAAACACACACACTCATCCTTTCACACTATAACACACGTACACGCACTCTCACACATATAACATCATACACACCTACATCATTCACGCAAATTAGTTTAGGTATATGCATATTTTTGTTGTTCGAGCACTTGGACTATTTCGGATATAAATTATATAGTGCCACTCAATGCTATTTTTAAAAAACTGTAAAAACTGAACACTGCCTCTCAAGATACAGGTCTCCTAGTTTGAGAGACAGGGTTACCTTCTGCTTTTAAATAGCCACCAACAAAATTATATTTTATTGTTAATGTAATGTTTAAAAATATGTAAATTGTTCTTGTTGTGTGAAATAAATTTATTATTATTATTATTTTAAACTTCTATTTTTTGTGCCCGAAAGGGTCTGTGATGTGAAACTCATAATATGTAACATACAAACGTGTACGTCATTTTAGACGCTTGTATTGTCTTCCGCAGTCGTAAGAAATGGGAAAAAAAACGATATTTTAACATCATTTTCTCATTTCTTTTTCAATATATATCTGTATTTTTTTTTACTTATTGTAGATTTGCCGCAGATGGCATTAACTACTTGGTCGGACAAATGGGGAGCGCTGAAGGCTCTCACCCGGTACAACGTTTAATACAACAGGCCTGAGGGTGCCTAGTTGGGCGCGAACCTCAGAGCGTATCCGTTTTTCCAAAATGTAGACCTTTCTATAAATAATAAATACTATTTAATTCCTTTGCAGCACATCTTGAAAATTTCGCGTGAATTCAGGTAGACGCTTATGCGCAGGAGCTAATTTACTTCCCGTCGCGCTTTACGTAGTGTACTAGGCCAGCTGATCCTCTCATTCCTTGCACCACTCCAGCAGGCGGCGCCCGGCGCTGCGCGGGCGCCGCCGTACTCGGCGGCGGCGCGTGTCGTTTGATGTGCCGACAAAGCGCGCCGCCGTGGGAGAGCACGTGGCGCGGATGATACGAATGTTTGCGCCGGTGTCGAGTATGCGATGTGCTTCGGTATGCTGTATGTGTCTAGGCTTCAAGTTGGTAAGCTGGTGAATGGTGGTATGCTGTAACTGCCTGCCTAAGCTTTTAATTGGATTGGCATGGCCTGATGGATGATTTATGATAAAGAAAAAAAACAACATTACAGGTACGAAATGACAACGACCTCCGTGGTCCAGTGGTTGAGCATTGGGCTCACGATCCGGAGGTCCTGGGTTCGATTTTCGATGGGGACATATCACAAAAATCCCTAGTTTGGTTAGGACATTACAGGCTGATCACCTGATTGTCGAAGTAAGATGATCCGTGCTTCGGAAGGCACGTTAAGCTGTTGGTCCCGGTTACTACTTACTGATATAAGTAAGTAGTCGTTGCATGAGCCATGTCAGGGGCTTTTGGCGGCTCAATAGTAACCCTGTCAGGGTTGATAGGGTTGGTAATCCACCTCACAACCCACATGATAGAAGAAGAAGATTAGTCACAATAGAAATTACTTTTATGTATGTATGTAGTTTACCAACTTTTTTTTATTTTCTTTTCTTTTTTTTTTGACGTGACTTATTATAAGATTTTCCGCAGATGGCATTAACTACTACTGGCCGGACAAAAGTTTACCAACGTAGGCATTAACCTCCTAAGGATGAGATTTCCAGGCACAATAAGGGTTTGGATTTTAAAAGGACATTCAGGTTTGACGTCTTATCACGTCACGCGGGGAAGAAAAACATCGCGGGGAAGCCCACATTCCCGAGAAGTGCATTTTTCGGAGGTATGTGACATAACCTGTATTTGGCTGGTTTTCCCTTCGCGGGTTGGAAGGTCGGACAGGCAGTCGCTTCTGTAAAAAAACTGGACCTGTCAAATCTTCAGGTTAGGTAAGCGGACCCTGTGAAAAACGGGATAATGCTAGACCGTGGAAAGGTGCTCATTACACTGGCAACGTTTCCACTTTGGATATTACCAGCGAAATATGTTGCATTGAGTACTATTCGGCGAAAGGGCAGTTTATAGTTTGCCCCAAAAAACACCATTTAAAAAAACGTACACAATAACTAACACCATAATAATTTCCTTACATGTTACGCGCCTGCGCAGTCGCGGTCAATTAGCGGCACACATGCATATCGCGACGCCATCGACTCTCGCGCACCGCTTCCCGGAACGAAGTCCCCTTGCAAGTTATCGGGAAAGATTTGAAAGCAAAAAGTTTGGTATTATGATTTTTGTAATAATTATACGGGGAGATGACTTCAGGGTTGCCAAGTCTGAAAATATGAAAGCCAGTGAGTTACGAGCGAGTGAGTTACGATAAACCGGATATTGGTGCTGATTCCGGTACACACTCATCATCATCAAGTTAAGAGCCACGCTCTTGTCAGTGTAGCATTTTCCGAGCTACGTTTTTAGGGTAAAATAGGGCAGTGGTAATGCTCTTGCCTTCCGCCCCGCAGTACTTTGTCTGACGCAAGTGGGATGGCGCCCAGAGCAGTCTATTACAAAGCCATACTAGGACTCCTGTCCTCCGCCTCTGAATAGTACTGACAGTTACTGCTGCCCTCTGTCAGGTTCTAGGTTCCAGTCCCTGTGAACCCTGTGTCCCTTCCGTCCTGCATTGCCGTACCGATGGCTCCCATCTTCGTCTCTGCAACCGTTGAGGTCTTCACCCGTATCCCTGGGCAAGGGTTCTACGTTATACCCCGTAGGTCTGGGTCCCTATTCGAACTCAGCCACCATCTAACTCCGGCCTACTGAATTAAGAGGCGCCCACCCCCGCGGCAAGGACGCGCTGAACAGGAATACACACTTTTTAATTTTATTTTAAGTTGTACCTTTAATTTTCTTATCCGCCTTATATGAAAGGAACGCCTAGTTCTCCTCTATCTTCCCATCCTGGGAGCTAAAAATGCCACAATAGGTAAAGCAATATTGCTATTTGAAATTTCTAGACTGGACTATCACCGGGACTTACATTTGGGATCTGGTTTCGACTCCTGGTGTTGCACCGCTACTTCTAAATTCAAATTCAAAAATATCTTTATTCATAGTTACACTTTGAATCGTCAATTTTTACAAAACGAACGTCTCATCCGCCTAAAACTACTGCAGCTTCTCACAACCTGTATAGCCGGGGAAAAGAAGCTGCAAGAAAAACCTCGGAACAGGGCCCTAGACGTCCTTTAAAAAAAATATATAAAAATGTACTGAACACATACATAACCTAACGCCTATTTCACACCGGGGTATGTTGCTTCGATCCTGACGCATGTCCCTTGGTTCCTCCATGCTTTTAGATGAATTGCTGCGATGCGGCCTTTCTATCTCCCAAAAGGAAACAATTGACAATCGATGATCTCTTCAAGACCGCGCCACCCCAGGGCTGAAGTGCAAGTGATGTTCACCACGAAAATGAATAAATAAATAAATAAGAGCAGACAAGGTATAAATAAATAAATACAAATGGAGGCTACTGGCGCCGCTGAGCGTGCTCTTCTTATTGTAAGATATGTGGACAGGGGTGCTGTGGAGTCGAGTTTGCAAAAAAAAACTTATTTCTTTTATATTGAACATCGCTAATATTTGGAAGAAGCGGAGGCCTTTGTCTACCGATTACCAGTAAAAATAGTATAATTATTAATTGTAGTAAAGACACTTTAAAAATAAATATAAAAATATGAAACGCATCGAACAAATATGACTCGTAAATAAAAATAATAATCTGATGAGGGCTGCAGATAGTGCCATACTTGTTGCCAAGTTTTGAGCCGATACTATTTAGTTTGCCATCGACACGATAAGAAGAAATAATAATGTTGAACATTATTTAAGAAAACAATTTTTAGTATAATATGTTCATTATGCATAATTTAGTAGAAAATAGATTTTTATATTTGGTAGATATATAAAATTTAAAGAGGCGATTCCATTTCTTTCGCTGTGGCTTGTAGGCTTATCCGATTTATAAACGCAATATTGTATTTGTATAAAAACAATGGCCTTATTATAGGTGGTTCAGGCTTGTAGCGGCGCTGTTTATTTTGTCGACTACTCGCCAAAAAGTCGAATAAGGGTTGCACCTCACTAGCATGTGAAGAATTTCCTAAGTTACATTTTAGCTAAGTGTACGTATGCGCAGTTGGAAGAACGCTTGACTCTGCCTTTGTGGTCGCAGGTTCGAAACCCAGCACCTACCCGCATGTTTACATAGATGATTATCACGTGCTCAGCGGTGAAAGAAAACATCGTGAGGAAACCCACATTCCCGAGAAATGCGTTAGAGTCAAACAGGTAGTCGGAGAAGAAGAAGGAAGGAAGAAAAATAAAGCAATATTGCAATTTGACATTTGCACATATAAAAGTAAGTGCGCAAAGCAAACAAAATGTCAAATAGCAATATTGCTTACTTAGATGAATTGCTTCGATATGGCCATTTTAACCAGGGGGGTCTTCTTTTTGGCGAGGAGGTATCTTGTATATTATTATGCCTTGTAGATTATTCGTGTTGTACTTTGTAGAACACAAATAATAATAATTTGTCTCTGATAGACAAGAATGGACAATGCCACACCGACAAGAGCGTGGCTCTTAAATTAGTGATGACTTTGTAGAATCCAGCACTTACTGTGGAGCAGCCCTAATATGGCCGACGAAAGTCGGATGCTCGATCCACGCGTCGCTTCGTTATTAATGTTTCATCGTGTAGACTCCAAGTTTGTGCATTTTTTATTGTTTCCTCAATAATTTACGGGACTGGATACTCGCAGTTTGGGACATTTGCTTAGTCCAGACTTTCTTCGAGTATCTATGGCCGATTAACTTTTTGCGTTGTTCTTTATTTTGTTATTTATAATCTTTAGATCGTTTGTAAGTAAATCGGAATATTAATGGCAACTTCTATGCCAGCATCAAAATGCCAAAAACGAATAAAAAATATAGAACGCGTTCAGTTGGTCTAAAAGAAAGCTCGGTGAGGTGTGGGTACTTAGTTCATCTTGCGATGGATTTACTACCCCACTCTGACTACCCCAATTAGGATATAGTCGTGAACTTATGTTATGTTATGCTTGCGCGTCCAGCTGCTTATCTTCCCAGGTATGTCGTTAAACCGAAAGTGAGAATGTCTAGTTTTAACATAATGAATCTTGAGATTTATTAAGATTTTTTAACCGTCTTCAATCAATCAATCAATAATACTTTATTGCACAAGAACATATATAAAGGACATAAACACACGAATAAAACATAAGCACAATAGGCGGCCTTATTGCTAAACAGCAATTTCTGCCAGGCAACCTTAGGGTGAAAGAAGAAGATCCCTCCCGATCCGTCTTCCCTCTTCTTATTTCTCTTTTATCCTGACACTATTTTCAAATTGCTATATTCTAATCTATTCCATACTATACAGGGTGTTAGTGATACCTTACCGAATACTGAGGGGGATGATTCATCGCAAATTGGAAATTTATTTATTATTATTTATTTATTACAGCATTTATTTATCGCAGGAGAACTAAAGTCACCGACATAGCTCGGAGAATTGCAAAGCTGAAGTGGCAGTGGGCAGGACACATAGCGAGGAGAACCGATGGCCGCTGGGGCGGAAGGGTATCTGGAATGGCGACCACGTGTCGGACGACGCTCAGTGGGTAGGCCCGCTACAAGGTGGACCGATGATCTGGTGAAGGTCGCGGGAAGCCGCTGGATGCGGGCAGCGCAGGACCGATTGTCGTGGAGATCCTTGGGGGAGGCCTATGCCCAGCAGTGGGCGTCATACGGCTGATGATGATGATGATGATTTATTAATGGATCACTTACAGCTATGCACATTATAACATTTAATTAGGAAATAATTTAAAAAACAACAAAGTCGAAGCCTAACGACGACCTAATGACGAAGTCTGTGGTGGATTTACATTCTGTTTTTTTATTATTTATGAATAAATATATTAAAGCTTAAAATTAAAAAAAAAAAAATGTCATTAATTTTGCTACGGAAAATTTCACTTGGTATTAGTTTCCACTCAGAATCATGAGCTGAATCATCCCCCTCAGTATTCGGTACGGTGTCTCTAACACCCTGTATATTATTGTGTAAGTACCTAATATGTAAATATTTAATGTAAAAGTAAGATGATCCGTGCTAAAGACACGTTGAGCCTTTGGTCCCGGTTACTACTTACTGATGTAAGTAGTCGTTACATGAACCATGTCGGGGCTTTTGGCTCAATAGTAACCCTGACACCAGGGTTGATGAGGTTGGTAATTCACTTCACAACCCACACCTATAGGTTAGGTAGGTATATTTGCATGTGTGTTATATTATTTGCATGTATTTATTGGGAAGTGGTACTTATAGTTTGTACCCGCAGTCTTTCAATTTTTACATTTTCCTCACCTTATGGTTGTCTGGAAGAAATCACTTTAAGCGATACGGCCGCCATTTGCCGTGAACTTAGTTAAGAGTCTTTTTGTACTTAATTATTTATTTTTATTTTGGTGCAATAAAGTCTATTTGTATTGTATTGTAGTAGTTCTACCCTAACAGGTGTGACGTGTGACTGTAGCTTATAGTTATTGTTGCACGGCTGATTCCTTGTAGTTGTTGCCTGGAAGAAATTGCTTCACAGCAATAAGGCCGCCCACGTGTCATCACCATCAGTAATTTAAGAGCCACGCTCTTGCCGGTGTAGCATTCTCCATTCTTGTCCATCAAAGACCAATTCCTTCACTTCCTTATAAGACACGACGTTCGCCTTTTCTTTAATCTGTTCCATGTAAGCTCTACTTGGTCTTCCCCTCCCTCTCTTTCCTTGTAGTTTCCCTTCTATGATGTTTTAATAAATTCGTGTGTACAGTCATGAGCAATATCATGTACACACTTTAGGACTCTGTCGCACTAACATTTTTGACATTTAGTGAAACTTACAGTTGAATTTGTCAAAAAAGTTAATGTGACATGGTACCAAAGTATACATACATATTAATGCTCGTGACCGTACTTTTGCTAAATGTTTGTATGTTTTGTTTGAGTGCAATAAAGTATATATTTGATTTGGTTCGATATGAGTTGTGTTTGTGTCTGTATCTTAGGAATAATCTTACAATTCAATGCTTCAGTCTCTGCCGCTCATACCACCAACGCGTTAGTTGTAAGAGAAGTTATTGTCAGATCCTCTTTTATTATTTCAATAAATATCACAGCAACAACACCCGTTGCGATGGTCATTGTCTTTCGCATTTACTAGAATAGGCAGGATTTTAACTTTATGCTAACCAGGTAAGTGCTATTCACGGGAAACCTAGAATAATCTTGCAGGACTTGCTGCATCAACGCTTGGGTGAGAGCCTTTAGCGCTCCCCATTTGCCCGGCCAAGTATTGAATGCCATATGCGGCAAACCTACTATAAGTCACGTCAAAAAATGCAATAACCAATAGTGGAGTCAATGAAGGTTTTCAAACTTACCAACGCCAGGTCCGATTTTGATGACTTTTTCTTTTGTAGGGGTAGTTTTTATATAGGTAATTTAAAAGCAGAAACATCTTGTGCAAATAAATATTTCGATCAAATATAAAAAAAATGTTTAAATATTTTTTATTCTTTATTTTTTTATTTTCTTTATTTTATTTTTTTATATTCTTTATTTTATTTTTTAAAAGTAATATTTTTATTCGAACCTAAAATTATTACTTTTTATTGACTCCACTAGTAACATCTTGTCTACAAAAAAAATGCTTTCCGTTTCTGTTAAAAACCCTATATAACATATTTTTTTTATTTGTGTCTATTGAGTAGAATGAGGAACTTTCCAGGCTACGTTCACCAAAAACAATATAGATGGCGTTGTACAGCTTTAACGTGAGAATTACTTATTTTCTCATTGCTCGGGTACAAAATTATTCAAAAATACAATGTAATCGAAGAAGCATAATATAAAAATAGTTGTAGCTTGGTATTTGCATCACATTATGTATAGAATTATGTTGCTACCTATAATAAGAATAATAATGGATGGACGAATTCTAAATTTCAAAATATCTTTATTCAGTAGGTAACATAGTTACACTTTGAATCGTCAATTTTTACATAACGAGCGTCTCACCCGCCCAAAACCACTGCAGCTTTTCACAACCTGTATAGCCGGGGAAAAGAAGCTGCAAGAAAAACCTCCGCACAGGGCCCTAAACGTTTTTTTTTTTAAATAAACATAAAATATTTTTTATACAATTGAGTAAGTAATTAAAAAAAAAATCAATTCTCTGAAAGATGCAATTGTGCCTGAGTGTAATAAAAACTATCATCATTTATACACAAAAACAAAGATAAAAGTATTATTAGGTTTAATATTATTATGTTTGTAATCGATGAAATTAGAAGGTTGAACGAAGAAAAATCTGTACAACGCCATCTATATTGTTTTTGAGGAAAATAGCCTGGACAATACCTCCTTGTTGCAACAAATGATAATACATGTGGTGACATTGCGCACTTACGTTTATATTCGCTAATGTCAATAATGCCTTTTAAAGAGACAATAAAGAAAAAAGTTCTATCAAATCTGATATTATTATCATCATCATCAATTTAAAAGCCACGCTCTTGTCAGTGCAGCATTTTCCATGCTACTTTTTAGGGAAAAATAGGATATTTATATATATATTATTATCAGAAATACAAAATTAAAAAAAATACATATTCAAAAATTTCTTCCACCTGACGGCCATGGTCCAACAGTGGTCCAGCTGTCCAACCAACCAACCAACGCTCAGTGCTACCTTTTTTATATTCAACGCTTTCCATAAATTCATGTTCAGTATTTTTTTATTGTTGTGTTATTATTTTGTTTTTTCTTTATGTTTACTTATAAAAATATTGACTGTCGTGTCCAATATATTATATATTACACACGGTGCGGCTCGCCAGTTCTGTTGCTTGAACTTGGCTTGACCCGCTACCGCGTGTCTAGATATTAACACTTTTCTTTCCATCCTATTCTTCATGAATTGTCAAGGCACATTTCCACCTCTAAACAATCAATAGTCTATAAGGACAAGCGCACGCGTCAACAAGAATGCGTTTGGTGCGCCGCAACCTCCCGATTGGTCAGTCGAACGCATGATCGTTTCAAATTTCGAACCGCTGTAACTAATTTTATTGGCCCCGCGTTTTGATGCGCTAATCTTTGATTGGTTTATTATTTGCAAATCGATATTTATTTTTGAATTTCGTTTTTGGAATTGGGTTATTTGTTTTAGATGCTAGTAATTACGTTTAATTATTAAAATAACAATGGACCGTGTATAAATTCCATTAAAATTGGTTTGTTCTGTTTTTATTTTGATATCTTCGTTGGAGTTCTGTTTTATTATACGTACTATAGACAAGGAGTTCTGTTTTTAAATTTTAAAAAAAGCTTGACAGAATTTTATAATTCATTTTTCTTTCCTTGTAATGAAGATCTGGAGTAAAACGCATTAGAATTTTCTTTTAAATGGCTTTCTCGGGGTGAGAGCTCGCAGCGATCCCCGTTTGTCCGGCCAAGTAGTTAATGCTATCAAACACAAAGTTATCCGTCGTCTTTCAAAAAATCAAATTCAAATAATATTTCAGAAAATAAAAAAGGTCATCACCCGCTCATAAACCGGACCTGTCAAATCTTCAGGTTAGGTAAGCGGACCCTGTGAAAAACGGGATAATGCTAGGGGGATGATGATTTCTGTAAACCAATAAAATAAAAAAACAATAAGAGCGACTGAAAGTTAAATCGGGTTATGTACTAAGCGCACTTCGAAGTAAAAGGTATAAACACTAGAGTTGCTGATTACGATGAAAAAAAAAACCTAGTTTAAAATAACCTTAGCCTTCGTCTTTGAAAAATTAAAAAAAAGAAAAAAACTCACCTGCGGCCATTGCTGCATCAATAATAAACAGGGTTGTTCTCAGCACGCCATTTAACCCCATCGCACCCCTCATTCATAATGCCACAATCCCAGTGGGCGCTAATGTCTCGCCTTGCCTACTTTACTCAAGTAAACTAACAATCACACCCTTCCATACTCAACCTTAAACCACCGCCAAAGAGTTGATATTATACAACGTTTATTTAGAAAAAAACCCGGGTGTTTTACCTTACGTGGTTAAGAATAAAACTTGAGGCGTAATGACAAAGTTGTATTTGCTGTTAGTGAAGCTCTTTTGAAGAAGTATTTGGAAAGAAAACAGAGTTTTTGGACGGTAAAAGTAAAGTCGTAGGAGAGATTTTCCGGCAAAGTTGTATGTGCGGTGGCTAAAAGTTTGTAAGGAAGGGAATGGACGTGAAAGTGGGTTTTTGGGTGGTAAATGTAAAGTTGTAGAAGGTTAGGTGACAATCGCGTCGCCATGTTGGTTTAGTGGTAAGAAGGGAGGGGAGGAGGGTGACTAATAAGAGCTTTATACTACTTTAATTGGTTCGGGACATAACGCGAGTAGGTTGGTAATCGATAAATGTGTTTTATTCATAAACCCGCCGAAGTTTTGTCTTCAAGTTTGAAGTTTGTCATGTCGTGTAATTATGGTCGGTTTTGTGAAAATTTTATGAGTCAGTGAGGGTTGTGATCGTTGAAAATGTGAGTTTGAAAGACATTTCTGAGTAATTTTGTTGACTTGTTCTCAAGGTGTATTTTAGAATAAGTTTTTTTTTAAGTTCTGTCGTGAATTTATAATGTTATGCTTGTGACACTGGCCTTTTTATAATTAATTTCAATAACATCGTACATAAGAAATGTCTACATTTAGCTTCTATTTCCAGGTAGGTATAGGCCTCTCATCTACTTTATTCTTCTTCTTCTATCGTGTGGGTTGTGAGGTGGAGTACCAACCTCATCAACCCTAGAGTCAGGGTTACTATTGAGACGCCAAAGGCCCCTGACAAGGCTCATGTACGTAGTAACCGGGACCAACGGCTTAACGTGCCTTCAAAAGCACCGATCACCTTACTTTCGGACAATCTGGTGATCAGCCAGTAATGTCCTAACCAAACTAGGGACCACAAAGTAATTTTTCTGAATAGTCCCCATCGGGAATCGAATCTGGGACCTCCGGACCCTGAGCCCAACGCTTAAACGCTGGACCGCGGAGGTCGTCTACTTAATTAGAAAAAAAAAAATGATTACTATACTTATTGAATTATCTTTTTATTAATTTAATTCTTAAATTTTCATAATTCTATAATTATTGACTGAATATCAGAATTAAGTAAGTACATTTAAAAAATCTTCTCAGACGGCGCCATGAACCGAGGTTCGCGCCGATCTGGGCACCCTCAAGTTTGTTGTCTTAAATTTTTTACCCGACGATGGGCCCTCTAAGCTCTCCATTTGTCTGGCCAAGTAGTTATTACCATCTGAGCCAAACAAAAAAAAATTTATCTCGTAAACTTACTATAATACTAATATGCAGCGCAGTCAACCTGCACAACCATCCGATACAGGTTAGAGCGTTCATGATTGAAGACAAATTAAATCCCAAATCTTCTTCTTATCGTGTGGGTTGTGAGGTGGATTACCAACCTCATCAACCCTCTCTTCTTCTTTGCGAGTCGATGGCGATCGAAGCTAAATTTTTGCTGACCAATAAACCCACCAACCACCCTCATCAACCCTGGTGTCAGGGGTAATCCCAAATGAAATTAAATGGTAGTAGAACACGAGGGAAAATACTATGTCCATATCAAACGATTTAATCATACATTTTACTAAACAAGATTAGACCTCTACACCTCAACTCCTTACTCAAACCGGCCAGCGCACCACTCAGGGTAAGACGGAGCTAATTCGAACCTCGAGAGCCCCACTTAAGGGCAATCGTCGGACCCTCACAAGACCGTATTAGCCTGTAGACTCGAGAGAGCCGTAGCCATGACACCTGACTTGTCCAGCAAGGGGATACCGTTTGTTGCTACTCGAAAATCACCACCGCTCTAAATATATTATTAAAAATGAGGTTGCCAAGGAAATAGACCTGTTCTTCATTGGCGAGGTTCGCAGAGGCTATTATTAAAATATTACGTGATAATAGGTAAGCGGTAATCGCGCTCGGTCTGCGATTGTTGATGTTAAGCAACTTTCACAAAGGCCGGTCATAGGATGGGTGACCACAAAAAAAAATCATCTCTAGCTCTTCCGTGCTTCGGAAGGCACGTTAAGCCGTTGGTCCCGGCTGCATTAGCAGTCGTTAATAACCATCGATCCGCACTAAGCCCGCGTGATGGTTTAAGGCCCGATCTCCCTATCTATCCATAGGGATGGCCCGTGCCCCAGCAGTGGGGACGTTAATGGGCTGGTGATGATGACCTAAACTGCAGCGCCATCTATATTGTTTGTGAAGAATGAAGCTTGGAAAGGGTATAGCGAGGTAAGGAGGACGAAATGGCCCCCACGGCCCATGACGGAATTATCATTTGTACTGGTATTGGCACTCTAAAAGAATACGAAATGTAAGGTCGTTGACCCCTGACCTTGACCTGTCTTTGAGATATTCGAGAAAGTTCGTTCGCGCGCCGATTTTTTTCAAATTTTTTTTTCCGAAAAACTATAAAAGCTAGAAGGATGGGACCAATTGCGTATAATGAGGGATACTTTGAAAAATATTTTGAATTTTTTTCAGAGTTCTCGTGAAATGACAACTGTGCAAAATAATTAAACAAAATATAAATATATTTTTTTAGTACTGATCTATTATGTTTACCGCGCCAAAAAAAATATATAATATTCTTTGATTTATATACTTACACCACACAAAAAAAAATCAAAATCAAAGAGGCGCTTCTTGAGTTATTATGAATTTACTTAGTGTGCGTACGGCTGGTAGGAACTAATTAAAGAGGTCGTTTTTGGATTAATTATTATAATTACATGTTTAACATAATTTTAATCATCATCATCACTATTTTCATTTATTACAACATTTATTGCATCATTTGAAAATATTTTTGACAGAATTTCAGCAGGACGTAAAATGCGAGATAGATATCTCGCATGAGCTAAATAATATATTACACTTGCGACATGAGCGCAGCATCCAACTGTCCTGTTTCCATTCGGACAATCACAACAATATCCTCGGATTCCTTCGACACTGTTCATATTAGGAACATAATCAATGAACAATCGGTAATGTTTACTATTTACATGTCTGGAACGAACATTTAACTTGATGATAGTTGGGGTTTGTTTGACGTAATATATATAAAGATTACTCATGTCGTCCATTATTTCAGCGAGGTATGAAACAGCTAATGAGAGCTGATAGGAACCTGTAAATAATATTCTTAATTGTTCTTCGTTTAGTCTTGGAAAATCTAAAATTTCTGATGATACCAGTTGTTGAAAAGCCGTTTTTCTTCGATTCCAGTTCTGCTTTTCTACCTCTTCACTTAAAGAATTTGGTAACGCCAGTCGCTCTTTAAAGTATTGAACAATTGTCTCATTTAAGCCTGTGTCAGAATCCAATCGCTTACTGAATTTGTTGTGTAAAAATCCAACAACTTTGCATAATAGACTTACTTTTGGAAGCATTTTATTATCAAGATTGTTATGAAGCAAATTATATTTCTGAGCGATAGCTCCGTGCACAGCTTCGACTACCCATCGGATTTTAGTCACTTGTCGTGACATATTGGCTTCATCGGTAGGTAACTGGGCTCGATTACCTTTAAGCGCCGGCATTAACACGGTGTAGCCTTCTTTGGTGATGTCGCCAACGGCGTCACGAAATCCACGATCTACGACAAATACATCATTTCGACATAATAGAGTTTTAAGTTTAGCATCCTGTAACACTTTCTTCATAATAGTGGCATCATTTTCCGTACCATAAAATGGCCCAGCAAAATCAACTATAAACCCGTTCGTAGTACAGATTGTAAACGGTTTGCATAAATGGGTTTTCTTTTGCCCAGAATACGATTTTCTCTGGTATTCATTGTTAAAACTTTTTTGATGCCTGATATAAGTGCCGTCAAATATCAATACCAGCTGATCATCTCTAAGGTTCAATAACATTCGAGCTGTTAAACTTGTGTTCTTTATTAAATCTTCTCGAGAAATGGAGGTTAATCCAAAATGAAGCAAAATATCAGTCTTAAAACTTCTTAATACTTCCTTAAAAAATGTCGACACATGTTGTTCGTATGGTAAACCCAGCACTCCTGCTATCACTGAATTAGAATTTCCAGTTTTTAATTTAAACAAGAATACAACTAACGCTTGAGTCACAGTGCGTACGCTTGTGTTTCGCATAGAAGTCAATAGCTGTCTTAATTCAATAATGTTTTGCCAACAAAGCCCTGTCAATACCCTTATCTGATTTTCAGACATATCATTTTCAATTTTGTCGAAAAGCGACATCCCTGCTCTTTCTGAAAGTGATTTTAAAAAATGAGCAACTTCTTTAGGGTTCATTTTACTGGTGTTAGATACTACACGTAGGTAAACCAACTCGTCTTTATAAAAGTTTTTTCCTATTATATGTGTGCAGCAACAACGGTTACCCTCTGGTATAAAAATCCCAATTTTTGTATAAGCCTCGTAACGCGCTTTAAAAGGTACTCGCATTAAGTTTGTTGTGGATCGACATATACAACAACACTTGTGGGTGGATACAACACGTGGTATTTGTAGATATATAAATTCGTCGTTTTGGGCAACATGCGAAAAAACATCATCGCCATCATCATCATGGTCGCTTTCGGAACTGCATGGTAAATTCACTTCACGTTCTTGTTGGAATGAAGCATTAGAAGATGTTTCCCCAACTGCTAAGTGTTCACCAGACTCCTGTTTGCCTTCACACTCTACCAGAGTAGATGCCGCAGAAGTTGATGCAACGATTGATTTGCTATTGTAAATAATTAGCCGACACTTTCCACACAATACGTCACCAACAGAAACTGTTTTTTTACTCGAGTCACTATATAATCTAGCGTCCTCTTCACTAGTGATAACTTTTTTTCTTCCGCGAACTTGAACGCGAATGCGCGAAACGCGCGAACGCGAATGCACGAAAGTGTCACAAATAATACAGTTCACCAACATTGTTATCACCCGTGGTTATCACCATACAACTTGCGACAGGCGTACGCAATTATTCTCACCGAATGACCTACTAGGTAATTTATATTTGTGTGTGGTTTCCTTAGCACGGAAGACTAAAGCAACTATGCGTGAAATCGTATTTGTAATGACACGAATAAACTTATAATAATCTATTGAACATGAATAAACACGTTTCCTAGTCCGCGCGAAGCGGCCGGGCGGGCGCCCACCGTACACGATCGAACAAGTTTTCTTTAGATATTACTCAAGAAGCGCCTCTTTGATTTTGATTGTTTTTTGTGTGGTGTAAGTATATAAATCAAAGAATATTATATTTTTTTTTTGGCGCGGTAAACATAATAGATCAGTACTAAAAAAATATATTTATATTTTGTTTAATTATTTTGCACAGTTGTCATTTCACGAGAACTCTGAAAAAAATTCAGAATATTTTTCAAAGTATCCCTCATTATACGCAATTGGTCCCATCCTTTTTTAGCTTTTATAGTTTTTCGGAAAAAAAAATTTGAAAAAAATCGGCGCGCGAACGAACTTTCTCGAATATCTCAAAGACAGGTCAAGGTCAGGGGTCAACGACCTTACATTTCGTATTCTTTTAGAGTGCCAATACCAGTACAAATGATAATTCCGTCATGGGCCGTGGGGGCCATTTCGTCCTCCTTACCTCGCTATACCCTTTATTTTACTTATGTACTTATGAATACCTAAAGAGAGGAAGTCTGTACCCAGCAGTGGGTAAATATAGGCTGAGTAGAAAGCTAACCCCCTCCGGTTGATTGAGGGGAGGCCTGTGCTCAGCAGTGGGACTTATATAGGCTGTTTATGTAAGATAGCTAAATACAATAAATACATTGAAGATATGATCCCAGCTCCACTTTCCAATTACTTTTTCGTAATTTGACAGAGAAGAAAGAAGAAGAAGAAAATCAAAAACAAAACACGATCTCACTCGAATCTCGGTACCAAATTCACTTCCAAACCAATAGTAGAGCACCCCGGAAAGGGTCAGTCAGGGGTCAAGATGGGGGTGTATGGGGTGCCCCCTCCCCTGTCGAGTGCCAGACACTTGAGGGGTGCTGCTCTGGCTTTTGACAGTCCACGCTCCGATGGAATGCTGGTATGTGTAGGTGTGTAGCCATCCTTATTGTTGCTTGTATCTCGGACGTAAGTAATGTTTGTATGTACCTACCCTTATATTACTTCTCGGTAACGGCCTCCGTGGTCCAGTGGTTCGAGCGTTGAGCTCACGATCCGGAGGTCCTGGGTTCAAATCCCGGTGGGGACATATCACAAAACTCATTTTGTGATCCCTAGTTTGGCTAGGACATTACAGGCTGATCACCTGATTGTCCGAAAGTTAACGTTAAGAGGTCCCGGTTACTACTTACTGATGTAAGTAGTCGTTACATGAGCCATGTCAGGGGTCTTTGCGGCTCAATAATAACCTTGACAATAGGGTTGATGGGGTTGGTAAACCACCTCACAACCCACACGACAGAAGACTTCTCGGTACAAAAGTTAATTACGTCATCTATTTCTCTTACTTCTCTTATTTTTATCTTTTTTATTATCTAAGGTCACAAATAGCTTATTCCTGTTTAGCAACAGATTGGTGCTAATTCCTGTAAATACAATCTAATTTTATTTTAAGTTATATCTGTCATTTTCTTATCTGCCGAAAAGGAAAGGGACGGGTAATCGACAAGCATAAAATTTATGGAACACACGTCAATTTTAAGCACAAATCTAAACCAACCGTCTAAAAATTTTACATCAGTCAATAACCCGACACATTAATTTACTCATTCTTCCTAAAATTAAGAGCTGTGAATCATCCGTCCCTTTCCTTTTTGACGGATATGAAAATGACGGATATAACTTAAAATAAAATTAGGCGGTGTCTCCAGGAATCGGGGCCACTATCGTGCTAATTTATTCGTTTGTACACGTCCTATACATATGTATATCTTTGTACAATAAACAATTATTGATTAATTGATTGATATCTCGATAAAGTACAGTCAATATAATGTACCCATTTTAGGACTCTGTCGCACTAACATAATTTGATATTTAGTGAGACTTACAGTTAAATTTGTCAAAAAAGTAAATGTGACATGGTACCAAAGTGTATACATATTAATGCTCGTGACCGTACGGTGAGGTGTTGGTACTTAGTTCATCTCGCATTGGATGTACCTGTGACTATCCCAATTGGGATATAGTTGTGAGCTTATGTTAAGTCATTCATCATCATTGTACCGTTTTTCACAGGGTCCGCTTACCTAACCTGAAGATTTGACAGGTCTGTTTTTCACAGAAGCGACTGCCTGACTGACCTTCCAACCGGTGAAGGGAAAACCAGCCCAATACATGTTAGGTCACATACCTCCTAAACTGTAATTCTCGAGAATGTGGGTTTGCTCACGATGTTCTTCACCGCTGAGTGCGTGATAATCAAAAATGAAACGGAGAAAGAAAAGAAAAAATAAATAAACTGCATTAATTTATATGTAAAAGTGAATTAAAATAAGTACGTATTTTTTGTTTTGTTTGTTATTAGTAATTTAGACTGACTACTGAAGAGTAGGTAGGTAAGTACTCAAGGATATTCTGTACTCACGAATATTATTATTATTATGTCTAAATTCGTATTTTTTTTAATTATCTTATATGTGTTTTATTTTTACTTCTTTTTTGTATACCCAAGTGCATGCATTAATTCTTGGTGAAAACTAAATTGGCTTCTGTACTACCTTAAGTGTGTTATATATATTGATATATGTGTTATTTTAAGCTGTATGTTTTCCTTATAAATAATAATAATAGATATATGAAAAAGACATACAAATAATAATAATAATCATTTATGATCCAAACATGAATTCGAAAACAAATAAGTCATTCAATTTTCTAAAACAGTGGGCATGAGATCAGTCTGATTAAGCTTAATAGAAAAAACATTGTATGAGATCACAGATCACGGAACTTGGTAAAAAACAAACTTTTTTCGACATATCATGATCCGTTTACGATTTGTTACAAATTAAAAGTGATAGGCTGAGAAATTGATACGAGTTTTCAATGTTTTTGACTCTACCGACGTATTTTTTTTGAGTCATCGACTTCTAAAGTTTGTAATTTGAGACGACATGTTGATGATTTTGGTTTTGAACTGGTATTTTTGAAGAACTTCCAACTTGATACGGAACCTTACCTTAGCCACCGTAGCCAAGTTGCAAATGATTACGAAAAAAAATCGAATCTTCTTCTATCGTGTGGGTTGTGAGGAGGATTACCAATTTCATCAACCCTGGTGTCAGGGTTACTATTGAGCCGACAAAGGCCCCTGACATGACTCATATAACGACTGCGTGCTTACATAAAAATGAGTGTGGATTGATTACTTTCACCACTTCACACAAAAACGTTGATTGTTTTTCCTCTTCGCATTAATTTACTTAGCATGTTCGACAATAAAAGTGAATATAACATGAATTATTATATTTTTAACCATTTTTTAAAGGTATTTTTATGTTGCAATTGTCAACATCTATACAAGTGTTTTATGAACGCGGGTGGTCCGCTAAGTAGGAAGCCATGAGGTCAATTAGTAGTTGACAGCGATTAGCGGGTCGTGATGAAGATGGACCTCGACGGATGAGGAACGTGGAAGTGAAATAGACGCATTGATACTTATTTGCTATCTCTCTCTATTACACATATAACATACATAATGTCGCCCGTCGAGTGTCGAGGAGCTCGGTGGCGCAGCGGTAAACGCGCTCGGTCTGCGTTTATTGAAGTTAAGCAACTTTCGCGAAGGCCGGTCATAGGATGGGTGACCACAAAAAAAGTTTTCATCTCGAGCTCCTCCGTGCTTCGGAAGGCACGTTAAGCCGTTGGTCCCGGCTGCATTAGCAGTCGTTAATAACCATCAATCCGCACTGGGCCCGCGTGATGGTTTAAGGCCCGATCTCCCTATCCACCCATAGGGAAGGCCCGTGCCCCAGCAGTGGGGACGGTAATGGGCTGATGATGATGAATGTCGCCCGTAATTCGTAAAGGGGTGGGAAAACCACACGTATGAGCTGATCATAAAGGTGCTCCTTCTCTTAATTTCTGACAATCAGGTGATCAGCCTGTGATGTCCTAACCAAACTAGGAATCACAAAGTGATATTTATAATTTGTCCCCACCGGGATTCGAACCCGGGACCTCCGGATCGTGAGCACAACGTTCAACCATTGGACCACGGAGGCCAACAATCGATAGCGTAACTATAGATAGTTTGGCAACAGTATACTCATTAAGGAGTTTAGCTAAGTTTTCAACGATTATGACAATCGACGCTGACTTATGATGAGGACGCCCAACAGACCTGCTACTGGTCACCTGCAGGTCTGTTGTGTTAAAGCAGCAGTAAAACTGCGCAGAAGCACATATAGGTAAACCTACACTATTGATTGTACAGTCATGAGAAATATCATGTACCCACTTTAGGACCCTGTCGCACTAACATATTTGACACTTAATGATACTTACGGTTTAATTTGTCAAAAAAAATAATGTGACATGGTTTCAAAATGTATACATATTAGTACTCGTGACCGTACGGTGGGGATTTACTGACCTCTCCGGCGTGGTCGACGGTTTCCCTTCCTCTTCTTATCGTGTGGGTTGTGAGGTGGAATACCAGCCTCATCAACCCTGGTGTCAGGGTTATGATTGAGCCGCCAAAGGCCCCTGACATGGCTCATGTAACGATTACTCACTTATATCAGTAAATAGTAACCGGGACCAACGGCTTAACGTGCCCTGGTTTCCCTCATTCATCGCTTATTGTTATCGACCCACTAGAGTCCATTAATTCTTTCAAATACATATATTCCTCTCAGACGTCGCCCTGACCCCAGGTGCGCGCCCACCTCATTGAGCGTCAGACCTGTTGTGTTAAATGTTAGTACCGGAAAACACTCAGCGCTCCCCATTTTCCGGCCAAGTAGTTAATGCGATCTGCGGCAAATCTACAATAAGTCACGTCAAAAAAAAATAGCTCCCCATTTGTCAGACCAAGTAGTTAATGTCAGTTGCGGCAAATTTACAATAAGTTACGTCAAAAAAGAAACTCTATTTCCATTGCGTCGATTGACTCGATCAACAGACTTTAACCCGTGTCTACTTGTATCTACAGATCTACAAGATGGCGGCGTCTGATTTATAAACGATGCGCAGGCGCCGCTCTCTCGAGGGCTTCTTTATTTCAGTGGCGCGCAAACTTTTCTGTCCCCGTGACGTGTTATATGAAGGACTGGAATACTACAGCGGGTTTGTAGTGTAATGCTTAGACATGTAGTGTACGCTATCGTCATAGACGTGAAAAATTACGTAGACATTCGACAAAACCTGCAATAGCCGTACAGTCATGAGCAATATCATGTACCCACTTTAGAACCCTGTCGCACTATTACATTTGACATTTAATGAGACTCACGGTTTTATTTGTCAAAAAAGTTAATGTGACATGGTTTCAAAGTGTATACATATTAGTGCTCGTGGCCGTACCTAAAACTTGATCTTCTTCTATCCTGTGGGTTGTGAGGTGAATTACCAACCTCATCAACCCTGGTCTCAGGGTTACGATTTAGCCGCCAAAGGCCCCTGAAATGGCTCATGTAACGACTACTTACTTACATCAGTAAGTAGTAACCGGGACCAACGGTTTAACGCGCCTTCCGAAGTACGGATCATCTTACTTTTTGGACAATCAGGTGATCAGCCTGCAATGTCCTAATCGAACTAGGGATCACAAAGTGATTTTTGTGATGTGTCCCCACTGGGATTCGAACCCGGGGCCTCTGGATCGTGAGTCCAATGCTCAACCATTGGACCACAGAGGGCGATATAGGTAAGTCGCATGTAAAAAAAAAAACATTGAGAACCACAGTCCCTAAAACAAGATCAGGGTTCCGAGATAGTCGCCGCATCAATTCAGACGGACGATAAAAAAACGAATTAAAACAAAAATCGTTTGGACGCCAGAAATTCCTACAAAACTAAGAAATGTCGAAACGTATTCATTAGTTACGTTGTACGAATTTGTCACGATATTTTCAACTGCGTGCTTATGTCGAGAATGTCCTTTTTTGGTGTTCGAAGTATCGTTAGAATTAGTCGATAAGTAATTAATTACGTTCTTGTTTGAACCAACTTTTATTTCTGTGTTTTTGGTCTAGGTGGATTTTTTTATTAAACAAACATAAAACATAAAGTCACGCTCATATCCCTATAAGCTTGGGCAGAGCCACAAATCAACCACGACTTTTTTTACTTGACAAGTAGATTTACTATAGTTATTGTTTGGACAATTATTATCCAAATAAAAAATTAATGAAATCTATCTTTGCACCTTTGCATATTTTCCTCTACTTATGGTTGCCTGGAAGAAATCGCTTTAAGCGATAAGGCCGCGGTTTTGCCATGTAAAAGTTGAGTCACTTTTGTAACTGCTTGACTTTGTTTCAATGCAATAAATTATATTTGAAATCTGCAAATATCAAAAGCAGGATCCTGTTCACTTTCAAATTTATCACAACATTATATCGAAGCCTTCATTCACATTTCTTGGCGCCGGAAATTACAAAACGGATTGCTTACATAAACCAAAACACGGAAACATCTGTCCTGTTGAAATTGGGGGTTTGGGTAAATTTGTTCGGGGGTTGGCTTGAATTTTTTTTTTAGCGGCCACTCAAATTGTTATTGCTTTTTATTAGTACATTATTAAAGATAACTGGCTGTAAAAAAAAAACAGCTCAAAGATACATCGGAGCTGAGTCATTTAAAGTCGAAGTCATGGTGTGCAAACTTAAGATTTTATTATTAAATCAACATTTTTATAGCAGATTACTTGCTTTTACGCATATTTCGACCTATTCAGAAACAAAGCGACAAGATAAACCTATAAAAAACAGATAGCATGTTGTTTAATTGAACTATCAATAATAATTATTATTATTACTATTTACTATACTATATATAGCTAGAGACCCACTGACTCACTCACTGACATAATTGTTCTCCCAGAAGGAGCATCGGGGGTAAAAATCATGTATGGGGCTGTAATCTGGACTTCCCGGTGAGTATGGGAAAACTTCCAGATCTTAGAAAACTGCTCCGCATCAGGGAGGCACCCTATAGTCTGGCAAAACTATCGCGCTTGGAACGATTCTTCTTTCACAAAACCTATTTAATTCTTAGTCAAATTCAATCGCAGGTAAAAAAAAAACAAAATGGCGGAAAAACAAGATGGCCGCCATACAACATTTTATGTTTCCAGAAAATGTCCCGTGGGTGGGTAAAAACTGTGTGTGGGGTTGTAATTGGAACGTCTTTTTATTGAGTATAAAAATACTTTTCGATCTTTGAAAACTGCTCCGCAACAGGGCGGCACCCTAGGGTCTGGCAAAACTATAAAACCTGGAGCATTTTTTTTCGCACAACATATTTAAATCTTGGTCAAATCCAATCGCCGGCGAAAAAAAAACAAAATGGCGGAAAAACAAGATGGCCGCCATACAAAATAGAGTTTTTCCAGAAAATGTCTAGGGATAAAATGATGTATAGGGGTGTGATCGGAACGTCATCTTTGAAAACTGCTCCGCATTAGGTGGACACCCTACAGCCTAGCAAACATTATCACACCTGGAACGTTTTGGTTTTCGCCGGTGTAAAAAAAAACAAAATGGCGGAAAAGCAAGATGGCCGCCATACAAAGTGGTAGGTGGGGCAAGCTCGACCAAACTCAGGACACGCGTGCTGCTTCAGCAGCGAGCGAACCACGCGACATCTAGTTATATTATATAAAGCTATTATTATACTACTAACACCCTTTATATAGAATCTTTTTTATACTATAATAGCTGGAGACCCATTTATCTATTGACTGACTGACTGACATAGTTGTTCTCCCAGAAGGAGCGCCGGGGGGTAAAAATTATGTAAGGGGGTATGATCGGGACCTCCCAGTGAGTATGAGAAAACTTCCAGATCTTGGAAAACTGCTCCGCATCAGGGAGACACTCTACGGCCTGGAAATGCTATCGCACCTGGAACGATTCTTTTTTCACGAAACCTATTTAATTCTTGGTCCAATCTAATCGCTATTGAAAAAAAAAACAAAATGGCGGATAAACAAGATGACCGCCATACAAAATTGTGTTTTTTTAGAAAATACATCGGGGGAAAAAATGACGTAGAAGAATGTGATCGAAAAGTCAACTTTAATATGGAAATACTTTTTAGTCTCCAAAAACTGCTCCGCATCAGGGAGACACCCTACGGTCTGGCAAACCTATCGCATCTGGAACTTTTTGATTTTCCCGGAACCAGGTAAAAAAAACATTTGGCGGAAAACAAGATGGCCGCCATACAAAGTTTCGAACAAATACAGGACACGCGAGCTGCTGTAGCAGCGAGCAAACCACGCGAAATATAGTATTTATATAATCTTACCCTGTCATTTAAATAAGCGTTTTATTTCAGCTCTCATTTTCTTCTTCATATGGTTCATTCTCTATATCATGTCTGATTACTAAGTCTAAAAATTGAGCTGGAGGAGACAGGTTGGCCTGATGCCTACCCCATCCCAAATACCAAACAATAGACATCACATGAGAA
The DNA here is from genome assembly GCF_024362695.1 of Pectinophora gossypiella. NCBI lineage: Eukaryota > Metazoa > Arthropoda > Insecta > Lepidoptera > Gelechiidae > Pectinophora > Pectinophora gossypiella. Next base: position 11,358,053 of record NC_065423.1, read on the forward strand.
CAGCAACCTAATGTTCTTTTCCCTACAATACACGAGCAATAATGGCCTAAAATCGCATCCCGGCCTTGAAGCCCTCGTTCTAACAAAATGTATACATAGTATATTCGACTTGATACATGTCTTGATTGGATTCTTCCTCTTAATAGCCACGGATCATTACAATCAAGATTATCATTCGCGAAATCTTCCAGATTGGGTTCTTTATATATTTCTATGATATACGTCCCGTTTTTCATATGTTCCCCATAATAACTACGAGCCTGCTGTATTTGATACGTGCCCAGGGCATAAATAATGAGGTCATCCATACTTAAAATTGGAAACTCGTCACCACCAAGGTTTGCAGCGTTTATAACATCAAAATGAGCCCGTCGTCTGTTAATGTTGTTGTCTAAGACATATTCACTTAGACGATTCCGATTGCCAAACCTTAGGCTTATTTGACCTATAATTTCATTGGCTAGATAATGATCACTCAAAGGTGCACCGAATGCATTTAATAATGATCCGGCTATTTTTATATCATCTAACAAGTGAGGAGCTGCTAGATTAAAGGTTTGTGCTCGTAATTGGCGAAACTGATTTTTTAGTCTTCCATTTATTGTTTCCACAACCCAGCGGCACATTGTTACTTGTCTTGATTCATTCGCCTGTAAAACAGTCAGTTGATGTTCCGTCTCATCTTTTGAGGTGGGCATGTATGTAAGGTAACCACAAGATTCTACTTCATCGATGCTATCCCGAAATCCTCTGTCCAAAATCAGGACATCACCTTCATTAAAAAACCAATGAAATGGGTCAATTTGGCTGCGCATTATTTCAGTAAGAATGGTCGCATCGGATTTTGTGGCTTCATATAAACCATATATATTAATAATATGGCCGTCAGGGCAAACTATTAAGAATGGTTTTAATAAATGACGGAATTTGTGCAGGCTATACGATTTCCTTTGAAAATAATAGTTACTGCTTTTTTGCAGATAAATGTAAGTCCCATCAAGTATAACTATGGCCTTTCGTTGTGATAACGGGGCTTCAGGATTTCCGAATAAAGCATTTGGAATCGATAAACATCGAGATATAACTTCATTTCTTGTTAAGTGGTCATAACCCAAATGCTGCGGAACAAACTCTGCCATCAAATCTTCTCTTACCAGGCGCATTGTCTTTTCAAAAGTCTTCCTGCTCATCTTGAAAATTGTAGACAGTCGCTCATTAGATTCACCAGTATGAAGCTTGGCCAATAATGTTGCAAGGGCCGTTCCTGCCTTTTTTTTGTGTCGCCGTGTTATATTAGGCGTGCTTTGAAGTATTTCGTTAAATTGTTGTTTCGAAAATCCTATATAATAACGAAATACACTATCCTGAATCAAAGATGGTTTGTCAAAGTCTAAAAAAATCTTGCGTTTTCTTAAAATGTCCATCATGTCTTTTATCATTGACACTGAAAAGCTGTTTCGTACACTGCGTGTATTAGTTTCAATGTCGTGCCATACTGAGTTAAAATGCTCCTCACATACTCGTGACCCACGTGGAATATAAAATGATTTTTCGTGAAGTAATGTGGCTCTCAAATCAACATGAATTCTTTGCAGATTTATATTACTGCAATTTGCATAAATACATATTTGACAATTAAACGGCGCTCGTGTATATCCGGGTATTTCCACCATTTGCACTCTATCAACTTGCACAGCTTGATCTTGTACAAGAAGAGCAGGTTGTTGTACGGAATGATGTGCGTTGGTGGAATCGTCTTGGATTGTTTCATCTCTGCTCTCTTGTGTTGGTTGATGTTGATCAGAATGAGTTGGTTGCTGTCGAGCAACTTCTTCATTGTTTTGGAAGCGCCGCTGAGCACGCTGAAAGCATGGTCGACATATTCGTTCATCCCCATTAAACTGTAAAAAAAAAAGGATATCTAAATATGATTTTACCATGGGGAAATAAAAGTGGGAGTCATTCTACATATTAGTACTTACCTAACACTAACACGGTAATCGTCTCCACTATCACTCAATTATTCGACTGCAATATTGACAGTTCGCTGAACAAAAGTTGTGAACCTTGTAAATCGGTTTAAAGATAGACTCGTATTTATTCTCATAAGAATAATTGAATATAAACTTTTTTTTTTATATCATCGAAATGTATCACGGATACAGTTGCACTATGAAATTGATGTGATGTAGTTATAATAGCTATACTTACGCTTATACATAGATAGACGTGATTGCACACAACACAAATCAAATAAATAAGAACAGGAAATACACTTATTATAACAATAACTTACCTGGTGTATGTTAATAACTTCAGCACAGTATGGTATCAAAAACTGGTGGTTCTGCATAAAGTCAACTGTTAAAGTCACCGACCTCCGGCAAGTGCCACCAATTCGGTTTAAACTTCGTTGACAGCTGATACACGAAGAAGCACTAACATTACCTTCATCCATGTTACAAATCCAAATCACTTAAGATAAACGTAGTCCAGTTCGTAATTCCAGGTAACAAAATAGAAATCACAGAGTCCAGAAAGGAAAAGCAAGGTCGTTGAGGTTAAACACAGGAAAACAAGATCAAAAAACGCACGCGCTTAACTCAAGAGTCAAACGGAGAGTGAGCGCGCACACGCCGCCGCCGCCTGGCCATAACGGTACCTATTGCAACGTGGCGAGATGCGATTGGTCGAGGAGTTCGGTACTCTAGGCTAATGAGGCGTCCGGTCATAGACAATCCTATTGTCGATTTATATGCAGTTTTGAAACTGTAGTTATTACGAAAATGGATTTTCTGGGGGAAAATATTGTATTTTTAAATTGGTCTTATTTATTGATTTTTTTCGGTTCCGATGCACATTAGACAAAAAATGCAAATAACAAAAAAGTTTTGTTTTGTTGTATATTATCTACTGTGTGAATTTCATAGCTGGCTGCAGACTTAGAAAATCAAGCCACTTTTACCCAAACCCCTTTCACGACGAAAAGAGACAGAAAGTCTTGAAACTAGTCAAAGAAAACTAGAAAGGGATAAAACTATAAGATTTTGAGTGGGAAGGAAAGAGATGTAAGGCTGTCTGGGTGGGCACCCCCCACAGTTGGTCGATGGCCGTAAAAATGCTTATAAAATTGAAACATCAATATAATAAGCAATCAACGGCGACTCTGAACCAGACCTAATTATACGGCCAGTATACGTTATAAATTACATCAAGAAATATACAGATTGCTCCAAAATTGTTTAGTACTTCAACTTCTGTTCAAAGATAAGTTTTAAATTGCTTGTATTATGGATGAAACCCTTTAGTACTACCGGGTGAGAGCCTTCAGCGCTCCCCATTTGTCCGGCCAAGTAGTTAATGCCATCTGCGGCAAATCTACAATAAGTCACGTGAAAAAAAAAAAAAAAACCTTTAGTACTGTTGCTAAATGTTTTAAAAATGTTTCTATGTTTTGTTTGTATACAATAAAGTATATTTGATTTGATTTCAAGACGAGAACTGTTTCTTTATAAGTGAATACTTATTTTTTTTACTTTTTTTTTTACTTATATTTTTTTTTTGTGCTGGCAGAGGAACACCTAGAAAGACGTACATTGACCAAATTGGAGATATCCTTAGAAAAGGTTCAGTGCGATCTACTCTGCACCGGCGTGCGTGTATGAAACGATTAATGAATATGGAGGAAGCAAGAGAAGTATGTCAGGATCGAAGCACCTGGAATTCCATAGACTCTGCTTACCACGGTGGGAAATAGGCGTGAGTATATGTATCAATTAGAACTAAGCAAGTGCTTAGGTGTTTCTTGCAGCTTCTTTTCCCCGGTTATGTATATATTTTGAGAAGCTAAAGTAGTTTTACGCGAAACGAAACAAATATATTTATGTAAAAATTGTCGCTTCAAAGTGTAGATATGTCTAGATATGTTACGTAATAAACAAAAATATTTTTTGAGCTGCTACAATAAAATCACATCACTAATTTAAGAGCCACGCTCTTGTTGGTATAGCATTCTCCATTCTTGTCTATTAAACGCCAATTCTTTCACTTCCTTATAAAACCCGATGTACGTCTTCTCTTTGATCTGTTCCATGTTAGCTCTTCTCGGTCTTCCCCTTCCTCTCTTCCTTGATTTTTTTTTAATAAATACGTCGTGTCTTATTAAGTGTCCAATCATCTTGCCTCTTCTGTCCTCAATAACTCTCAATATTTGCCTCTTTTCCCTTACTCTTACTAGCACTAAAAAAAATAATTCCCATATTATTTTATCATTCAGTTATTCAGTGGTTCAGTTATTTTAAATAAACAATTTGTTCAAACAAATATACAATTTAAAATTAAACTTTCATAAAGTATAATTTACCTAATAAAATAACTACTTATTTAAAAAAATATGTATAATGACGGTAGATAACCTTTTTCAATTAAAAAAATGCTATAAAAATAATATTCAAGTAACAAAAAGTATGTTTCTATATTTACTTACATCCAGAAAAAGATTATTCTAACAGAATATGTTAGTGATTAAAAAACGCTTCAAAAATTAACGTTATAAAATGTATTTTTAATTGTTCATAATAGATGTTATAAGTTATAATTTATTCGTAAAGGTGCGTTCTAATAGTACTAGACAGGTTTCAATATTATAATATTTCTGCCTTCGGTCCAATATTCAGGTTACCTAAGTGCTTATTAAACAAATTTAATAACCGTAAAACCTTTATCTAAACACTAGCACAGGCTATAAACGCTCTTCATAATTTAATTAAAGTTATTCTAGTTTAACTTCTTCCGAAAGACGTGTAAGTATGTTTGTTCTTCTATCGTGTGGGTTGTGTGTGTCTCATCAACCCTGGTATCAGGGTTACACTTGAGCTACCAAAGCCCCTGAGATGCCTCATGTAACGACGTCACACTTCCTTAAGTAAAGAGCCGGGACCGATGGCCACGTGCCTTCCGAAGCACGGATGATGTCTATACAAAAATCTACCAAAATATACAAAAAAACTAAGTCACTTTACAAGTCTTTATAGTACTCTATATTTTAGGTGTTTGTACTCTCATTTACCTTTTGTTTGGTATTTCTGTATTTATGTGTGCAATAAAATATTTGTGAATGAAGAGCTCGGTGGCGCAGCGGTAAACGCGCTCGGTCTGCGATTGTTGAAGTTAAGCAACTTTCGCAAAGGCCGGTCATAGGACGGGTGACCACAAAAAAAAAGTTTTCATCTCGAGCTCCTCCGTGCTTCGGAAGGCACGTTAAGCCGTTGGTCCCGGCTGCATTAGCAGTCGTTAATAACCACCAATCCGCACTGGGCCCGCGTGGTGGTTTAAAGCCCGATCTCCCTATCCATCCATAGGTAAGGCCCGTGCCCCAGCAGTGGGGACGTTAATGGGCTGATGATGATTGGTTATATTAAGGCTTTCTTCTTTTAACATCTGGCTTCTAAATATCTAAATACACTTTCCATATAAGAAAAACTATGCCTACTTAAATAAAACAAAAAAATACGTAAATAAATATGGATTTAGGTCTGAAATAAAATAATTCGTTTCATTTAAACAATTTTTTTCAATAAAAATAATAGGCTAGTTTCCAACTAGTCAAATCAGTTACATTTTACTAAACGTCAAAACACGAAATTACTATAGAATTTGTATGAAAAAGCAAACAGTCACGTCATAAAAAAACGTGATAAAATGTCGGATTAAAATTTTAGTATATATAATTTTAGTTTTTCGTTAGTTTTAGATCTATCTTTATTTAGTAATCAGAATTTCATATGCTTTTAAAATCCACCCGTTTTTTCACTGTATATTTTTTCATCTGATAACTTCGGCCTCAGTAAGTTAAAGCAAAAATAATTGTTTTATGACCAAACGTACGAAGTCACAGGATCTTCCTAGTGTAAATTAAGTGTTTACAATATATAAAGGGTTCAACCGGTTATTATATTCACTGATAGATCAACAGATAGCACAAACTAGTTGCACATAATTAATTGGCGCTTTACTTATAAGTAATTGGATATTTTATCAGTGTAATTGAATTATAAGCGATGAATAGGAAATCTTATTTATACTTCTTCTTCTTATCGTGTGGGTTATGAGGTGGATTACCAACCTCATCAACCCTGGTGTCAGGGTTATTATTGAGCCGCCAAAGACCCCTGACATGGCTCATGTAACGACTACATACTTACATCAGTAAGTAGTGACCGGGACCAACGGCTTAACGTGCCTTCCGAAGCACGGATCATCTTACTTCGGACAAACAGGTGACCAGCCTGTAATGTCCTAACCAAACTAGGGATCACAAAGTTATTTTTGTGATATGTCCCCACCGGGATTCGAACTCGGAGCCTCCGGGTCGTGAGACTAACGCTCAACCACTGGACCACAGAGGCCGTGACCGTGATTTATACTTGAAACAAATTTATATATTGAATCAATCCTGTCCAAGCGCTACATTTTCAAAACAATATTTCATATTTGCGCTTTTTCTCTTTATTATTTATACTTAAGTATCTATTTCTTCTTCTCTCGTATCAAATTTAAAAATATAGTTATTCAATAGGTAATATTGCGTTGTATTGTGTTGTGCCGTGTTGTGTTGTGCTGTACTGTGCTGTGCCGTGTAGTGTTGTGCTGTGTCGTGCTGTGCTGTGCTGCGTTGTGTTGTGTTATGTTGTGTCGTATTGTATTGTAGCAATGGCCGAATTCATCAACCTGATGTCAGGGTTACTATTGAGCCGCCAAAGGCCCTATTATTCATTAGCCAGTCATCCCGTCTGCTGACAGTATGTTGGCCATATAGAACGAAAAACCACATGGTGTTTCTAACAAGGAACACATCTTCATAAAATAACTCCCCCTGTATAGTATAGTGCTTCGTCAGAGGCTGTCATAACCTGATAATGTGTATGATTAAATTTCGGCTCCTCCGGGCAGAGGTGGCGAGATATTCTGTTTGTTGGTTTTTCAACCTTCTTTTTTTATAGCCGGCCAATTTCGGATGAGGTGTGGACGGGGAAAGATTAGGCTGGATAAGACGTGGACGTATTTCAATACTTACTGCAGTAGGATGCCTACGTCGGAACGGTATTCGTGTAAACGACAATAGATGGCGTAAGTGTGGCCACATTTTTTTAAATGATAAAGTAGACTACATGTTCTCTACGCCTGTTTGTCGTTACTTGATATTCAGAGGCGGAGGACAGGAGTCCTAGTATGGCTTTGTAATAGACTACTTTGGGCGCCATCCTACTTGCGTCAGACAGAGTTTTGCGGGGCGGAAGGCAAGAAGGAAACCACTGCCCTATTTTTCCCTAAAAAAGTAGCATGGAGAATGCTGCACCGACAAGAGCGTGGCTCTTAAATTGATGATGACTTTGATAGTGGGATCCAAAGACAATAAGTAGTAAACATGTCTCTTTTGGACAAATAGTTCCGCACACACATAGATGGCGCTTACTGTTGCCTGGAACGCGCTAACTCGTTACAGTATGATGCACTATCATCAATTAGAGAAAACTTGAGTACTCAGACCGGTAGGTTATACGGTTTCGTTATACTTTTCTAGAAGTCTTAGTAACACTCAGTTTAAAAAAAAAACATCAAAATCATTTCAGTAGCTATGGCGCCATGCGCTTCTTGACACGATCACGCTAGATTTCCGCGGGAATGAGGTATTTTCCCGCCATAAAAAGTAGCCTGTGTCCGTGCCTAGGATCCTATCTTTAAATTAACCAAGTCTTATAAAAAGAGATCTAGATCTAGATTATAGAAAGATGCCTGCAGTGGTTACTTGTGGGTGTAATAATACCTTTGTTCGCCAAAGGACAACTTCGCAGAAGGGCAAACCCGGATTCACACACAAACCCTCAATCAAAGAATTCAAACTACGATTAAAATAACTACACACCCATCTGTAGTTATTTTAATCGTAGTTTGAATTCTTTGATTGAGTCTCATCCACACAAATTCAACACGCGATTCGACTCCACAAATTTGGCAGGCACCAAGATGCCTCGATTCCCATAATTTACGATTCCGCTGGTGATAATCACGCGTTTAGACCTCACAAACCTCAGCTCACCAGCCTGGTGGGTGGCGGCATTGATTGCGATCGGATCGGTCGCTCGTGACTCCACTTTCGAAGTAATGTCTTTCTTCATGTAATCCCGGGTTTGTTAGCTAGTAATAGTTCGGTTGTTTATGGCAATTATGTCGAGAGAACGGTGTTTCGTGTGTTTCTGTGTCATAGCTCACGTTTGGATTATTTTGACATGGGTTATTGTAGTGCACCTTGAGCGGTGACAGGTCCTCCTCATGACGGGTACTGGCGTCGTGGCAGACCTCGAAAGAGATGGCTCGACGACTTGGACGCTTGCCGGAGGGACTGGCCGGAGTACGCACAGGACTGCGAAAAATAGAAAGAGAAAGGGGAGGTCTTTGCCTAGCAGTGGGATCTAGTAGATTAGATTTGGGTTTTTATAGTATCTCCATCATTCCCTTCTTGGTTAGACATTGAAGGAAATGAGGGCGTTGTTTGAGAGGATTTTATTAAAAAACTGTCCAGATTAAGTTGGGAATCATAGACGTCGTAGCGGTATGGCCATAGAATAAAGAATTTCATATTCTAAAATATTAACATACTAAAATATTCATATTCTGAAGCTCTTTAGTTGCTTATTATTAGGTATTTTGTGTGTACTAATTACTATTTATATAAGTAGGTATATAATAATATGTTAGGTTATGTATATAATTATATTTGTATGTTATATATTTATTTGCATGTATTTATTGGTAAGTTGTATTTATAGTTTGTACCCGCAATCTTTCATTATTTTTTTACATTTTTCCTCACCTTATGGTTGTCCGGAAGAAATCGGAGCATACTCCACCACGTTGCTCCAATGCGGGTTGGTGGAGATGTTTTTACGGCCAATAGCCGGGACCAACGGCTTAACGTGCCCTCCGCACGGAATCATCTTACATTTTCGGACAATCAGTTGATTCAAGCCTGAAAATTCCTTACCAAACAAAAGACAGTCTCACAAAGTAATTTCGACTATGCCCCCATCGGGAATCAAATCCGGACTTCCAAATCGTGAGCCTAACGCTCTAATCACTAGACCACGGAGGCTGTTAAGAATGAAAATTTTACGAAATTATTTTTTTATTGTTATCTCACTCACATCTTTAGCTATTTTACTTCATTTCATTTTGGCCTTGTGGTGTGTTAATAAGTTTATGTATTGTTTATCCTAAGTTCTGTCCCTTATTCTATTTTGTCATGCCGTGTAGACCATTTTTTGGATTGTAGACTAGTTTTAAACCTGTTTGAGTTTTGTCATAAGTACATGTATTGTTTAAAATCTGTCTGTGTACCTTTTTAATATGATTATCCGTAAACGCACACACACACAGCACGCACATACACCCTCATCACTACACTACACACCATCATAAATACACACATAAATCTAAAACAATATAATTAACTAAGTTTAACCTAATTTGCAACCATAGTTATATAAGTAATCCATTATTGTATTCTTTGCTGCGCCCACTGTTAAGTTTACATACTAATGCAAATGTTATACACTAACAGCTTGCACGCAATTACTTTTAAAATAATAGGTACCTAGACTATAAAATTGTCTACAAACATAAATAATAATTTGGGAAGAGCGAGGCCACCTAGCACAAGCAATGTATTGCTTAAATGGTGTGCTTCCACAATTTGTAAAAAAGGTTTTTGGAAGACAAATAAATATTTTTGTATTTTGTATTTTTTGTATTTTAATAAAATAAAATAAGTAAGTACTTACTTAAAATAAAATGAGTTGCTTTTTTGGAGTATCCAGGATGTGTCAGAGACATGGGGGGTTAAAACGGGCACATCGAACCAATTCATCTAAAAAAGTAATATTGCTATTTGACATTACAATACAATACAAATACAATTTCATTTGTGACATTTGTGTGCATTGCGCACTATTTTTTACATGCGCAAACGTCAAATTGCAATATTGCTTTTTTTTTGAGGAATCGCTTCGATGTAGCCTTTTCAACCCTCCTGAAGTGTTTGTTGTCTATTCAAATGCATCACTAACTAAATGATTATCTCTTTCTATGATCTGGAGGTCCGGGTTCGATTCCCGATGGGGACATTGTCGAAATCACTTTGTGAGACTGTCCTTTGTTTGGTAAGGACTTTTCAGGCTTGAATCACCTGATTGTCCGAAAAAGTAAGTTGATTCCGTGCTTCGGAGGGCACGTTAAGCCGTTGGTCCCGGCTATTAGCCGTAAAAACACCTCCACCAACCCGCAGTGGAGCAGCGTGGTGGAGTATGCTCCATACCCTCTCCGGTTGATTGAGAGGAGGTCTGTGCCCAGCAGTGGGACGTATATAGGCTATTTATGTTATGTTATCTCTTTTATATTAAACTTTATACTAACATACATTAAATAGCTATATTAGACCCTGTTGAAGTGACCTGGGCAGACTTATAATTAGACGACAATTTTGTATCCATTTCCGATACGGAATCCAACTCTAAAGCTAAAACGATAAAAAAGCTGCGTCAAAATTGTTAATTTCCTGTCAGTTTTTGTGTTACCAAACAACCCATCTAGTTAAGGTCATCACAGCATCACACACTCATCAGTCACCCGCGGCAGTGGCAGACCAGGAATTATCACCTCTGCTATTACACGGACAGGAACTACCATGGAGACTACTTATGGTAACAAAATTTGAAAACTTTTTATTTTATTAATTTCATCGTAATTTTTTTAGTAATATCTTTTGCGGACTAGATTAGTATTACAGATTCACCGCCTATTTGTTCCTTTTTTTGTTGTAATAATTACAAGAAATGGGAGCCTTAACGATTAGAAAGAAAGAAAGAAAGAAACGTTTATTATAAGTGTCTGTTTCTAATCATCGTAAGCTGGAAATCGTCCGCTGCTGAACATATGCCGCCCCAAGCCTCGCCACAATAACTGTCAAATACTTAAACCCACGTTCATCCCTGGTTTAAATAATAAATATATATAGGTATACAACTGCCTCCGTGGTCTAGTGGTTAGAGCGTTAGGCTCACGATCTGGAGGTCCGGGTTCGATTCCCGATCGGGACATTGTCGAAATCACTTTGTGAGACTGTCCTTTGTTTGGTGAGGACTTTTCAGGCTTGAATCACCTGATTGTCCGAAAAAGTAAGATGATTCCGTGCGGAGGGCACGTTAAGCCGTTGGTCCCGGCTATTAGCCGTAAAAACACCTCCACTGACCCGCAGTGGAGCAGCGTGGTGGAGGATGCTCCATACCCCCTCCGGTTGATTGAGGGGAGGCCTGTGCCCAGCAATGGGACGTATATAGGCGGTTTATGTTATGTTATAGATATACAAGTTTAATAATAAATCTATATAACACGACTCAACCCCTTCCTCTGTTCTCGAACCAAATCGAGGCTCACGTTTCCCAATCTCAGGCTCATTATCGAGTTTGGTGCGCATTTAGATAATATAAGATAATATAAATAATACGAGAGACGCGGCAAATTGACAGATAATCATAGTGTTACAGATTATACTGAATATAGATATTACCGGCTGCGTGGGTGGCGCCCGCCACGTTAGGTCAATCACGACCTAGTTAGGTGTGTGTTAGGGGTACCTCCAACTGTGGCATAGCGCGACCAATGATGTGCCATTCAAGAGAATAGTACCCTCAGGAACTTCCCGGCAGTAAGAAGACGCAAAAGTTATGTAAAAATATATCCTATCTGCCTAGAGTATAGAAATACTAATTTGAGAATAGAAAATAAAATTTTGAAGAGTTTTTTACAACGGGAACGAATTTATTTGATTTTTTTTATTGACGTGACTTATTGTAGATTTGCCGCAGATGGCATTAACTACTTGGCCGGACAAACGGGGAGCGCTGAAGGCTCTCACCCGGTACGGTCACGAGCATTAATATGTATACACTTTGGTACCATGTCACATTAACTTTTTTGACAAATTGAACTGTAAGTCACACTAAATGTCAAATATGTTAGTGCGACAGAGTCCTAAAGTGGGTATATCATATTGCTCATGACTGTACAACGTTTAAGACAACAGGCCTGAGGGTGCCCAGTTGGGCGCGAACCTCGGCTCAGGGCGTCGTCTGAGAGGAAAAATATTTGAAAGAATTAATCGACTCTAGTGGGTCGATAGCGATAAGCGCTGATTGAGGGAGTTTTACAACGGGAACATTCCTACTTTATTAGGGTAAAAGAAACAAACTTATCGGTCGGATATTCGTTAAGGACGTGGGCCGTCGCCTTAGAGAGCAGGGCTTTTACCCCCGCTCCGGGTCTTACTTGGCTCAGAGGTTGTCCGTGACAATCCAGCGCGGTAACGCTGCTAGTGTCATGGGCACTTTTGGGCCAGGTTTGACACGGAGTGGGTTCTAGGTTAAGTAATTTTAAGTTAGGTTATTTGACTTTTTGTAATTATGATTATTTACAATTATTATTATTGTTATTTATTATTATTAAAAATAAGTACAGTACTTAATACATTTTTTACAATTGACGGTGCAACAAAAACCAACTTTGGTTGTTGTTTGGTTGTTGTTATAATAAATTAATTGCACTGACTTATAATCAAAACACATAGGTAACTTATCGGTTTCGACAAAAATGATTGAATCGATCGATAATTCTATCACGTTACGCATGTTAGCCCTGCTGGTATTGGTTGAGGAAGTTTGCGCTGTAAATGGGGAATCCCATTAATTTCGGTGGAGCGGTGTCGCTGGGGTAGCGGTGGAGCATTGTTCGGGACACGCATCCTAACCGGACCATTACACACGGTAACGATAGCAGAACAGAATTGCAAGCAGGATGGATGTTTTTGAATTTAGACTTGGCTCACAAAACAAGACATTTACAGGAGAAATTTATTCCAAGAGCGGTAAAAGCGGCCTTATCGCTAAGAGCAATCTCTTCTAGACAACCTTCGGCGGAGGATATAGTAGACTTATAAGGCTGCACTGTAGCGTTCAAATAAGGTAAAATAAAATACTAATAATAAAAAAATAGACAAAGGAGAATGGGCGAAACTGGTCCAAGGAAATAAACTGATGAGACTTGCATGTAATGAAAACTTATGCTTTCCCTATGATTCTGGCAAAATTATATCAGATTCTGTCTCGGCGTTCTTTTTCTGTTCTTTTTATATTGTGTACATCCCACTGCTAGGCACAGGCCTCTCCTCAATCAACCGAATCAAAAACAAATCAACAAAAAATGCAATTAAATAAAAACTAAAGATCACTTATTGACTCACTCATGAGAAAATCTCCGAAACTAACGGTGCTAGCAGTCTCAAATTTTGCATGGAGGTTCCTTTTGAGACGTAAATAACCCATCAAGACGGGATTTTGCGAAATTTAACCCTTAAGGGGGTAAAAAAGGATGGCAAAGTTTGTATGAAAGAGGTTTCACGCAAACAAGTCACGAGTAACAGCTGGTAAAATAAAAAAAAGAATTATCAAAATCGGTTCATAAACGACGAAGTTATCTCCGAACAAACATAAAAAAATATATAAGTACGGTAGAATTGAGAACCTCCTCCTTTTTTGAAGTCGGTAAGAAGTATCTAAACAAAAAATAACAATAAAAACCTAAAGTGAGTAGGTTTACTTCAGAAATGATTGAACGGTAGTAAAATTAACCTGTTTTTCTGCCACTACCAGACAATCGCTGCTTATTTTCACTTACATTAGTTTAGTTGAGGATGGTATCAATGAAATATGTCTCGCTTGCGTGACGTCTCTGTCCCTCCGTCCTTCCATACCTACATCCCTCCAGCCCTCTCAGAGGGTCCTCCCTATCCTCCCTACTTAGGTGATTGGTTTTTTCACAAAAGATGCTCGATGCTCTGCAGGCATGTTTCTTTGATGTTTGATAAATATTAAAAACCTTATGTGCTGAGAATTATGAAGCGAAAATTACTGACTTTCGTTAGGGTAGTCGGTTCTGGTAGTACTTATATATTATATACATAAATTCATACATACATACACTTACGCCCATTTCCCACCGGGAAAAAAGAACAAAGTAAAGTGAGAAGTGAGCGAGTGAGAAGCGTGTCAGAATCGAAGCAAATAGAATGCCATAGTCTCTACTTAACCCGGTTATTTAGTACGTCATAATAATATGCTTTGTTGTAGATAGGAGGTGTGCTATGACAAATACAAATAGATTTGTCTTTTTTTTGTCTTTACTCTACCTGTGTTTCACAAATAAATCATTTTGTATTTTGTTTTTGTATTTTTTTTGTATTTTCATTTTTTTTTCAGTATCTACGAATCCTGAAAGAAAACGGCGTGCATTAATTGTAAGCCTGTATATATCATGGCAAGGGGGCTTAAAATGGCCACATCGAAGCAATTCATCTAAGAAAGCAATATTGCTCTTTGATATTTGTTTGCATCGAGCACTTACTTTTGTATGCGCAAATGTCAAATTGCAACATTGCTGTCTTAGATGAATTGCTTCGATGTGGCCATTTTAACCCCTCAGATCTTAGAATACATTCATTTCATGAAATGGTCATATTTCGTACGTTGACGTTTCGAATATACGTATGGTCAACTTAAGGTGATGTGTTTCAGTCAGCTAGGTAACGCTGCGTCAGTAGATGGCGTTACTTCTGCAGTTTTCGTATTTTTTTCCATTTATTCGTTTAGTGTTGAGTTCTGACCCAGTGAAATGTTAGGTGGCGAAATCTTACATACATTATCTTTAAGTTAAGCTACAATTTTGAAAAAATTACTGAAGATATCATATTGAAACATTGCATCAAAAGTTGGTGTCATTTCAATTTGTGTACAAACACGAAGCTGTCACACACACATGCGAACTAGGTTAGCTATTAAAAGAGATGCATAATTTGAAGTCTATTTCTAACTTCTAAATGGCGCATTTGGTAAAGCAGTAGCCGCCATTCTTAAGGTTCACGGTTCAAACCCAACTGCATGTTTTAATTGTTTTTACTTTTTGTATTTTTTTTTACAATTGAATTTGGCGAACCCGTCTATTTGTTACGGAATTTTCAAAAAGTATCACTTTTACCAATAATATTATAATTAAGTATACAATAATTTACTTTGCACTAAAGTACCTTCCGTAATTTCCGTATTTTTTATTTTGTAAAATTCTAACAGGCATTAATCGCATCAGTGAACATGCGGCTAACTAAAAAACTACTGAACGGATTTTCATACGGTTTTCACCAATGAGTAGAGTGATTCATGGGTTTATAATTTATACAAGTATTTTTTTTGTATAAAATGGTTCAAAAATGATGATGAATGTCAAACATAATTATCGTTACAAATATAGCCGACTTGGAGCTTTCGGCGAAAACGCTGCCTGAGCCCATTGAGATATAACAAAACAACGTATGGTTGAATTGTTCCTTTTTTGTAGGTATACCGAAAAGTCCACAATATGTCATAATAATTATATTGTGTATAAAGAATTGTGTATATGTATTGTATGATTTTACAAATAACGATCACAGTACAGTAATAATAAGGTAGATTTTTCCTAAATTGCGTCGGTTCAAACTTTGTCGCATCGCGTTTGAAAGATGTAATAGCGCTTCAGGACGTCCCGCAAGCACGGCGCTGATGTCGCAGTATCCGCATATAATTATTATGACTTGTCATTTAGTTCCAATAAAATCCGCGGGACTTCATACGTATGTCAGTGACAGCTGGTGATAGCATGCGGGACACTTAGCACCTAATCGAATTCTATGTTGTTTTCGCGCCCAGTCCAGACGACTCACAGCGCATTTCTGGACATATATTTACGCGTGGTGTTTATTGTTAGGTTAGTTAGTTCAGGTTAGGACGTCTTTTTATAACGAGGACGTTAAAAAAAGACGAGGCTGGGACGTATTGAAGTAGTATTTCCATATATACGCGGCCTGAAATGGGCTGTTTCGGGGACCTGAACTGGTTGCTGTCGAACTTATTATCACGTTTTCTTGATTAAAATTCATAAATAAGTCAAATAGAAAAAATATTTTCGTTAGTTTTAGATCTGTCATGATGTCTGTGATGTTTGTTTATTATACATAAGAATTTCAAAATGTATCTTATTTTTTTTCCCAAAGGGCAAGGCAAAGGGAACTATGAACATACAGCCATGTCTTGTGTTTTTTTTTCTTGATGATGATTAATGAAATGATGAAACCTAAGCCCCCACCCTCGGAGCAGACTCCTACTCCGAACCCCAAACGAAGTAAGCGGCTTGTTGGCGCAAAGCGAAAATAGATAGGTACACTTTGTTTATTGAATATTCCGATTTAATAATACTATCGGGAATGTTTTCCGACTAATGTGATCATTAACCACAAAACACCACTTCGTATTGATTATTTAGATTATTCAATGAAGAAAGCAACCTTCCCGTTCCCGGTCCCACCAAAAAGTCCGCGGCAAAGAGAATATAAATAAATCTGTATGTTGGATGGAAAAACAATTAATTATAAATGACTACTATTTAGGCCGGCAAATGCAACAACTTCTTTTTTGATTTGGTTTTCCCCGAAGGGTAAGGCAAAGGGAACTATGCCCATACAGCCATTTCATTTTATGTATTGATTTTTTATTATAATATATGTCCTCTTTTAAAACACGGTATTTACCCATTATTTAAAAATGTTTAAATAAGATACGTTATTACAAAAATATTTTTCCAATATTCCTTTTCTCAGATTGTAGTATTTTTAGTTTTTTATTTATATTTATTCTCTTCATACAAAATCTCTTTATAAATTGTCACTGACATTCTATTACACTTGTCAAGTAGTCAAAGCCTTTAGAAAAAAAAAAACTATCACGCACACAAACTAACATTGACACCTCTACACGCTCAGCAAATACACTGTAATCTGCACCACTACAAATGTAGAATTGATCAAAATTGAGGGTCTGAAATATGGTACTTCTCGTATTCGGACCCTAAATTTTTGTTAGTTTGCGAAAATAATACACCAAAATATTACTATTTATCGGTTTTATAACAATATTCCTCTATCCGTTTTCCTGTAGCACTGCATCAACTTTTGTATGGAAAACGAATCACCTTAAGTTGGCTATTTGATGAAATATGACCATTTCATGAATATATCATCATCATCATCATCATCAGCCCATTAACGTCCCCACTGCTGGGGCACGGGCCTTCCCTATGGATGGATAGGGAGATCGGGCCTTAAACCATCACGCGGGCCCAGTGCGGATTGATGGTTATTAACGACTGCTAATGCAGCCGGGACCAACGGCTTAACGTGCCTTCCGAAGCACGGAGGAGCTCGAGATGAAAACTTTTTTTTTTTGTGGTCACCCATCCTATGACCGGCCTTTGCGAATGTTGCTTAACTTTAGCAATCGCAGACCGAGCGCGGTTACCGCTGCGCCACCGAGCTCCTATGAATATATACTAACATATATTCTGTTAGACCAACGTGATAGTGAGCCGTATCGCCGTCTATAACGGTCGAGCCAACTGTGTTAGTGAAAACTGTACTTGAGATAAATTAATAACTCATTGGTGCAAGTCCGGTACCGAGCTACGAATCAGAAGCAAGACTGTACTATGTCAACTAATCAATAAAGATATTTTTGAGTTTGGGCCTGTTGACTTAAACGTTGTACCGGGTGAGAGCCTTCAGCGCTCCCCATTTGTCCGGCCAAGTAGTTAATGCCATCTGCGGCAAATCTACAATAAGTCACGTCAAAAAAAAAAAAAACTAACATATATTATATATCTCCGCGTACCCCTACGGGGATACTAACGTAGTGCAATGTTATATTGTAACGCCTGCCGCGTTTTACTACTGAGTGTAATTGCTCTTGTTTTTCTGTTAGGAACTATCAAAAAGTTATCATTGAAAACACTTAAAAACTACTGCTTAAAACTAAAATATTATTACATAAATAAACTTATACTAATTAATTTAACAAAACATAGCTATTTACAAAATAATTCCGTTAATATTGTACGACTTTAATAATTATCACATTGCGTAGGTAGCCGTACCTACATTCCACAGCCGAGCCGCTACTCTTCCGATCGGATGTTCGACACAATCCTTCTGCCTTTGTAGCGAGAACACCTCGATTACTCGTATATTTTTTAAATAGGTACTTTTTTTTACTAATTTTGTCTACGATATAATAATTTATAGTATTGTGTTATCCCCATTAATTGGGTAAGTGTAGCAATTACTATTTTTATTAGTTTAAATATCAACGTAGACTAGTACATGCTTTCTTTGTTCATTGCATGACTGTCATTTTTCATAATCATCGGGTAAATGTATTTTCACGCTTTAGTGCTTATTTTATATCATAATTAGCAATCTTTTATGTTCAAAACAACATTTAAATTGTCAATTTTTCTAAATTAATTCTACTTAACCAACGTAAAGTTATCTTTGTACCTAAGTACTTTCCTTGTTTAAATAATTCTTAAATGGAACAATAATAATGTACAAAATACGTTTAATATCGTTACTATTAAAATTATTCAGCTTAAAATATTCAATTTTACTATTTTGTTAGATAGTTTTTTAAAAACAACTACCTACCATAAAGGGTATAGCGAGGTAAGGAAGACGAAATGGCCCCCATGGCCCATGACGGAATTATCATTTGTACTGGTATTGGCACTCTAAAAGAATACGAAATGTAAGGTCGTTGACCCCTGACCTTGACCTGTCTTTGAGATATTCGAGAAAGTTCGTACGCGCGCCGAGTTTTTTCAAATTTTTTTTTCCGAAAAACTATAAAAGCTAGAAGGATGGGACCAATTGCGTATAATTAGGGATACTTTGAAAAATATTCTGTATTTTTTTCAGAGTTCTGGTGAAATGACAACTGTGCAAAATAATTAAACAAAATATAAATATATTTTTTTAGTACTGTTCTATTATATTTACCGCGCCAAAAAAAACATATAATACTCTTTGATTTATATACTTACACCACACAAAAACTGATCAAAATCAAAGAGGCGCTTCTTGAGTAATTATGAATTTACTTAGTGTGCGTACGGCTGGTAGGAACTAATTAAAGAGGTCGTTTTTAGATTAATTATTATAATTACATGTCAAACAGAATTTTAATCATCATCATCACTATTTTCATTTATTACAACATTGATTGCATCATTTGAAAATATTTTCGACAGAATTTCAGCAGGACGTAAAATGCGAGATAGATATCTCGCATGAGCTAAATAATATAATTATTACACTTGCGATATATGAAAATCGACTTGCGAAAATCGTATTTTGGGCAAAAGAAAACCCATTTATGCAAACCGTTTACAATCTGTACTACGAACGGGTTTATAGTTGATTTTGCTGGGCCAATTTATGGTACGGAAAATGATGCCACAATTATGAAGAAAGTGCTACAGGATGCTAAACTTAAAACTCTAGTTCGTAGTACAAATTGTAAACGGTTTGCATAAATGGGTTTTCTTTTGCCCAAAATACGATTTTCGCAAGTCGATTTTCATATGTCGCAAGTGTAATAATTATATTACTTAGCTCATGCGAGATATCTGATCTATCTCGCATTTTACGTCCTGCTGAAATTCTGTCGAAAATATTTTCAAATGATGCAGTCAATGTTGTAATAAATGAAAATAGTGATGATGATGATTAAAATTATGTTTAACATGTAATTATAATAATTAATCTAAAAACGACCTCTTTAATTAGTTCCTACCAGCCGTACGCACACTAAGTAAATTCATAATTACTCAAGAAGCGCCTCTTTGATTTTGATCAGTTTTTGTGTGGTGTAAGTATATAAATCAAAGAGTATTATATATTTTTTTTGGCGCGGTAAACATAATAGAACAGTACTAAAAAAATATATTTATATTTTGTTTAATTATTTTGCACAGTTGTCATTTCACCAGAACTCTGAAAAAAATACAGAATGTTTTTCAAAGTATCTCTAATTATACGCAATTGGTCCCATCCTTCTAGCTTTTATAGTTTTTCGGAAAAAAAAATTTGAAAAAACTCGGCGCGCGTACGAACTTTCTCGAATATCTCAAAGACAGGTCAAGGTCAGGGGTCAACGACCTTACATTTCGTATTCTTTTAGAGTGCCAATACCAGTACAAATGATAATTCCGTCATGGGCCATGGGGGCCATTTCGTCTTCCTTACCTCGCTATACCCTTTATCTTGTTCTTTGTTCTTTTTCTAAATTTATTTTGCTAAATTCACTTTTATTGTGTGTAATTTGCTGACAGCCACATCTTAGATTGCTAAGCTTGCTTGCTATCCACTTCCCATCTTCAATCAAGCTAAGGAATCGGCATGTGGCAGTCAGACGGGGAATTCGGACAATTCTTGAAATGACTAATTCCGGGTTCCAGGGTTCACCCTTCGAGTTCTACAACCGCAGGACCCACTACCGGTCCTGTACTTACCTCTACCGCTTCACCTTTCGGGTTCTACAACCCGCTGGATCCACTTTCGGTCCTGTACTTACCCCACCGTTTCTGCTGCCCTGCTGCGCGCGCCGGTGTACCCCGTGTCGTCGTGGGAAGAGTTACAGGGAAGTGGTAGTTTTCCTACTGCACCAAGGGTGCTCAGCCAGTATCAAATTACCTGCGACCCAGAGATCCGATCTATGTACTTGCTAGGGATTTAATGTCAATAAACTTGGTTTTATTTCTATATACCGTTTTATTTACCCTAGTAAGTACAACCTATTTGATTCGCGTGATAAGAACGTGACAATGGCGCCCAACTAAGGAAATACTGAGCTGAGTATCCTTTTTGCTGGTTTTAGCATTTTTGGTCATCTTTGGTGTTGGTCTGATTATTTTGTCTAGCTTTAAGTGAATTGTAACTGCAACTTTTGTGTGCTGTGGTTGCTTTGTGGGAATACCTAACTAATTCTCTTTCAAGGTGATTGCATACAATTAAAAACTCAAAATCGAACCTACCACATCGCACAGAAGGAAATATTTGATTTTGCACTGCCAACCTCTGTCTATCCCTGTGTTTTAATTGTTGTGTACTTTTGATAGTAGCATTTGTTTTCTTGTTATTTTCCTTCTGCCGTTTCCTGTGTTTTAGTTATTAAGACTTCAGGTACTTGCAACACTTACTCAAAAAATAACTATAAAACTAAACTAATTACAATTTAAACATAAAGTAATAGAGATGTCTCGTCCAATTAAATATTTATCGCTTCAGAAAGATGAACTCCTTTATGAAGTTCAATTGCGCGGTAAGAGTGGCAGTTCGGTTGTTGAACTTCGCAGGCTAATCGTGGATTTGGCGAAGGAGCAGGCCGCCGAAGACATTTTGGAGTCTCATTTGGAAGCTCCAGAGGATTTGGCTGGTGTCAAGGCTTCTATGATAAAGTCGCAGACGTATTTGGCTAATCTGAAAGCTAAAATGGATAAAACATTATACCTACGAACAGAAAATCTGCTCAATCATATCTACCACCGTCTTAATAGAATTCAAAATGTGCCTGATGAAGTCGATAAAATATATAAATTATGTCACTCAAACCTTTTGGTCCAGTACTCGGAATTTAAAACTCTCGCATCTGCAACTACATCCGATGTATCTGAAATTAAATCCACATCTAGTGCAGTTGTGGTCACTTGTGATAAAACCACAAATGCAGAATTAGCAAATCTAAAATACTCTGGAAAAACCTGTGTCCGCTCCTTCATTCAAAAGGTTAACGAATTTATTCAGGTCAGAAATATTAGCAAAGAAAAATTACTGACATTTGCCTACGAGATTTTTACTGGAGATGCACTGCACTGGTTTCGTTGCGTAAAAGACCGTGTTGAGTCATGGGACGAACTTGTAGTTCTATTGAAAAATGACTTTGGTCAAAAAGATTACGATTACCGTCTTCTTGCTGAAATACGTGCTCGTACGCAAGGCGAACATGAAAATATCACAATTTACTTATCAATAATGCATGGATTATTCGCTAGATTGGATAAAGCGTTATCTCAACAGGACCAATTAGAAATAATTCGCCATAACATTCGTCCCTGTTACGCTAGCACGCTTGCTGCAGTTTCCAATATAACTGATTTGGAGACGTTAAAACAATGTTGTCGCAACTACGAAGACGTTCAATCTTGTTTGAAACAATTTCGTGAACCACCAAAACCAAATTCAAATACTTTAGCACCTGAGTTTGCTTATAATCAGCCTAATACTTCACCTGGGAGCTACATAAGGAATAATTATAATAATCAAAATAGGTACAATAATCAAAATCCACCAACAAACAACAACTACTATCGCAACTGTTATGCTACAAATAATAATAAACACGAAATAAACAAGCACAATGCAGTATCGGTTAACGCAGTTTCTATCGATGTTGACGCGGTGTCTCCCCGCAACGTGTTCTGTCCCAGGTGCCGTAAATCAACTCATAGTCTACGTCAATGTAAGGAACCGCATTTTCCAGTATGTTTTAAATGCGGCAAGAAAGATGTTAGATATCCCGAATGCCCTGTTTGCCACAAATATACCGGAAATTCAAAAAACTAAATACTTGGGATCGTAGTGACCGCGGAGCAACTTCGAAACAATCTAAAGAAGATTGGGATAAATGGTTGGACTACATTTCCAAATATTTTTCCTTCTGCACTGTCACTTCGATCCGAAATATGAATATCAACTCACGGCCTTATGCGACCGTAACTATATCTGATATTACTATAACTGGCTTACTGGATAGTGGATCGTGTGTTTCTATATTAGGACACGACTCCCACTTACATTTTCAGAAATTAGGCTTCAAATTAACTTTACACAATAATCCCTTACATTTTATCTCAGCAAGTGGACATAAACTGAATGCTATTGGCACCATGTATCTTCCTATTACTTTTCAAAACCAACTTCATACACTGCAAATCTACGTCGTTCCAAGCATTCAAAACACGCTTATTCTTGGAATGGACTTCTGGACTGTGTTCGGAATCTTCCCCAAACATCTACATTCTGTCATTCTATCTAAAGAATTGGACTTGACTTCTGCAAATGTGGCCGCTAACCAGGCACACATCTGCCCCTATGATAGTCTCACAGGCGCCCAGAGGGTTACTGCAGATAACATCATCTCTCAGTTTCAGAACATATCTTACGAGGAACGAGGACTAGGTCGTACTTCTTTAATTTGTCATACTATTGATACTGGGGATGCTGCCCCCATTCGTCAAAGATATTACCGTATGTCACCTGAGAAGCAAAAGCTCTTAACAGAGCAACTTGATGAAATGCTGAGGGAGGATGTTGTCGAGCCTTGTGAGAGCCCTTGGTCGTCTCCCGTTTTACTGACTCCTAAAAAGAATGGAGAGCTGCGTTTCTGTCTCAACAGTAGGAAATTAAACGCTGTCACCAAGAAAGACGCTTACAGACTTCCCTACATCTCCGAAATTTTGGACAACCTGCGTGATGCGAAGTATCTTACTAGTTTAGATTTGTCCAAGAGCTTTTGGCAAATTTTAATAAAGGAGGAAGATAGGTGTAAGACGGCATTCTACATACCATCCAGGGGAACCTTTCAATTTAAATCTATGCCATTCGGCCTAACAAATGCACCAGCTACCCAACAACGTTTGGTGGACGTACTCTTCTATGGCCCTGAATTTGAAAATATGGTCTTCGTTTTTGTAGATGACATCATTATTGTCTCACCAACCTTTGAGAAGCATATCTCTCTTCTGCTAAGAGTTCTCGAGAAACTTAAGTCAGCTAATCTGACGATAAATTTTAAGAAAAGCCAATTTTTCAGGAGCCAACTTAAGTACTTGGGCTACGTAGTGGACTCTAACGGCCTTCATCCTGACCCAGAAAAGGTCGAAGCCATTGTGAACCATCCAACACCTACTAATCGCAAGGAAGTTCGGCGATTTATAGGTGCTTCTTCTTGGTACAGGAGGTTCATCCCTGATTTCAGCACTCTCGCAGCCCCTCTTAATAAATTGACTTCGCAGGGAAAGAATGTCCCGCCCTTTGTTTGGTCTTCGGAGGCCAATACAGCTTTCACAAAACTAAAGGGTAGTTTAGTATCTGCCCCTATACTTACCTGCCCTGACTACTCCAAGCCATTCGAGGTCCATACTGACGCAAGCGACTTCGGCATTGGTGCTGTCTTGACTCAGAGACAAGATGGTGAGGAGAAAGTCATAGCTTATATGAGCAAATCCTTATCTAACCAGGAGCGCAACTATAGCGCGACTGAAAGAGAAGCGCTCGCTGTCTTGATAGCCATAGAACATTGGCGATGCTATCTGGAAAACGGAATGAAGTTTACTGTTTTCACAGACCATTCCGCCCTAAAATGGTTTTTAAATCTAAATAACCCTACCGGTAGACTAGCTCGCTGGGGCGTACGTTTATCGGCCTATAATTTTGAAATAAAGCATCGACGTGGCAAGGACAATGTCGTTCCAGATTTTCTTTCCCGTGCTGTACCCATTTCGGCGGTAACAACGGATCCTTCCAGCTCCAACGATCTTGTTCCTGCCACATCGGACAGTTGGTACTTAAATATCTTCAACGGTTGCATAAATACACCATCTTCTTATCTAAATTACAGAGTAACTGATAACAAGCTGTTTCGATTTGTCAAGAGTTTAAACCCTTTGACTAGAGAATTCGAGTGGAAGGAGGTTATTCCTCTGGAACAGCGTAAGGACATCATTAAAAAAAATCATAGCGAACCCACATCTGGACATTTCGGTATCTTCAAGACTAACAAACGTCTCTCGTTAAACTATTTCTGGCCAAATATGCACCGCGACGTCACCAACTTCGTTAACATGTGCGATACATGCAATTCTCACAAACATGCAAATCACGCAACCCTTGGTGTCATGGGTCGACCCAAAGATTGTTCCAGACCTTTTCAGATGATCAGCATGGATCTCGTTGGACCCCTACCCCCAACAAGACGTCAAAACTCTTACTTGTTTGTGGTAACGTGCTGCTTCTCTAAATATACACTCATTTTCCCCATACGTCGTGCTACTGCTGATATTATAACACGGATTCTCGAGGAGCAGGTCTTTCTGGTTCACGGAGTTCCAAGTACTGTCCTTATGGATAATGGTAAACAGTTTGTTAGCAATACTTTGAAACAACTGTTTACTAATTACAAGATACCAAACGTTCAGTACTGCCCTAAGTATACTGCTCAAGTTAATTCTGTCGAGCGGTACAATAAAACGATTATGGTTGCCGTATCAAGCTTTATTGAAAACGACCATCGATATTGGGACCTAAATATTGCAAAAATACAATTTGCCCTAAATAGTTCTGTGAATGAAGTTACCAGATTCACACCTGCATTTCTGGTATACGGGCGAGAACTCGTCACTTGCGGGTCTCATTACTTGGACACAGTCGTTGCGGAAGATTTGATTTTCAGCCCCAGAGACGAGTATGCCGAAAACATAGGTGCGCTTCGTAAAATATTTGAAAAAGTGCAAGCCTCTCTAATAAAAGCACACTCAAGAAATAGTGGCTACTATAATTTACGTCGTAAAAACGTAGAATTCAATGTGGGAGACACCGTATGGAAACGCACCTATTACCAGAGCGACAAGGACAATAGATTTTCCAAAAAACTAGCACCTAAATTCATAAAATGCAAAGTTGTTGCTAAAAGATCTCCGTTGGTCTATGATTTAGAGGACGAACGAGGAGTAAGTTTGGGTACATGGCATGTCAAGGATATTAAACTTACAAACTATTCTAAATGATTATATCTAAACTTAATAAACAAAAAAATACCTAACTAAAATAAAACTTTCCATATTTACAAAACTTCCTTGCTGGGATGGAAGTGAGAGAAAAACATAGAATCCCCCAGCTGCTTACTAATTCTCGAGCAGACTGTAAGAGTCAGTCAAGAGATTGATGTGTAATACCATCAAACGCCTTAGGCCTGCCAAAAACTTAAATCTTGAGCATGGCATGCGTCTTCTAATATCTTCTAATATTCTCTAAAAATACCTTACATACTACCTTAAAAAAAAAAAAAAACTAAAACTACACTTACTAAAACTATACTAAAAAATCCAAAACTAGCCTAAAACAATGTCTTACTTACTAAAACTACCTACCGTCTTAAATATATTTACTTATATATAGTATTTCTAATTTTTTTTTTACAAAAAAAAAATATTGAATCTCCAGGCCCTACCCCTAGGACATTCTATTTATTTTATCTTCGGCCCTACCCCGAAGATAAGAAAATTATACTATAAAAAGAAAAAAAAAAAACGGTTACCTTAAATCTCCTATTGATTACGTGTGAGTACTAAGCTGCGGTTAAAAGTCTAGTACTCTTTTTGGAAAGGACGCAGTCACTTAAAACGAAATAAGATAACTGTTTGTGTGTGAAAGGGATGAAAGAAAGTAGGGGGGTGAATGGAAGGGTTGAAATGAATGTGTACCACGTAATTTTTAGAATGGTCAATAGTAAGAAGGACAGACTAGCTTACATTTTAGTCAGCGGATTTTCTTAGCGAAAATCCTACCCAAAAAAGGGGGGTATGTAACGCCTGCCGCGTTTTACTACTGAGTGTAATTGCTCTTGTTTTTCTGTTAGGAACTATCAAAAAGTTATCATTGAAAACACTTAAAAACTACTGCTTAAAACTAAAATATTATTACATAAATAAACTTATACTAATTAATTTAACAAAACATAGCTATTTACAAAATAATTCCGTTAATATTGTACGACTTTAATAATTATCACATTGCGTAGGTAGCCGTACCTACATTCCACAGCCGAGCCGCTACTCTTCCGATCGGATGTTCGACACAATCCTTCTGCCTTTGTAGCGAGAACACCTCGATTACTCGTATATTTTTTAAATAGGTACTTTTTTTTACTAATTTTGTCTACGATATAATAATTTATAGTATTGTGTTATCCCCATTAATTGGGTAAGTGTAGCAATTACTATTTTTATTAGTTTAAATATCAACGTAGACTAGTACATGCTTTCTTTGTTCATTGCATGACTGTCATTTTTCATAATCATCGGGTAAATGTATTTTCACGCTTTAGTGCTTATTTTATATCATAATTAGCAATCTTTTATGTTCAAAACAACATTTAAATTGTCAATTTTTCTAAATTAATTCTACTTAACCAACGTAAAGTTATCTTTGTACCTAAGTACTTTCCTTGTTTAAATAATTCTTAAATGGAACAATAATAATGTACAAAATACGTTTAATATCGTTACTATTAAAATTATTCAGCTTAAAATATTCAATTTTACTATTTTGTTAGATAGTTTTTTAAAAACAACTACCTACCATAAATTTATCTTGTTCTTTGTTCTTTTTCTAAATTTATTTTGCTAAATTCACTTTTATTGTGTGTAATTTGCTGACAGCCACATCTTAGATTGCTAAGCTTGCTTGCTATCCACTTCCCATCTTCAATCAAGCTAAGGAATCGGCATGTGGCAGTCAGACGGGGAATTCGGACAATTCTTGAAATGACTAATTCCGGGTTCCAGGGTTCACCCTTCGAGTTCTACAACCGCAGGACCCACTACCGGTCCTGTACTTACCTCTACCGCTTCACCTTTCGGGTTCTACAACCCGCTGGATCCACTTTCGGTCCTGTACTTACCCCACCGTTTCTGCTGCCCTGCTGCGCGCGCCGGTGTACCCCGTGTCGTCGTGGGAAGAGTTACAGGGAAGTGGTAGTTTTCCTACTGCACCAAGGGTGCTCAGCCAGTATCAAATTACCTGCGACCCAGAGATCCGATCTATGTACTTGCTAGGGATTTAATGTCAATAAACTTGGTTTTATTTCTATATACCGTTTTATTTACCCTAGTAAGTACAACCTATTTGATTCGCGTGATAAGAACGTGACAATATTATGACATAGAATAAGGAATACGTTGTCGATGTACATATCGACTGCATTCATAGATTTAGAAATTTTTTTTTTTTGTAAAGTTTAAGTTTTAGATTTTGCGAAAACAGATCTGTGTCTTTGTCTTAGGTTAGGTTAGTCACTTTGTACCTACCTACCTACATTTAATCTTGTCTTTGTTATTTTGCATGCTGTGTTTACTTGTAATGAGTCTCTACACTTAGCTTTATATACAGTTGATGTTACCCTAAGAAAATACTGTGTAAGATGACTGTAAGTAAACCAATAAATAAATAAATAAATAAATAAATAAATATTATTATTAATAGTAGTTATGATGTAGTTTGACATCTTTTTGGACCACTACCACTACTGCTATTCATCACTAGTTGACTATTAACTAATACTACTGTTACTATTTTATTATTATTACTATTTAATTGACTACTCGTTTTGTTTTGACTATTTTTAGTCAGTTTCCTTACAAATAGATCCACAAATGACAATCGCCATATAAATCACAGTAAAAGCAATCCGATTTAAATCATCCAAATATTTATTGTAACTTTACTCTGGGATCTCAAAGGGTGGGACTGACACGTGTCTAGGGGATGAGAACCAGTGTAACATGATCCCTTGCATTTCAACTGTCTAATGGTACTATGTTTGACTTCGAAGGTCAGTGGAAAATGGTCACGTTAACCAACAAAAGATTTTGTTTAATACGTTTTAAATTTGAGGGAGATGACTGCAGTTTGACCAGCATAATGTTGTCTATGATTTTTCTATTTCTGCAACGACCTCCGTGGTCCAGTGGTTGAGCGCTGGGCTCACGATCCGGAGGTTCCGGGTTCGATTCCCGGTGGGGACATATCACAAAAATTACTTTGTGATCCCTAGTTTGGTTAGGACATTACTGGCTGATCACCAGATTGTTCGAAAGTAAGATGATCCGTGCTTCGGAAGGCACGTTAAGCCGCTGGTCCCGGTTACTACTTACTGATGTAAGTGAGTAGTCGTTACATGAGCCATGTCAGGGGCCTTTGGCGGCTCAATAGTAACCCTGACACCAGGATTGATGAGGTTGGTACTCCACCTCACAACCCATACGATAGAAGATTTCTGCATTAAGTAATAGCACATTAAGTGCAAAATTGTCTCATCTGAAAATCTAGATATTCTGAGGGTTTAAAACCGTCATCACTAATTCAACGCTCTTATCGGTGTAGCATTCTCCGTGCTACTTTTTAGGAAACAATTGTGCAGTGGTTTCTATTGCTTCTTCTTCTTATCGTGTTGGTTGTGAGGTGAAATACCAATCTCATCAACCCTGATGTCACAGGGTTATTACTAAGCCGCCAAAGGCCCTTGACATGGCTCATATTACTTTTATATTTTTTTTTATTTATATATAATTGTGTTTTTTTTTGTGTTTTTCATGTTCATAGTCTTATTTTTCTTTTTGTTTCTTTTTTCATTCATTGTTTATTTTGTGTTATATTAGTTTTTATAGTGTTTTTTTCTCGTCATACAGCACATTGGGTTGCACTGTAATGTTGTATGTACCTTTATAAATAAATAAATACACACACAACACACACAAACAGCCTATATACGTCCCACTGCTGGGCACAGGCCTCCCCACAATCAACCGGAGGGGGTATGGAGCATATTTCACCACGCTGCTCCACTGCGGGTTGGTGAAGGTGTTTTTACGGCTAATAGCCGGGACCAACAGCTTAACGTGCCTTCCGAAGCACGGAATCATCTTACTTTTTCAGACAATCAGGTGATTCAAGCCTGAAAAGTCCTTCCCAAACAAAGGACAGTCTCACAAAGTGATTTCGACCATGTCCCCATCGGGAATCGAACCTGGACCTCCAGATCGTGAGCCTGACGCTCTAACCACTAGACCACGGAGGCTGTTAAATAAATAAATAATAATAAATAAAGATTGCTTTCTAGATGAACCGCTTCGATGTGGCGTTTTTAGCCTCCCTGAACCTGCCGAAGTAACCACTCTAACAATTTATATCAACTTGTTTGTTTGTCAGCCAAATTTGATTTCGGTTATTATGAAGTGGTCTTTTATGGTCTCGATCCCAATAAACTTTACGATGTCGTTAGATGTAGTAAATTTTCCATTATGCCCGGTGGTGTTGATGTAAATAAAACTTTTTTATCGTAATAAATTGCGGTGCTAAAATTACTTGAGTGTGGGAACAAGTAATGACATTCATTTTTTTTATAGATGCTGACTCGTAAAAGGTACGGTTATAATTACTTAAGTAAATATAATTTGTGAAATAAAAGCTAGACCACCCGGATCTTTTATGATAAATTGCATATTTTATTTTTGGATTCACATAAATTAGGCTAATAAGTATTTGGACGCGTTTTCTTAAAATGTTTGGTCATCTATTTAAATAAAAGTTGTGTGACTTTTTCAAAAATATGTATCTACCTACCTAAACAAAGTTTTATTTCAACAGATATACAGTAGTCTTAGGTAAGTATGTAAAATGTTTGAAATCCTTATTGAGCAAGGCGAAATGCGAATATATGAGTCCGCAAAACCTTTCTAGCAACCTCTCTAGTATCGGCATCCCAAAATTCAAAAGTATCCCCATATAATAAATCTGTATAAACAGCTTCTTCAAAAGATTACCCAATAATAAAACAACCCCAAATTCCTCCTAATCCCACACAAAAAAAAATGCAAAGCAAAAACTAATAAAAGTGATCCCCAGCTGATCCCATGGGGAGAGACAAATTATTATATTCCATAATATCATTGCGCGACCATTACGCATCGGCACCCGTGCGTGACCGAAATTATTAGTTTTTGCTATTTTTTTCTACACGTCCGCTCGCGTCGGCGGTCGGGGAACGAATGAGCGTTCCGGAAGTTGTAAAGTAGTGATTTGTAACGCACGCGCCGCAGCGCCTGACGTCGCTTCCGGTGGAGGCCATAATGACGCGAGATGCGAAAGTTCCCGCCAAAATGTCTTGTCTAGTGCGGGGTGTTCGCGTTTTAACCAAAATATAATTTATGTTTCTTTTTCTCTAAGGATAAAAAAATATAGTGCCAATTCAGGGCAGTTCAAATAATAAATCTGGAAAAAGTTCTTGTGATCCCTACCGGCAACCAATTTCTCCAGCAGCAGCAGATCTTAGACTGAATCAGGAGGCCTTGCGCGTATAAAAGTAAGTGAGCAATGTCAACAAAAATGTCAAATACCATTTTTTTTAGATTAATTGTTTCAATGTGGCCTTTGCGGATCGCCATCGACTCGCAAAGAAGAAGAATGTGGCCTTTTTAAACAAACTATTTGCCGTAATCTATAGTGGTAAAACACGAATGCTCCGGAATTGCGTATCACAATAATCCCATCGTATTCCATCGCCCCCTTCCTCTAACACCCTCGGTTTATAGCAGCTTCCAAGCTTTTACTTTTATATCTGTTTAGACAATTTCTCTCTCCATTTAATTACGGCACCACCAGTAAATCCGGGAATGGGTTTCCGAGATGACCTGTCAAATGACGTTGAAGTCGATAGTACACATTGATGGTACTCGTACTTATATGCCTACATCATCATCATCATCGCTAATTTAAGAGCCGCGTTCTTGTCTATGTAGCATTCTCCATCGCTATTTTAGGGATAAATAGGGCAGACATTTGCGAATATAAAAGTAAGTGCGTAATTTCAACACATGTATTTGTTGCAACAATGAGAATCAAGTGGAATTTTCCGTCGCAAAAGTATGAAACTGAAAATAATTACTTAAAAAAAATTCAAGAATTTTCCAACTGAAAATTCCACTTGATATCAACTCTGAATCATGGTCTGAATCATCCCCATCAGTATTCATTACGGTGTCTTTTTTTTTTTGACGTGACTTATTGTAGATTTGCCGCAGATGGCATTAACTACTTGGCCGGACAAATGGGGAGCGCTGAAGGCTCTCACCCGGTACAACGTTTAAGACAACAGGCCTGAGGGTGCCCAGTTGGGCGCGAACCTCGGCTCAGGGCGTCGTCTGAGAGGAAGTTACGGTGTCACTAACACAACAACACCTGTATTATACACCTCTGCCAACCCCTTCGAGGATACAGGCGTATGTAAAATGTTTGAAATCCTTATTGAGCAAGGCGAAATGCGAATATATGAGTCCGCAAAACCTTTCTAGCAACCTCTTTAGTATCGGCATCCCAAAATTCAAAAGTATCCCCATATAATAAATCTGTATAAACAGCTTCTACAAAAGATTACCCAATAATAAAACAACCCCAATATGTAATGATATTACCTATATAATATTACAGCTACAGATAAATACTTACTTTATTAACAATAACCCAACTGTATATGTATTATCCCCATAGCCATTTCTTTTTAATCAATTTTCTTATCAAGTCCTCACACAACTCTCCCTGGCATGTGAACGACGTCTCGTGTTGAAGGCGCCTGCGCGCCGCGCCGGTACGAGAACCGCAGTAAATCTGCGCAGAAGCACATATAAGTAAACCTACACTATTGATTGTACGGTGGGAAGATTTATCGACCTCTCTGGCGCGGTCTGGCGTTATCGCTATCGACTCACTGGGGTCCATTATTTTTTTCAAATCCATATAATCTTCTCAAACGTCTGGGCATCAGGCCTAAGTCGTTGTCTGGCTTAGGGGACATCTCGGGCATCAAACTGGGACGAGATGTCCCCTAAGTCTGTTGTCTTAAGTTTTTTACCGGGTGAGAGCCCTCAGCGCTTCGCATTTATCCTGCCCAGTAGTTAATGCCATCTGCGGCAAATCTACAAAAAACCACATCAATAAAAAAGAAAAAAAGTGGGAAAATCTGATAAACTCAAAAATATCTTCATTTATTCCACAAAACCCCCCCGATTCCTGCAGACACCTCCTAATTTTATTTTAATTTATACTCGTCATAGTCTTATCCGCCGAAAAGGAAAGGGACGGATGATTGTCAACAATTAATTTTAAAATGAATGAATAACCCGTGCGAATAAAATAGGCATCTCGCTGGTATACGATCCATTTGTCGTGCTGTCAACTTAATTCTGTCGGGTTATTGGCCTATGTAAATTTTTTAGACGGTTGTTTTAGATTTCTGCTTAAAATTACTTAAACTCTTTCTTTTCCAACGAATAAGAAAATGACAGGTAAGTATAACTTAAAATAAAATTACATGGTGTCTGCAGAAATTAGCACCATTATGTAACTTAATGTAATTTTTTATCGAAAGTCTCATCCGTCTAAAACTCTCACAATCTGTATAGCCGAGGAAAAGTAGATGCAAGAAAAACTTCGGCACAGGGCACTAGACATTCTATATTTTTAGTATATATGGATTATATTATATTGAGTATTTATTATTATATGTACGTATAGTATAGAGTATTTATTATGTTAACTTTAGTTTTACTTTTAGGTATTTATTTTTTGTTGCACCATCCCGCATCCAAGTTTGTAAATGTTTATTTCCTTTTGGTGGTTGCCTGGAAGAAATTGCTCTAGAGCAATAAGGCCACCCAAATTGTACTGTATTCATGTGTTATGTCTGATTGTTTAAATGTAGTTCTGTGCAATAAAGTATATTTGATTTGATTTGACATTCTTAAATATATAATATATAAATTGAAAAAACCAGTAATTTGGCTGCCTACTTACAATGATAGCTCGACATCGTATCAAGTGGTATTCCAAGGTCACTGCCTACCCCAACGGGAAATAGGTGTGTTCTTATGTATGTACCTAGCTCCCCTATTGAAAAACTGAAAGCCTATCATTTTAAACTATAAAAAAACCTACGCACTCGGGCATTTGAATCGCTCTGTTCAAGGGCCGTAACATAACATACGGAGTGTTGGTGACACCGTAACGAATACTCAGGGGGATGATTCAGACCATGATTCTGAGTTGATATCAAGTGAGAAATCCTGTCGAAAAATTCATGTTTTTTTTTAATTATTTTCAGTTCCATACTTTTGCGACGGAAAATTCCACTTGATATCAACTCGGAATCATAGTCTGCATCATCCCCCAAAGTTTTCGTTACGATCTCACTAACACCCTGTATAGATCTTTGGTGTTGGTACAATCTTTCTGCATATATTTTATTAAGATATGTATTAAGATATACTACAAGGCAGTCCTGACATTCACAATATTTTCGCATTTAAGTCGTTTTTGCTTGCAAAATGACCATTTTCGTTGACGTCCTAAACTGGAGTTAACTGGCAGAGTTTGTAGTGAGCCGCCGATTCTCTCTAGAGTCAAAACAATCGACAGTCGATCAACTGAGGTCACTCAACCCCATTAAGAAGCTAGCCGGCGCACTCCTTAATCAGTCTCATTACCACTCTTCGATTCAGAGATTCCTGCGTAGACACATCCATCTGGATTCCAATTACGAACGAATGCCTCCTCCAATTATGCATTCCTCTACTATTTTATTCGCTTGCCGATCTGACTAAGTGGGTTGCGTGGATTTGTGGCGGAAACCTCGGTTGTAGTCGCTCATAGGGTGTTGTTGGTTCGATTTTAAATATGAAATTATTTTCGCTTACTTCTTCTATCGTGTGGATTGTGAGGTGAATTACCAACCCCATCAACCCTGATGTCAGGGTTATTACTGAGCCGCCATAGGCCCCTGACATGACTCATGTAACGACTACGTACTTACATCAGTAAGTAATAATCGGGACCAACGGCTTAACGTGCCTTCCGAAGCACGGATCTTTTTACTTTTTGGACAATCAGGTGAACAGCCCGTAATGTCCTAACTAAAGTAGGATCACAAAGTGTTTTTTTTGTGATTTGTCCCCACTGGGATTCGAACCCGGGACCTCCGGATCGTGAGCATAACGCTCAACCACTGGACCACAGAGGCCGTTATTATTCACCATCTCCTTCACCTCTTCATCACCATCATCTTTATAGCATTATCTCGTTTTTCACGGGGTCCGCTTACCTAACATGAAGATTTGACAGGTCCGGTATTTTACAGAAGCGACAGCCTGTCTGACAATCGCAAATGTTTGGCGTGTTTGGCGGCTCAATAGTAACCTTGACACCAGGGTTGATGGGGTTGGTAATCCACCTCACATCCCACACGATAGAAGAAGCAACGAAATCCAAACTAATCAACTAACGCAGTTACTCTAACCCAATCCGGGGTAGGATATCCAAAATTAATACGAGCCCGGATCACAAATGAGTTGCCAAACTCGGGGTGGTCAACAAACATTGGTGGAGACGGTGTTTGCGTTGTTAGCGGTCAGACAAACAGCAAAAATGGACGTAACGAACCCGTAATCGGATCGAGTGGTCAGTTTTGTAAAGTTTCGATCGCCAATCAACTATGTACACAGATCTATTTCGTGCGCAAACAGCCGGGGGCAACCCTGGAGCGGGGGCCGGCTTGGCCTATTGGCGGCCCAGCTGTGTCCTATTATTTTACATTTGCTTCGGATGGCGTTCACTACTTGGCCGGACAATCATCACGTAAAGACGTAATTCATCACGTAAAGACGTAATTCTGAAATTCTCTCAATAGTTTTAAACTTAAGCCGTTGGTCCCGGCTATTTGCCGAAAAACACTTCCACCAACCCGTATTGGAGCAGCGTGGTGGAGTATGCTCCATACCCCCTCCGGTTGATTGAGGGGAGGCCTGTGCCCAGCAGTGGGACGTATATAGGCTGTTTATGTATGTCTTAAAGTTATACAATCATGCACCAATGAGTCACTATTTGTTACTAACACAATTGGCTCGATCATCTTCTTCTGTCGTGTGGGTTGTGAGGTGAATTACCAACCTCATCAACCCTGGTGTCAGTGTTATTATTGCGCCGCCAAAGGCCTCTCACATGGCTCATGTAACGACTACTTACTTACATTAATAAGTAGTAACCGGGACCAACGGCTTAACGCGGCTTCCGACTTCCGAAGCAGGGATTATCTTATTTTTTGGACGATCAGGTGATCAGCCTGTAATGTCCTAACCTAACTAGGGATCACAAAGTGATTTTTATGATATGTTCCAACCGGGATTTGAACTCGGGACCTCCTGATCGTGAGCCCAACGCTCAACCACTGGACCACGGAGTAGCTTGGTAAGGTGTGGGTACATGTACCTCTGACTACCCCAATCGTGATATATAGTCGTGAACTTATGATATCTGATATAATATATTAGTATTGAAGTGCGTTCGCGTTCCATTGAATCGCCGCTTCTACCCTACACCCGACCACATAGATATGACATTGACAATTATTTATTTTGCAACACTCTACTGACCCTGCTGAGTGGTGAACTGTATAGCTATGTAGCAACTTTAGTGTTTGTATTTGCGGATATAGGCTAGTCATCTGGCAGAAACTAGGGGGCCCCCACTTTGATGAGGCCCTGGGCCCAAAGTGGCGTATAGAAAATAGGGCCCTGTGACAACCCTGTTTGCGTGTTCGGTAAGTTAAGGATGTTTGTCCAGCATGATACGCGATTGTTTTCCAGTTGTGTTACTGCGCTCTGATTGATATTGTGAATTTTGTTGTTTATGCTTCTGTCAGGAGATGGGAACTGTTTCGTATTATTTATTGAGAAGTTATGCTATGCATGTAGAAATTATCCAAAATTCTAGTCTAAGTAGGTAAAGTTGTTATTCAAATCACCTAATTCGACTTAATTGTTAATTATTTAAGTACAATGCCGTAGAAATGAGGTCTTTGCGTAGCATCTGCGGTGTGAAGTTGAGTGATAGAGTGAGAAACAGTGTGATAAGACAGAGATGTGGTGTAAAAGACGATATAGTGACTAGGATTGAGAAGGGAATGTTAGGTTGGTTTGGACACGTAGAGCGGATGAAGGATAATAGGATTGCAAAAGCGGTATATAAAGCGAAAGTTGATGGTAGGGCTGGCAGAGGAAGACCGAGAAGGACTTACGATAACCAAATTGGAGATGTTCTTAGAAAAGGTTCAATACGATCTACTCTGAACCGGCGTGCGTGTATGAAGCGATTGATGAATGTGGAGGAAGCAAGAGAAGTGTGTCAGGATCGAAGCAAATGGAATTCTATAGTCTCTGCTTACCCCGGTGGGAAATAGGCGTGAGTTTATGTATGTATGTATGTATGTATTTAAGTACAAATATTATCCGCACAAGCTTGAGCCTAGTACAATGTTGTTTTCTATTTGCTTTGTACAACCTCCGTGGTCCATTGGTTGAGCGCTGGGCTCACGATCCGGAGGTCCCGGGTTCGATTCCCGGTGGGGACATAACACAAAAATTACATTGTGTTCCTTAGTTTGGTTAGGACATTACTGGCTGATCACCAGATTGTTCGAAAGTAAGATGATCCGTGCTTCAGAAGGCACGTTAAGCCGTTGGTCCCGGTTACTCCTTACTGATGTAAGTAAGTAGTTTATGAGCCATGTCCGGGGCCTTTGGCGGCTCAATAGTAATAGGTGGATTACAAACCCATCAACCCTGGTGTCAGGGTTATTACTGAGCCACCATAGGCCCCTGATAAGACTCATGTAACGGCTGCTAACTTACACTAACTAACTTACTCAGTAAGTAATAATTAATATTAATGACGCTTTTTTATAAAATCAATCTCCTTAGCGAATGTGAGTCCATTTGTTTAAAGGATGTCAGTGGATTAATAGCTAGTGGAGTAATAGTTACAACATACATACATACATACATAAACTCACGCCTATTTCCCACCGGGGTAAGCAGAGACTATACTAGAATTCCATGTGCTTCGATCCTGAATCCTGACACACTTCTCTTGCTTCCTCCACATTCATCAATCGCTTGATGCACGCACGCCGGTTCAGATTAGATCGTATTAAACCTTTTCCAAGGACATCTCCAATTTGGTCAATGTAAGTCCTTCTAGGTCTTCTAGGGTAGGTTATAAGTAAGTAAAAGTAAAGTAAGTAAAATTATTGTATTGTATTGTAAAATCTTAATTTCCGCTACAAAAACACATGAATACATAAATACATTACATACATTGAGGAGCTCGGTGGCGCAGAGGTAAACACGCTCAGTCTGCGATTTTAGAAGTTAAGCAACTTTCGCAAAGGCCGGTCATAGGATGGGTGACCACAAAAAAAGTTTTCATCTCGAGCTCCTCCGTGCTTTGGAAGGCACGTTAAGCCGTTGGTCCCGGCTGCATTAGCAGTCGTTAATAACCACCAATCCGCACTGGGCCCGCGTGATGCTTTAAGGCCCGTTCTCCCTATCCATCCATAGGGAAAGCCCGTGCCCCAGCAGTGGGGACGTTAATGGGCTGATGATGATGACATAAATACATACAAAAATACAATATTTGTAGACGCTGGAGCCTAAACTAGGATACCCTGTTTTAGGACTCCAGGCCTCCACCTCCAGAAAGTCGTGGTCCAGAGAAAATAATAAAATAGAAAAAGAAAATTCAAAATATTTAACTTGAATTAAACACAGTGTGTGTGTGCGTGTCTCACTTCTATTTCATTATGTCTAATAGATTAGTTACAAGTCGAACAATAAACGTGATATGACTATCTCCATCCGACATTAGTTCCGACTGAAAACGCACGGCTCATGATTTCTCACCGCGCCATAAGAAAAAAACTTTCAAATTGTGCGTAATTGAACTTTAATACACACTAATAGATTCCCTTCGTTAATTCATTGATAATTGCATACTACCAGCTACTCTATTGACCGTAATAACAGGGAAATGTACCGGTGATAGTATTATAATAATTTTATACATAGATACAGGGTGTACATTCATGAGCAATATAATGTACCCACTTTAGGACTCTTTCGCACTAACATATTTGACATTTAGTGAGACTTACAGTTCAATTTGTCAAAAAAGTTAATGTGATATGGTACCAAAGTGTATACATATTAATGCTCGTGACCGTACCAATGATTGTCGAATTTGTTTTCGAAATCATGTTTGGATCATAAATGATTATCACGTGCTCAGCGGTGAATGAAAACATCGTGAGCAAACCCACATTCCCGGTATGTGACTTAACCTGTATTGGGATGGTTTTCCCTTCGCATTCGTGTAGGCCAATGCTGGATTCGAACCTGCGACTTCAAAGTGAGAGGCAAGCGTTCAACCAACTGGGCTACCACGGCTCTTTGCAGCTTAAATCTCAAAATGGTATTGAAAATAATTAAAAAGCTTTAAAATTTTCATGAATTTTCCGACAGGTAATTCCAGTTGATATCAACTCAGAGTCATGGTCTGAATCATGCCCCAAAGTTTTCGTAACGGTTTCACTACATAAACATAAACTGCCTATATACGTCCCACTGCTGGGCACAGGCCTCCCCTCAATCAAACGGTTTCACTAACACCCTGTATATCTTACAAATGGGGAGGTTACTTCATGTAAACTTAAAAGGAATTAGTTTTTTATTGTTGTAAATCTTTTTTTATTTTCCACGGTAGCTGTTTTTTTTTTGCTACTGGTTTCATTGTCCGTGTCGGAGTTAATTTGCGAGAACATACACACATAAATGTATGGGCTAACTTTATGCTTGCTGCTTTTGAAGATAGTCGAACTGGGCACACTCAGGTGTGTTGTCTTAAATTTTGTGCCTGGGAGAGCCTTATACACTCCCCATTTGTCCGGCCAAATAGTTGATGCGTCAAAAATAAATGAATAAATTGTTGTCTCAGTTAGATAGGGCCTTATTGATATACCTAAGCAATCGTGTTATTACATACTTGCATTTATAAACATTAGTACGGCCTTCGTGGTCCAGTGGTTGAGCGTTGGGCTTACGATCCGGAGGCCCCGGGTTCGAATCCCGGTGGGGGACATATCACAAAAATCACTTTGTGATCCTTAATTTGGTTAGGACATTACAGGCTGATCACCAGATTATCCGAAAGTAAGATGATCCGTGCTTCGGAAGGCACGTTAAGGCGTTGGTCCCGGTTACTACTTACTGATGTAAGTATGTAGTCGTTACATGAGCCATGTCAGGGGCCTTTGGCGGCTCAGTAATAACCCTGACACCAGGGTTGATAAGGTTGGTATTCCTCCTCACAACCCACACGATAAGAAGAAGGATAATCGCTCTTCATCACCATCATCTTTATAGCATTATCTCGTTTTTCACGGGGTCCGCTTACCTAACATGAAGATTTGACAGGTCCGGTATTTTACAGAAGCGACTGCCTGTCTGACAATCGCAATCGCTCTTAAGAATAAAATGCGCTTGATTACCCTCATACTATACGTATAAACCAAAGAATTAGCTAACAAAAGAACTATTAAAGAACAAATGAATCGACATCCTCATTACCATAATTAAATACCAGCTAAACTGATTTAGTCACTCGAAAAGGGCTTGAAGCCTTTCTTCCATTTGAGGAGGATATTTCAAATTACTGTGGTCTTTTTGTCAAGTTGAAAAGCAGCGGAAACGCATCATTGGCTCAACAACTTGGGGCCACTTTTTACGGCCCACATTGAAACCAAGGGCCATATGATATGACATTATTAATCCAACTTACAGGCAAATTAGGCGGATATATCAATCTGCCTTTGACTCAGCGTTTCGAAGATTTTTTTGCACGATAAACGATCGTAATGAATAGTAATAAGAAATAAAGGATAAACCGATTTGTTTTTGCGTGTTTGCTTAATTTTATAGGATGTATGCGTCAGTTTTTGGACGCAGGATATGTCTGTCGATGGAATAAATTAATTTAGATTTATGTGAAGCGGTCGTCTTTGAGGGCTTTTGAATGACATCTTGTTGGTCTTGATTTTGACCTGTACAATGAGAAATAGCTAATGTTCGCTGTGGGAGGTCCTTTTATTCGAGATGTGCAGGACAACGGCAGTATTGGATCGTGTTCTAGGTGCAAAGTAAATTAATAATCTTGAAATTCAAATATCTCATTATTCAGTAGGTAACATAGTCCAACTTTGAATCATCATTTTTTTACATAACGAACGTTTCATCCGCCTAAAAGTTTTCATTCGCCCGGGTTATTCATTCATTTACTTATTCTTCCTAAAATTAACAACTGCCAATCATCCGTCCGTTTCCTTTTCGGCGGATAAGAAAATGACAGGTGTAACTTAAAGTAAAATTAGGAAGTGTATGCAGGAATCGGGGCCATAGTCTTTTTATTTATTTTTTTAAAAGTTTAATGTACCCAGAACACGATATAAAACAATTAGACTAACACAAGACAGACATACTGTTCAGCTAATACCACTGTCTTTAATAGTAGTGATTAAAGACTTTTTACAATAGGAACATTCTCATTTTAGGGACATTCCAGGGAACGACAAATCACTGGTCATAATGTTAGAGTTATATCTGGATAAGGTATTTTGTTTGTAGTCACGGACGTTCTAGAAACGTCCTTAAAACAATAAACTTCTTAATTTTATGCCTAAGGATATGATAATAAACAAGCAAACTTACCGGACGGATAATACATACAATGGCCCTGATTCCAGTACAGTCATGAGCAATATAATGTACCCACTTTAGGACTCTGTCGCACTAACATATTTGACATTTAGTGAGACTTACAGTTCAATTTGTCAAAAAAGTTAATGTGACATGGTACCAAAGAGTATAACATATTAATGCTCGTGACCGTACATGGTGTGGATCCACACCATCTACTTTATTTTAAGTTATACCTGTCACTTTCTTATCTGCTGAAAAGGAAAGGGACAGACTATACTATACTACCCCTATTCCCAGTAGTCTTCCCAAGTAGCAACCGATTGTCTTAAAAGAGAATTGTAGATATCTTGAAGGCAAGTAGACTAAATCAAGCCCTTGTCTTGGATAAGTCTTATATGTCTCCAAGATATCCCTCAAGATGTCTTGAAGATACAGTTTAGTAAAAGTGGGCACATACTTTAACTCTTATACAAGACAGACTTAAGACAACGTTAAGTCAGACTTAAACCCTACTTTAGACAATGTTCTTGCGTATTCTAAACTTAGAATTCTTGTAGTATCACTTAATACCAAAAATGTATACTTGAAGATATCTACAATACTTAGTTAAGACTATAGGATTGAATTGCACTGAGTCAATTGTAACTTAACGAAGTAAAACTTCAGGTCATACTAAAACGAATTTTACTTCACGCGTCTTTATTTTAGAATATAATGGCGAACATTTACATTAACACAAGAAATGAAGTCTGTAAGAAAATGGCGTCTAAAATATTTGTTAAGTTGTTTTAACAAAAGGTTATTCTGCCGTTTCACATACAGGAAATTATAAACGCATGATTGTTTCTCGTGTAAAATCGATAGAAAGTGTTAAAAAACAGAAGGGCCTTTAATATACCAGAAAAATAATAATAAAATTTGGATTGATTATTCAGCAAATAAAAAAATGGTGACATATAGTATAGAGAAATTCATTTTGTATTAATATGTGACAGCTGAACGCAGTAATTGTTACTACAACAGAGATATATATTAATTTACTTCAGTTTTTGACGATAATATTGTCAAAAAAATATTACATGTTTTCTTCCTGTAAGTGCAAAATGGCGTTAAGTAATATTTTTCTAAATGAAGTAAGACTTTAGAAACAATTGATTTCGTAAGAATCAGTTTAGAAAAGTAAAGTCAAGTTGCACTTCATCAAGTACTAGTTAAGATAAATTTTACTTCAATTGTCTAGGAGTATACCAACTTAAGACAAAAAGTATTTAGTGAATTCCTACTTAAAACTCTTATGTCTAAAGTGATCCTCTATTTTGATTTAGTAAAGTAATGTCGTAAAATCATGTTTGTTTATTTTGTGCCAGAATCATCTATGTAACAAGTAACAATTAAAATCGAACAAGCTTTTAAAACCTATGGAAAGTATGTTTGTTTGAGAGGTAAGTTTTTCGACTCGTGGAAGATAAAAAATATTGTTATGCTGAGTTCTTACTTGGATAGGAATGTGATTTACTTAATTATTTAATATTTATCGCAATTGGAACTAACAAACATAAACTCAATTTGCTAATGAGTCTCCGCGCATACATTCTCATAGGTACCTACATGGTTCGCTGACGCAAAGTAGGTACGATCACCGCGCTTCTAATTGCCAACGGAAACAATGTGATTATTGTAAAAATTTACGAGTATCCGTTGAATATTGTATATACGAAGAACCCTTGCAATTTGCTTAACGTCGTGTGTGTGCGCGGTAGTTTCTAAGCCCACCAAAAACATTATTGTTAAAAAAGGCGGCCCAATTCCCGATGACTTTATCAAGCTAAAAAAATAAAGGAATCGAATCTAATGCCCACTTTAAATGCATTTAACCATACACAAAACTTAAAATAGATATGTTTTGTTTATGATTGAGAATAAAGCTTAGTTAAAAATAGGTTCCTTTTTTAAAATTATTAAAAGAAAGAATGAAAGAAGAAAGAAAAGTATCTAGACACGCGGTAGCGTATCAAGCCAAGTTCAAGAAATAGAACTGGCGAGCCGCACCGTGTGTAATATTACACGAACCATTTGCAGCCACTTTTGACCCCCTCATAAATCAAAAACTATTTTACATAAACGTATCAAATCGTATCGTATCGTATCGTAAATTTGGCTCATATATTGAGACTTGTGAGATACATATAAGTGTTCTAAATTTCATAAGCTTATCTCAAACGGTTATTTAGATATTAATGTACAAAAATCCTCATTTTTATCATTGACTGACTGACTGACTGACCTATAAATCAAAACTCTAACCCAGTTCCAGATGATCCTAGAGAGTTAAAATTTGGTATTTGGTAAGATAGGTAATTAGATGAATATAAAGGAAAAAATAATAAACTGGCAAAAAATAATTAGATTCTATTATGAACGCTTAACATAAATACCTAATTAGTGCCTGTACCTAACTATAGATGCAAGAATCAGTAAGTAATCAAAA
Source organism: Pectinophora gossypiella (assembly GCF_024362695.1). Classification (NCBI taxonomy): domain Eukaryota; kingdom Metazoa; phylum Arthropoda; class Insecta; order Lepidoptera; family Gelechiidae; genus Pectinophora; species Pectinophora gossypiella. Next base: position 11,402,037 of record NC_065423.1, read on the forward strand.
CTCATGACAGCCGGTCTTTTTGTGGTAGGTATGTGGATTAACTTAACATAACATACAATCACGCCTATATCGGGGTAGGCAGAGCACTAAGTGATCATAAAACCACTTGATGCCATATTCGACAAGTACTTTAAGGGTAGGTAAGCAAGTTGGAACATGTGTTTAGCGGTGATAGGTTGTCAGCTTTTCGCCCACGATACAACACAACTCACATCCATTTTACTGGCATATTATTTTTTTTAACTTAACGTGAATCTTAAACGAGTTTAATAGGTATTCAAATGTATTATATCTATAAAGTCGACTTTTAGTTTTGAATTTGTCCTTTTAAAAGGACCCACGCGTTACGAGGATATGTACTTACCTACAATAAGACAGACCTTAGGCTACAATATATTTATGTTACAAGAAGATATGATATGTTATACTGTTACTTATAAATAAATTTCAGGACTGACCATTAAACTTGGCACCCATTTAGATCTCACTTCTTTTGTCGTTGAAGTCAACAACCAAAGCATTGCATAATATTGAACTTGGCTCTCATTTCACATTTATGTTTTTGATTGGATTTATTTATTATTAGACTAATAGGTACCTAATTTTATATTTGAACTTAGCAGGTTTTACTATAAAACTCGATTTTTCATGGTGTAGTGTTGCCGTGCGCTTAGATTAGGTTAGACTAGCTTAGTCATTTTTGAGAAGATTTGTGCGAGACGTAGGTACCTGGGCCGCCACACGCTGGATCGGATTTGAAAAACAGGAACTTACGATTTTTTTGCCAAAATTAAATGATTGTGTTATACCAATCGATATAAAAAAATGATGGCAATGAAGAAGATATCGCATCGCTAACAAAAACAGTGGGATGTGCATTATCACAGGTTAATTTTCTGTATTTAATATTCTGCCTTCGAAAACCACCAGATCCTTTTATTATTTGGACTTCATCCATCTTTCTGCTTGCTTCTATTTCGATTTTATCGTCCATTGAATAGACTTTTCTTATGTTTTACTTATTGTAGTCAAAAACGAATAAAACAGTCTTGTATAGGAGCAACAAATAATAAAAATTGCCTTAAGTATATCTAGGCAATCAATTTTTACTTTACAAGACTAAACTGATACTTCACTAAATCAATTTAGTGTTAAGTGAGCCTTCAAATAATCTGAGTAAAGTAAAAGAATACTTGTAGACTTAACAGTAGGCTGAGATAAGACTAAATAGTTTTGTGAATACTTAACTTGGTTTTGTGTATTCTAAATTATCTAAAGTAGGATTTGTTGAAAACTATATAGAATTAAAGAAGGAAATGAATTTATGAAGTCCTAATAAGTCCTATTTGATTTGGATAAATCTCACTTTAGCTAAAGTTTAGACATATATGACTTAATCACAATTCTTGATTGCTACTTGGGTTACCAGTTGAACAACTGGGAATTTCCTTCTTTTTCTTATAGACTTAACAGATGTTAATATTAAAATGAATGAGTGAATGAATAATCCGGATCGAATTAAATAGGCATCTCGCTAGTCTACATCGTTTCACGTGGGATATCTACTTAATTCTCTCGTGTTATTGGCCAATGTAAAAATTTGAGATCGTTATTTAAATTTTTTGTGTACCATTTCTATGCCTGTCGATTACCCGTCCCGTTCCTTTTCGTCAGATAAGAAAGTCTTTTCTTCTATCGTGTGGGTTGGGTGGTGAATTACCAACCTCATCAACCCTGGTAGATAAGAAAGTGACAGGCATAACTTAAAATAAAATTAGACGGTGTATAGTGGAAACAGCACCATTATATATTTTAATAACATTCGTCGTAAATTCATAATTCCGGTCAAGTTGGAATTCAAATGTGAAACGGTGACACACAAAACATTGCTAATATAAGAAACTTTATAATATGAGGAACCTTTTTGTACAGTCGTGAGCAATATCATGTACCCACTTTAGAACCCTGTCGCACTATCACATTTGACATTTAATGAGACTTACAGTTAATTTGTCAAAAAAGTTATTGTGACATGGTTTCAAAGTGTATACATATTAGTACTTGTGACCGTACACACATACATAAGTCTTCATGCACCCGTCAGTTTAGAGTACTCTTATTCAACGTGAAATTACCCCGTTTTACACAGGGTCCGCTTACCTAACCTGAAGATTTGACAGGTCCGGTTTTTTAGTAGCGACTGCCTGTCTGACCTTCCAACCCGCGAAGGGAAATCCAGCCCAATACCTAGTGAGCTTATCAGCTCATTCAGCGCTTGTCGCTATCAAAAGCGCTGAATGAGGGAAATTGTCGAACACGCTGGCGGGGTCGGTATGCGGTTCAGAATGTGCATCACACGCACAAAGCTAAGTCACTTTTGTAGGATCATTTTTGCCTAGCTAGATTCATACATCAAAAAAGGGAAGATACGAAGATGTGAGCCATCGGTACGGCAATGCAGGACGAAAGGGGCAAGTCACAGGGACTGTAACCTGGAACCTGACAGAGGGCAGCAGTAACTGTCAGTACTATTCAGAAGCAGAGGACAGGAGTCCTAGTATTGCTTTGTAATAGACTACTCTGGGCGCCATCCCACTTGCGTCAGACAGAGTACTGCGGGGCGGAAGGCAAGAGGGAAACCACTGCCCAATTTTTCCCTAAAAAAGTAGCATGGAAAATACTGCACCGACAAGAGCGTGGCTCTTAAATTGATGATGATGATGAGATTCATACATAATCTCACGCCTATTTCTCACCGAGGTAAGCAGAGACTAAGGAATTCCATTTGCTTCGATCCTGACACACTTCTCTTGCTTCCTCCACATTCATCAATCATTTCATACACGCACGCCGGTTCAGACTAGATCTTTTTGAGTCTAAGGACATCTCCAATTCGGTCCATGTTCGTCATCTTTAATTAAGCAACTTTAATTAAGATTATTATAAGCTGTAAAGTTTGCAATAAACGATTAAATAAATAAAAAATAAAATCTTTTCTTGAGCTTACTTGGAACAGATTAAAAAGATGGTGAATGTCGTGTGTTATAAGAAAGTGAAGGAATAGGCCAATTTCCAACTAGTCTTAGTTACTTTTTATTACACGTCAAAACACGAAATTACTATGGAATTTGTTTGAAATAGCACACTGTGACGTCATAGAAAAACGTGATGAAATGTCGGACTTATTTTTACGTTTTTCTTGTTTAAATTTCATAAATAAATTAAATAGATAAAAGAAAATGTTTTTCGTTAGTTTTAGATGTGTCTTTATTTAGTAATCAGAATTTCATAATTTATCTTGAACCTAGTACAGTCATGAGCAATATAATGTACCCACTTTAGGACTCTGTCGCACTAACATATTTAACATTTAGTGAGACTTACAGTTCAATTTGTCAAAAACTTTAATCTGACGTGGTACCAAAATGTATACATATTAATGCTTGTGACCGTACACGACCCAATTGGATAGATAAGAATGGAGAATGTTACACCCAGAAGCGCGTGGCTCTTAAATTAGTGATAAGTGATGAAGTCCTTTTAGGTGACTTTCACTACTAATTTCTAATTGAGGAGCTCGGTGGCGCAGCGGTAAACGCGCTCGGTCTGCGATTGTTGAAGTTAAGTAACTTTCGCAAAGGCCGGTCATAGGATGGGTGACCACAAAAAAGTTTTCATCTCGAGCTCCTCCGTGCTTCGGAAGGCACGTTAAGCCGTTGGTCCCGGCTGCATTAGCAGTCGTTAATAACCATCAATCCGCACTGGGCCCGCGTGGTGGTTTAAGGCCCGATCTCCCTATCCATCCAGAGGGAAGGCCCGTGCCCCAGCAGTGGGGACGTTAAAAGGCTGGTGATGATCACTACTAATTTACAACCACTGCAGTACCATAATACCTAACCCGTTACTTTCGAGCTAAAGAAAAAAATCCCCCACTAACCCCTCCCACTCGCAATTTTCCTTTAACAACTTAAGTTACGGTGTCACGTATGCAAGAGAATGCGTAAAAAAACTATTAAATACTTGTTCCAAGAACTGTTCCACGCAGTGGGCGGGCCTGTACTGAGGTGAAAAAATACCTAGTACGACTTGAGTGGACGACGAGATTTGGTACGATGTTCGAAAGAAATATAACACAATACTTAAAGTAATGCAATTAAAAATAAAGATATACTTTATTGCATGGAAGGAACATATAAAACAGGCATACAAATTAAACTAAAATACTAAACGCGACCTTATTGCCAAGGTAGCAATTTTTTCTAGGCAACTATTTGAGTAGAGATATAAATAATTAAATGACATTAGCGGGGACAGTTACTACTTACTGATGTAAGTAAGTAGTCGTTACATGAGCCATGTCAGGGGCCTTTGGCGGCTCAATAATAACCCTGACACCAGAGTTGATGAGGTTGGTATTCCACCTCACAACCCACACGATAAGAAGAAGAGCGGGGAGAACTGAGTATATTAATAACAATCAAATTTATTTCAAATTTATTTACAGGCATATACAAATAAAAAAAGCCATTATTACAAAAATAAAACAAAAACAAAAGAAATAATTTTAAATAAAATAAATAAAACGAAAATTTTGTACTTTTTTAGTGTTGTACTCTTTCTATTTATCTCTTGTTTTGTATTTCTTGTATGTGCAATAAAGTATTTGTTATGTTCTTTTACTTTACATAAACTAAACAAAAAAAGTAAAATATACAAGGTGTACAAGTACATACAAGTAGCCATACAAGTAGATAGGGTGTTAGTGACATGGTAACAAATCCTGAGGGGGATGATTCCATGAGACCATGATACTGAGTTGATATCGATTGGATTTTCCTGTAGGAAAATTCATGATAATTTTTTTTTTTATATTTATTTTTCGTTCCATACTTTTGCAACGGAAAATTCCAATTGATATCAACTCAGAATCATGGCCTGAATCATCCCTCAGTCGTCGTTATGATATCACTAAAACCCTGTATACATAACTACTCGGAGTCAATGCTTCTTAATCTTGCAGCTGACTGACGTCATAACCTAAGCCAGGAAGAAAGCATAAACATGTTTGAGTATTACATATAATGATTACATAGCTATACAGTCAACCACATCGCACGGTCAGTAGAGTGTACTACAATAAATACCTGTCAATGTCATAGCTATGTGGCCGGGTGTAGGGTGGGAGCGGCCGCCACTCACTGGAACACCATGTATACATACTGACACTACCATGGTCGTTTGTCCGGTCAAGTGGTGAACGCCAACCGGGGCAAATCTAGAAGAAGTTACACCAAATAATAAAATGCTGATCTTTTTTTTCGTATTATTTACTTATACCTGTATTGCACCGTATCTGACTCCAATATTTAACAAGTTCTGTCACCCTAAGGTCGCCTGGAAGAAATCGCTATTTAGCAATAAGGCCGCCGATTGTGCTTTTCTTGTCACTTTTGTATATATTTTTTTAATGTTGCGTTTATATGTGCAATAGAGCGTTTTTTGTATTGTATTGTAGGTGTTTGTATTGTTTCTGTGTCTAGGTACAAATTATTTTCTACTACTAGCTTTTGACCGCGGCTTCGCTGGTGTTAAATTCGCGGTAACACGGTTTCCCTTTCCTAATGTAACAATTTTCAGCGTCCTACCTAGAAAACTGCAAAAAATTGTAATAAATTAAAAAAAAAATTGTAATAATAAGTGCGACATTCCGTCACGTTTCTATGACGTCACAGGTTGCTTTTTCATACAAATTCCATAGTAATTTCGTGTTTTGACGTTTAGTAAAAAGTAACTCATTTGACTAGTTGGAAAGTAGCCCATTATTAATGCTTAATGTCTCTACAATGATACTATCTAAAGTCATAAGTAACATACATGGGGGTTAAAATGGCCATATCGAAGCAATTCATCTAAGAAAGCAATATTGCTATTTGACATTTGCGCATATAAAACAAATGTCAAATAGCAATATTGCTTTCTTAGATGAATTGCTTCGATGTGGCCATTTTAAGCCCCCAGGTCGTTAAAGTATCCTATGGTAGGGGCCTGATACTGCTGTCAATATAGACGGCGATAGTTTATGGTCTGCGAACATTCCTGTTAGACCGCGCACTGCAATTAATATCACGCATTAGGTATAATAAGCCCGCAGGTGTATCGAAAACTATGACGTTTATTAGAGGGAGGGACTTCTCTTCATGGTGTGTGGATAACATACATACCGTATACATAAAGTCACGCCTGTAATTGCTATTGGCTTGAGCAGAGGGTCAAATCTTTGAGGGAACTGCAAAGTCGGAAGGAAAGAAAAACGTGACAAAAATTTTATTTATTAAAATTCATAAATAGGTTTAATAGAAAAACGAATTTTATCACCAATGGCTCTGTCCATCCCATTAGGGATTACGGGCGTGAGTTTTTAATGTCAGTAAGTGCTTATTTACGTTTTAGTGTCTTTAAAAGAATCACACTTCCTTTTAGCAACGTGAAGCGTCTTAAAAAATCAAAGCCCAAAAACAGAACGTGAGCTATGAAAGTAAAATGTGACGGAAAATGAAAAATTCAGGTTGTTACGGCCCTGGTGTTGCATTATGCAATAGCCAGGACTTCAGCCACTTGCCGAGAGGGGGTGTCTAGACCTTGGTCACAATATGCATAGGCAGTAAAGTAGCTTGGACAGATAGAGATAGAGTCTATGGCATCGCATTCTTCTTCTATCGTGTGGGTTGTGAAGTGGAGTACCTAGCTCAGACGCTGATATCAACGGAGTTGCGGTTCTATTTGGTAGTAATATTCTTTATTCTTTGGTATTACACCACCTTTGTGAGTTTCCCTAAGCACGGGTGCGATTTATAGGTAAAAACAAAAATCCCGCACACATTTTGTTGGCGGCGTTACTAATACGTCCTAGTGAGACATGGCCCTTAGTTACCACTTCCGGACTCCGATACCGACTCCGCCGGCGTGGTCGACGATTTCCCTCAATCAGCGCTTATCGCTATTGACCCCCTAGGGTCGATTAATTCGTTCAAATATTTTTCCTCTGCGCTGCCCGCATCCAGTGGCTTCCCGCGACCTTCACCAGATTGACCACCTTGTAGCGGGCCTACCCACTGAGCGTCGTCCGACGCACCGACCGTCGCCGGACCGATCGTCGTGGAGATCCTTGGGGGAGGCCTATGCCCAGCAGTGGGCATCGTACGGCTGATGACTTTTCCTCTCAGTCGACGCCCTTAGCCGAGTTTCGCGCCCAACTGGGCACCCTCAGGCCTGTTGTCTTAAACGTTGTACCGGGTGAGAGAGTTAATGCCATCTGTGGCAAATAAATAAGTCACATCAAAAAAAAGTCCTTAGTTACCACACTGGGTACATTTTTGGTAAAATAATATATACTGTGCTCTAGTGTTTTTGTCACAGACAAACAACTCGACGACCTGTCTCTCATGTAGATAGACAGCTTGTTTTTCGTACAAGAAAAACCAGCGAGGTGGTTCCAAATTTTGTACGCGAATTTCAGACGATGTCCAGTTTGCTTGCATTGCTTGGCTGTCACTTTTCACCAAGATATAGAATAATACTATTTCTTCAAGAGTTCTGATTTCTACTTTCTATAATTATTATGTTCGATGGCTAACTTTTACCAGCAATCCAAATTTTCGGAATAATAAAATAAGAACCGACACGTTCTCGTCGGTTTAGAACTTGCGAAGGCTATAATATAATTCATATATGAAAACTAGCGAAGTCAGACCTTAGGCTACAATATATTATCTTTAGTTATAAGAAGAGATTATATTTTACGTTGTTATAAATAAATTTCAGGACTGACCATTGAACTTGCCACCCATTTAGATCTGACTTCTTTTGTCGTTGAAGTCAACAACCAAGGCATAGGTCTATATCATAATATTGAACTTGGCTCTCATTTCTGTATGTGGGAAGGCCTGTCGAGGAAAATGACGTAGATGAAAGTTTCTGACGACAAAATGTCCATAGACTAAAGACTCTGCTGGTGAAACGGAATTGTGTATCGTCCTGTCGACGAGTGGTCCAATGGCGAATCGGTCGCAGGAGAACGGTTGCAGAATCAAGTAAAAGTTTAGTGAAGACATAATTATTACTCACTGTTTAATATCTGTACTAAAATGTATGTTACCCGAATTAAAGGTCATAATGCGTCGGAAAAAATCTGTAATGAGAAAAAAGGGAGAAATGAATATTTTCTTTTTTTTTATTGTTACATAAATCTTATTAATGATTTTTAATTTTAATTTCTTGTTTATAATTTTTATGTATTTGTACTTTTATTTTTTAACAATTTTTGTACTTATTTAGTGTTATTATTATTTATTTTTTCTATGGACGTTATTATAGTCTGAAAATAAATTATTTGAATTGAATTGAATTGAATTGAATTGTAATAACCCTGTTCGGAGAAATTGTGACTTACATCCTACTGTCAAGGGTTCGAATTTCGGCTCGGGCCACACCACTTAATTCGAGTTCATGAGTTTGAATTCATATTTGGCTCGTAGATTAACTTATATCACTTGATTTCCAAGATATGTGCCCGGTTAATGGCAATAGAAAAAAAATTAAAAAAAAATGGCAATAGACTCGCCCCCTATTACAAGGGACTTGACTATTACTGGCACGAGAAGTAGGTGTGTTTGCGGCACGCTGGGTGGTGAGGATATGGTATGCCGACGTGCCGGCAGAGTAGGGGAGTGATTGGTGATAACGATGATAAATTAGAAGCAAGCAGCAAGCTGGAATATATACAGTTTATTAAAAACACTTCACAAACAGGATAGGAATATACATAGTTCACAATATACACATTTCACAAAAGAATCAAGAATTAGAGGGCACGGCCCTTAAACAGTATAATACACTTGTGTTGTTTTAATGAAGGTCGGGGATGCAGTGAGTCAAATAAGTGTAAAATGAAAGAAAATGCGGAATGGAATGAGAATTTCGTAATTTTAAATGATGACAGTCAGAACGAAAGGCCAGTATGTGCAGAGTTTGTACTCTGCTACATGTTCACTATACACCTCTGCCTATCCCTTTGGGGATACAGGCGTGATGTTATGTTCCTATTATTAAATGTTTGAGCTACAGCTATTATTTGCAGAAAAGTGTCCATTGGGCAGGTGCTCGGTACCCCACACTATGAATAATCAAAACCCATTAACACTCCAGTTAGACAAGGATACTTGGCGAAATGAGATACTTATACAGTTGTCTACTGTATCCCTTTTTTATAAAAAAATCACAAAAAAAAAACAAATACTGTTTTTTGGTTTTAGGGAGAGAAAGTTATAAGCTGCGGCAACCTTTTTCACATGTCTTAAATGACCGACTTCTAGGCCAGAAATAAAGAAAATCAGCTACTTGACAACCTAGTCAAATAATATTCTTTTTACGAAACGTCAAAATAAAAGATTTCTATGGAGTTTGTATGCCAATATTGTTCTGTGACGTCATCAGTAAAAGCGGTCAAATGTCGTACTCATTGTTACCGAATTCAAAATTCGAAAATAAGTTAAAAAGTAAAATGAGACTGTTTTTTAATTTTGATCATCTTAGACTTGGTTCTATTTCTAGATTAGCATTTTATAATTTATCTTTGACCCAGTTAAATACCCTGTTGCAAAGATGAAGATACCTATCTATTTTTTTTAAGAAATAAATACTAAAACTGTTTACTATTTTCACTTATAGGTAGGTATCTTGTCGTACATTCATAAATAAGTTTTTTTTGTTGTCAAGTCTGTAAATAATCAAAAGGAATTAATCTTTTCTTACAACAAAGAAACGTTTCTTTGACAGCTTTCTGGATAGATTATTTTATAAAATTTAAAAAGATTGAGTTTGATATACAGTTGTTTCTGTTATTTTTTTTTTCAGCCCGCCATTTTCTTAGGACATTTCCCGCGAACTCCAACAAAATGGCGGCCTGTCAGTTGGCGCCAAATTAACCGTAGTCGTGTATCATATCGCTCTTTGATCTCAACCCGAGGAGTGTTTGCCAAGCCGGCTGTCTGTTTGTCCTCGATGAAAGGATCTCCTGAATGGCTGCGACGGCTTTATATACGAGATTTATATCTGCGAACCCCGGTTGTATGCGTCGCAATTTGTGTATAGTAGATACAGTGATAAACGGGAAGGATGGAAGTGTTGGCGAATGAGGATTTTTATGTTTTTGTGCGTCTTCCTGGGAATGGGAGTTGCATTGACGGTGCGAGGTTAGATGTGTGGCTGTGTATGTGGGAGTTGGTGTTATGTCATGTACAACTCCTTTAGATTTCGACTTTGCATCATGCATGGCGTAAAAAATCTGAAATTCATATTAATGTCATAAACGCGTAAGTGAGTTTGTTACGATGTCATATCATAACTACCTACCTATTATACTGATCATCAGGATATTTTACATAATATACTTACTTACTTATTAAATATAAATATTTTCTCTTTCTTTCTCTTTCCTTGACATTTATTATTCCCATAAATATTAAATATAAATGTAAAGCACAATAACATGATTAGGGTTTCCATAATTTAGAATTTATAACTATTTAAAAATTATGGCCTTATCCTCCAGGGAAAAATAAGCTTGAAATATTATTTGATACAGTGGCCCTAATTCCTGTAGACACCACCTAATTTTTTTTTTAAATTGAATTTAAATTATAAGCGTTATTTTCTTATCCGCCGAAAAGGAAGGGCACGGATGATTGACAGCTGTTAATTTTGAAATGAGTGACTGAATAACCCGGGCGCATCAAATAGGTATCTCACTGATATGCGAGCCGTTTGACATGTGCTGTCAATTTAATTCTGTCGGGTTATTAGCCAATGTAATTTTTTTAAAGGGCTGTATACATATATTTCTTCGTCGTGTCGTCGATTTCCCGTCCCTTTCGTATTCGGCGAATAACAAAAGGATAGGTATAACTTAAAACTAAGTAGATTGTGTGTACTGAAATCAGCACTATTATGGACATAAATCTTAACCTAGACATTTTTGTAAGTATTTAATTTTAATACGTCTTGTAAATACTTAACTTTTATCACGTTCCTTATTATCTAGCGGCAAAATTTATTCACTTCTGCAATGCCATCCCCGAAATTGATGTTCGCAACTTCGCAATGATCGTGCGAATCTAAACAAAGTGACGCAGCATCATAATTTATCTCAGCGAGAGCCGGCACCCTCTAACTTCCTCCTAACGGAAGTGAGCGGCCGCCATTTTGTGCACACGCGACAGGAAGCTCGACGCACGCGCAGCGCCGCCGTCACTTCCGGCGGCTGTGACTTTGGCGTTTTAGAGAAAATATTTTGTTCAATTTTGAAAAATGTTTGATTTGACAATTTAGGGTTGGAGTAGGGTACTTTTGTAATGATTTGTGGCAATTGGCTTATTTGGCGGCTTTATCTCTTAAAGTGATTTCTTCCAGGCAATAAATAAGGTGAGAGAAACGACTTTATTGTCTGTCTACCTATAGGGATTTAAATTAACTGAAAGTTTTTCTACAGTAGGAATCTACTTCCGTAGTAATTACATATTTAATAATTTGTGATAGTACGATGCCATTAATAAAATCAGTAAGTACCTAATATAATAATTATGTATATTACAAGTTTTAAAGTCACTGGATGGCATCCAAAATATAGTAGAAGAATTTTGTTTTACTGGCAATGGCGGCGAGCGTCAAACAAGTTTTATTTTACACAATTGGAATTTTAGTTTTTATGAAAAATATTTGGAAAAAGAATTTTATTATTTTTAAATTCTTACTTTTTATTTCGCTCGCGTTCTATTCTAACTGGCCTATTCGAACTCGCGATGCTATGTGATCTTTTTTGCATTTTTTTATAAAGTTCGCTGCTCCCGCGCGTTCGTTCTATTAATTTCAAAACCATTTTTATTTTATTTTTTTTCTTCATTTGTGATTAGGCTTTTTATAATCCAATTTGTATTTGTGATTTTATAAAAACATCCTAGATAAGAGGTAAATTACGTAATTTGGATTTACTAAATAAAGACAGATCTAAAGGTGACAAAAAACGTTTTCTTATAAATTTATTTATATGAATTTTAATAAAGAAATATATAATAATATATAATATATAGTAGTGTGACATTTTGTCATGTTTTTCTATGACGTCACAGGTTGCTTTTTCATACAAATTCCATAGTAATTTCGTGTTTTGACTAAAAGTAACTGATTTGACTAATTGGAAACTACCCCATCGGCGGCACCTTTAGTATTTGTACATCTTATCGTCATCTTATAGTAAAAACCACATACTTAATCCTTTTTTAGAAAAAAAAAACACATTTGAATATGATTTTTATTAACAAAACCTCGCAATAGACGAACTCATTTTAATCTGGGTAAAAACTTGAGGAATTTTTACCGGGGGGGTTAAAAAGGCCCCATCGAAGCAATTCATCTAAAAAAGCAATATTGCTATTTAACATTTTTTTGCATTGCGCACTTACTTTATATAGGCGCAAATGTCAAATTGCAATATTGCTTTTTTTAGGTGAATTGCTTCGATGTGGGCTTTTTAACCCCCTGAATTGAAATTAATTGAAAAAAATGGAAGACTGGTTTAAGAAAAACACATCAAAATGTGATTTTTCAAAATGGCGGTTGCTTGTTATTCGCTATATGGAGACGATATGTAAGTATACAAACTATAATTACATTTTTCCTTTCCAAATGCTACATAATTATACTAACATACTAATAAATAATTCCTGTTCATCTCTCCCCATTCATAGTCAATGGACAGCATTATGAAGATTGACGGAATCAAATGAAGGCACCTCATCAATCCACTCGTATGTAGTATGCGGTATGCTGGTATATCGAATTACTATTAATTTGTGTTTCTTAGGTTTATGCTTGTAATGTTTGTGCTTTGGCAATGGTAGGAAGTGACGCAAGAGCATTATTCATATGGTAATGTGAATAGACAATAGGCTAGTTTCCAACTAGTCAAATCAGTTACTTTTTACTAAACGTCAAAACACGAAATTACTATGGAATTTGTATGAAAAAGCACACTGTGACGTCATAGAAAAATGTGACAAAATGTCGGACTTATTATTACGTTTTTCTTGATTAAAATTCATAAATAAGTTTAATAGAAAAAAAGAAAATGTTTTTCTTTAGTTTTAGATCTGTGTTTATTTAGTAATCAGAATTTCATAATTTATCTTGAACCTAGTAGGTACACGACCCAAAATATTAATAAGATCGGCCTTCTTGGTCTAGTGGTTAGAGCGTTAGGCTCACTGTTTTTAAGTACGGGTCAGGCTTAGCAGACGACGCCAGGTTCGCGCCCAACTGGCCACTCTCAGGTTGTCTTAAATTTTGTACCGGGTGAGAGTACCTCCCCATTTCTCCGTCCAAGTAGTTAATGGAATTTGCGGCAAATGTACAAATAAGTCACGTCAAAAAAAGCTATTGGGGGACTACCCGACTTGCCGATTCGACCTACTTTGAAGACCTATAATGTACCCTTTGACACAAAAACCTATGGAAGCGATGCTTCCCTATGGAGCACTATGGTTTCAATCAGGATGTAGTAGCCATAAAATGAATATTACTCATAATACAGACACCATGCTTCAATCGCTTTAAAAGTGGCGTTTTATGTGTTAGTGACACGCAAGGATACTTTTTTTTTATTTATTTAATGGATCACTTGCAGCTACGCACATTATAACATTTAGGTAAGCAAAGTAAATAAAAAAAAATCATTCATCAAAAATCATCTAGTCTGTTGAGACTAACTTCTCAGCAGCTAAAATCTCACTATCAATAAAAGTATTTTTTCTGTGTAAGATATAGTTACTTATAGTTAACTGAAGCGTCAAAAAGGCCGCATCGAAGCAATTCACTTAAAAATAAATATTGCTATTTGACAGTTGGGTGGGACTACAAAAATAAGCGCGCAAAGCCAACAAAATGTCAAATAGCAATATTGTGCAATTTAACGCAATTCAATGTGGCAGTTGTAACCGCTAACCCATCAGCATCTAAGCATGTGTACGGTCACGAGTATTAATATGTATACACTTTGCAACCATGTCACATTAACTTTTCTGACAAATTAAACCATAAGCCTCATTAAATGTCAAATAACATAGTGCGACAGGGTTCTAAAGTGGGTACATGATATTACTGTACTTACGTATGTTATCTGATAGCTTTTAAGTATTTATTTCAATCAATTCATCTTCCACCAATTACCAATCAATGCATGCTTTCGCATCACGTAAGGTCAGGTCTGATTGCAATCAGTAGGGCGCTGTTATTGCGTTAGTGTCTGTTTGCGGGGTTGATGTGTTTGTCGAGCCTGTTATGTTGCCACGGATGTAGGAAGACTGGAAGAGATTTAAAAGAACTGAAATTAGATTACTAACTTTGTTCACGTCTCTTGTCGTCTCTTGTTTTGTCTTGGAGCCAAGCAGAATCACAGAGAGACAACTTCCACATATTCAGATTGTGTTTTTTTTAAACTATGATTTCCAAAATAACAGTATCCTTAACTGTTTTAGGTCGGATTGTAATGGTCAGCTGGTCAGTTTTTCAGTATTTAAAAATTTTCAGAGCTTTAAATTTTGTGCTCGACCCAGCACTGATCGGATAGAGAAATATAGGAATAGACTTATTAGCAACTTACCTAGTCTGTTTCTTTTCTGATTTTTGTCTGAAAATCTGTCAGATTTTATGTTTTTTGTGCGTATTTTTTGTGATTTTATAAATGTAAACATGTACACCACAACTATAACTAAACAAATGTGTAGTAGTAAAAAAACTGTGTAGTACAACTAACTGTGGAAGAATAGAGGGGAGACCTTTGCTTAACTGTGGATACGATAGGCTAGAGAAAAAAAAAGAAAAATCTGATTACAAGAGTGCGTTGTTTGTGACAGCGGTTTGTGTTTTTTGTTTAAGAATATCCTCATCTAAAAAATCATCTAATTTACTTAAGTCTACTCCTGGATGTATCTAGCCGCCCAAGTACTTAATGCCATTTACGGCAAATATCCTCTCAGACGACGCCCTGAGCCGAGGTTCGCGCCCAACTGGGCACCCTCAGGCTAAAATTTTGTACCAGGTGAGAGCCTTCAGCGCTCATTTGTTCGGCCAAGTAGTTAATGCCATCTGCGGCAAATCTACAATATCGTGTCAAAAAAAAAACAGCTATTGGCCAAACGTGTCTTGATTCTGTCCAATGTAAAATTATTTTAGTTAATTCCATCTGCGGCAAATCTACAACAAATCACGTCAAAAAATAATTATAAAAACGGCAAATATTCAGTGACGTCAAAAAAAATGACGCATCCAGCCAAACAACTTTACAGCTAGGACAACAATGCATTGTGGGTTTTATTATCCATATCAGTCGATTTATCAGGTTTTATTCAGTAGCTGTTGTTACTCGATTGCTGTTTGTATGATTTGCTGCTAACAAAGCACTTCTGGTGGAAGATAAGTAAATGTTCTTATATGCATATTTTTATTTTGTTATTATTCCTCTTTTACTTTTTTTTGAGTAGATAGTTTCAGCTTTCTTTGTATCTAACTTATATACTTACACAATTAAACTCCTTTTCGGGTCTTTTCTCCTTACTTAAAAAATATTATATTATAATGTGGGATTTCTTGACATGTTTTATTTAAGTCTAGGTTGTTTATTTAAAAAAAAAACAGATGATTCAGTTTTGTCATTTTTCTGGCGGAGGATTATTGGTCAAAGGCCTCAATATAGGCACCTAATTCGTTAGTTTTCTTCTATCGTGTGGGTTGTTTGGTGGAGTACCAACCTCATCAACCCTGGTTTCAGGGTTACTATTGAACCGCCAAAGGCCCCTGACATGGCTCATGTAATCCCTTAACGTGTCTTCTGAAGCACGGATCATCTTACTTTCGGACAATCAGGTAATCAGCCTGTAATGTCCTAACCAAACTAGGGATCACAATGGCCCCGATTCCTGCAAACACCGCCTAATTTTATTTTAAGTTATATCCGTCATTTTCATATCCGTCGAAAAGGAAAGGGACGGATGATTCACAGCTCTTAATTTTAGGAAGAATGAGTACCTAAATGAATGTGTCGGGTTATTGACTGATGTAAAATTTTTAGACGGTTGGTTTAGATTTGTGCTTAAAATTGACGTGTGTTCCATAAATTTTATGCTTGTCAATTACCCGTCCCTTTCCTTTTCGGCGGATAAGAAAATGACAGATATAACTTAAAATAAAATTAGATGGTATTTACAGGAATTAGCACCAATGTGATTTTCGTGATTGAACCTGGGACCTCCGGATCGTGAGTCGAACGCCCAAACCACTGAACCACGGAGGCCGTTAATTCGTTAGTGAAAAACTAAACTCGATTTCTCGAGAACCAGTAGTATCACCGTCTCACTCATTCAGTCATGACACGTCAGTATGATTCGTCTTCATTAGCGAAAATCTCGAACAACATGAAAATGTCGAAAAACTCTGATTTCCCATCGTTTAACTCGATATTTTATGTAAATGAATGTATGTAAACATTTCGATTGCTGATTCGATTGAATTTAATTATGGCTCCTTAAGATTTGGTTTCCGGAATGATCGAAATCTTTTTTGGTTAGAAATATTTAGTAAGTATGTTTGAGAACTCGAGAAGACAACAGTGGGTCGTGTACTAGGCTCAAGTTAATTATGAAATTCTGATTACTAAATAAAGACAGGTCTAAAACTAACGAAAAACGTTTTCTTTATTCTATTTAACTTATTTATTAATTTAAATCAAGAAAACGTAATAAAAAGTCCGACATTTTATCACGTTTTTCTATGACGTCACAGTGTGCTTTTTCATACAAATTCTCTAGTAATTTCGTGTTTAGACGTTTAGTAAAAAGTAACTGATTTGACTACACGCGTTACACAGAGCCACAAACTCGTTTTACACAGGAGTGTATCTGTCTGTCTGCATTAAAAATATGAACAAGATTTCTTTGTTAAAAACCACCATTGCGTGTTTAAACCGTCACTTGCATTGTCAATGAACTGAGAGCTAAATTGCGGTCCCTTTAACGTATGTGACGATCTCACAATGAACACGAAAGACCACAAATCTGTTCAAATTACTCCCAAATTATACAGTACTTGGAGATCTGGGGAAAAAATGGGTAAGTGCGGGTTTTTGGGTGAACATTCGGTGTTCCATAGCGTATTTCAGTGTTTATTAACTGATGAGTGTTCGCATGTATTTTTTTCTGTGTATCGTTCGATGATACCTGTTTTTAGAAACATTGAAAATGAAAAAAATAATGAATAAAACCTTCTTTCCGAAAACAGTAAGTATCTGACATTGGTGCTGATTTCAGGAGACACCTTCTTAATGTTATTTTAAATAGGTTTCAACTAGTCAAATCAATTACTTTTTACAAAACACCAAAACACGAATTTACTATGGAATTTGCATTTTATTGTAAAATGTCGCACTAAATAAGTTAAAAAGAAAATGTTAGATTTGTCTTTATTTACTACTTAATCAGAATTTCATAATTTATATTAAACCTAGTACACGACTCAACTAAACCTGTCATTTTGTTACCCGCCGAAAAGAAAAAGGACGGATGATTGACAGCTGTTATATTTATGAAAAATTATTGAATGAAACAATAGTATAATCTAAAAAGCGTCTCGACGTTATGCAACCCGCTTGACGTGTCATCATCATCATCAGCCCATTAACGTCCCCACTGCTGGGGCACGGGCCTTCCCTGTGGATGGATAGGGAGATCGGGCCTTAAACCACCACGCGGGCCCAGTGCGGATTGATGGTTATTAACGACTGCTAATGCAGCCGGGACCAACGGCTTAACGTGCTTTCTGAGGCACGGTGGAGCTCGAGATGAAAACTTTTCTTGTGGTCACCCATCCTATGACCGGCCTTTGCGAAAGTTGTGCTTGATGTGTGCTGCAACTTAATTCTGTCGGGTTAAACGCCAACGTGAAAAAAAATCATTTACGATAATACATTTAGCCTGTTACACCCACATTCATTCCGAGAAATGCATGTGATCTAACCTGTATTAGGCTGGTTTTCTTCGCGGGTTGGAAGGTCAGACAGGCAGTCGCTTCTGTAAAAACTGGACCTGTCAAATCTTCAGGTTAGGTAAACCCTGTGAAAAACAGAATAATTCTAGGAAGATGATGACCATTTAGCCTGTTACAAGTACGTATATGTACGCTAAAAATATTTCAAAATTAGTTAAGTTAGAAAAATAAATATTTGAAAGGGTTTCCCAAGAGCCACATCCGAAGAACCCTAAACTCTGCCATTTTAAGATTTCAACCGCATCTTACCAATAACCAAACTGCATTTGCTGTTACCAAAATAACATTTCTAAAGCGTAGTGGAACATTTTCTGGTTTTAAGGTGGTAAATATAACTTTGTTTTGTTATAAGAAATTAATCATTTGAAGCTCCCGTTTGCAATCTGTTGTTACCTTTTGTTGTTATTTTGTTTGTTGAATCAAGGATGTGGTATTTTAAGTATCTTTATAATGATTTCATGGTATTTGAGTTGTTGATCATTTATAAATCATCCTTTATAGCTACTGGTTCAAGTAACTTGGTACTAAAGACAATTAATTTAATAAATTGGAATGGTTTAAGCACGTCCTGGGAAAAAAGTAATGCAGCTTAACATTCCAATAAGATTATAGACATTAATATTAATGTACATAGCATATTTTTTATTCGCCGCAGATAACATTGACTCCCTACATGGCCGAACAAATGGAGAGCGCTAAGGAAATTCATCTGGTTCAAAATTTAAGACCTAGGGTGCTATTATTAAACTAATCTCAGCTTCGAGACTGCCTTCAAGATCATGTCATTGTGACAGTTCTCATATAAAAACAGAGACTTGAGCATGATCTTGAGGGCAGTCTCAGCTGAGATTCGTTTATTAATACCACCCTAAGGCTTGATAGTGCTCAGTTGGCGCGAACCTCGGTTCACGACTCCGTCGTCGACTGAGGGGATTATATTTGAAAGAATGAATCGACCCTAACGGAGCCATCAGCTCGCGACATACCTACACTTCAGGATCAGTAGCGGGGTCCTGAAGTGTTTGTTGTCGCCAGCTGATAGGCCGTCTTTATAGTTAGAGCATCTAATTTAATCTGGTCGTATATGACGTCTTTCGTGTTAGAAACACCAACATTGGCAATAAAAACTTTTGGCTGTCAATTTGACCTTTTCTTTTTTTATAGCTGTCATATTTCTTTTTATATAATTAGCCATATTGATTTATCTTGTGTACGATCATCATTTGTTGACATTGGTAGTAAAGATTGTCTCTTCTCTATGACGACCGGTTGCCATACAACCATAAGGTTGAAGTTGAAGTTCCATCATCATTTGCATTGTATTTTTAAGACTAAAAAATATAAGTGAAAGTGCTACCAACTAGTGATTGCAATCCGGCGTTATTTTCAATCCGGCCGGATACGACCGGATTCCCATTAATCCGGCCGGATCCGCCGGATTACCGGATCCGTTTTTCCGGATTGCTATCCCTACTACCAACAAATCGTGCTTTTCTTTCATCATGTTTCTACCTCACACCAGACCTTCAGCCCAACAGAAGTTCTATACTTCGGGCGCCGATATTTGTCAGTACCGTCTTTAAGCGGGTTGGATTCGTAAGCCGCAACTGCCAGGAGATGCAAGGTGATCTGGTGGACCTGGGAAGGTACCATTACGATAGCGAGCCGTGCCGTGCCTAGTTAGGAGAACTCTTGACTGTCATTCTGAGGTCGCAGCATCAAGTCCAGCACAAACCTAAACCAATGATTTTAGAATTTGTTTTCGAATTTATATTTGGATCATAAATGGCTATCATGAGCTTAGCGGTGAAGGAAAACATCGTGATAAAAATAAAACCCATTGTTATGTATTTGAGGGTATATGTCGCGGTTGCGTCCCGGCTGGTGGTGGGAAATTCATAACGAATAAATCAGTATGCAACTTACTAGCGCGTTTGTTGGTCGCCTCCCGTTATACCCCACACACACAAGTACGAGCATACGTATATAACACCCATGCACCCGAGAATTGTTTTCTTAGTTATCTGTTTTTTTTTTTAATTAAGATGGGTTTGCTCTTGACTTCGTTCTTCTACAAGAAGAAGAGATCGACGTTGGAACGAGCTTACCCAGAAAATGCCTATTCACCCGTGATTTAAAGGACCCCAGGTTATAAGAGTCAGGAAACACCGACGCCGGCAGCCCATTCCATTCCTTGGCTGTGCGCATTATGAAGGATGAAGCGAAGCGCTTGGTGCGGATTAGTGGTATGTCAACCAAGTAAGGATGGTAACCCGCCGTACGTCTGGATGTCCTCAGATGGAATGGACTTGGTGGAATGAGCCGATGGAGCTCCTGTGCACACTCCCCGAAGTACAATCTGTAAAAAACCGACAGACAGGCGACTTTACGGAGGTGGTCTAGGCTATGCAGTTTGGTTTCCACCAGCTTCCTGTCGCCGATCAACCTCTTAGCACGTCGCTCATCTCATCTGTTATTTAATTGGAGTGACTTTCCCTTCGGGTCGGTCAGATAGGCAGTCGCTTTTGTAAGAACTGGACCTGTCAAACCATTAGGTTAGGGAAGCGGACTCTGTGTTAAACAGGACAACGCTAGCAAATCGATCATGACCGTCGTTTCAACTTGCATCTTGCTAGGTTCTCAGAAAGGGCCGCAGCCATGTTGAATTTCATCGTTTTTGAAACATCTCAAAGCAAAGGAAGCGAGGCCCGTTAGATGCCATATGTCGACCACAAATGTATTGTTCCAACCGCAATTTGTACGGAGCGGACCCGCGCTTGCCAACCACAACGTGCCAATTACTAATTATTGCTCATTATTATTAAGAAAAAAGCGTTTTTTTCGTTTATTTTTTGTTTAGGGATATTATTATCCCTCGCGTGCGCCGCTCTGAGTAAGGGTCGAGTTTTTTTACAGTTTGGAGTCTCATAAAGAAAAAAACGATTATTACGTACAAGTATAGTATCACTATTTGAGTTTGTTCAAGACCCCGATACCGACCTTCTCTCTTTTTTCTCGGATAAAAAGCTGCTAGACCGATTTGGATGAAATTTGGCACTAGATAAATCTAAACCCAAGTGCCTACCATGAACTTACGTGATGTAGCGCGGATAACAAACACTAGTTCTAGTAATTCTAAGCAATGGTTCCATTGTTTCTGGGTTTTGTTGTTAAAACCTAGGCTATTGTTAGGCGCACTGGGTTTTTAGGTCCTAAGTTATGAATGCGTAGGATGCCTACTTTAGTGTTTCCCGTTAGTGTGGTCTAAAACTGTGCTTTTAGTGACAATGGTGTAAAGGAGGAATTTTCCAGGCTACTTTCCCTAAAAATAGTATAGATGGATTTGATGATGTATAGAATTATATTGCTACCTTTGTTGCTTCTGTTTATTTTTAATAATAATAAGTGGAAGATGTAATTGTGACTGGGTGTAATAAAAAGGGTCATCATTTATACCCAAAAACAAAGATAAAAGATGCATAAATTATCCATTAAATTAGAAGGTTAAACGAAGGAAATTCTTTACAGCGCCATCTCTATTGTTTTCGAGGAAGGTAGCCTGGAAAGTAATTGGAAAGCATTTCTGGAATTTGAGGTAAAAAAACAAAGTTTCTACCATCTTGGCTCTACCATTCATTATAGACGGCGATACGTCTTACCGGCGGAACAGAAGAAAGAGTTTGGAAAGGCCCTAACGCGCATTTTGTATGAGAACCGCTGTCGCCGGTTACTTCAGGACCCTGATACCGATCCCTCAATGAGCGCTTATCGCTATCGACCCACTAGGGTCGATTAATTCTTTCAAATATTTTTCCTCTCAGACGACGCCCTGAGCCGAGGTTCGCGCCTACTGGGCACCCCCCTGTTGTCTTAAACGATGTACCGGGTGAGAGCCTTCAGCGCTCCCCATTTGTCCGGCCAAGTAGTTCATGCCATCTGCGGCAAATATAGAACAAGTCACGTCAAAAAAAAAGCTGTCCCACATACTTTACTCTCTTTTACTACTACTCCTGCAAACAGATAACTACGATAGCTCTACTGCTTCTTAAATTCCATAGCCACTTTACCGGCAATGTACATTTTATGTGATAGGCTGCAATATTATCATTACTTTTTGTAAGATACTGCATACAAAATTATATTTTTGATAAATAGCCGATCATACCAAGCTTTCCTGTGATAAGAAGGGATCTCCTTGCATTGGATTTTTTGCCCTGCAAGTTATAATAATGTACAAGACGACCTTTTAATATTTTGGTCGAATTCTCACTTTGACTTTCGATAACTTTTTTTTTATCTTTGATTTCACTTTGATTTATCTTTGATTGAGCGGTACACAGACTTAGGCATAGTTGTGAAGTAAAATAAAATAATTATTAAGAAAGGTATAGCGACAAAATAAATGATTATTTCTGTAGTAAGGTAGAAAATCTAGAAAAAGGTACAAAATGGGTCATATTTCCTAAACCGTAAATATTTGCTGAACATACAGGGGGGTGTTTCTGGTAGTTAATGAGCCCCTCTTTCTAATTTTTCATTTTGAACCTGAACTTCTGGGCCACCCTTGTATAATATATTATACTATCGCGGAGCTCAGTGCGTCGTAAAGTTTGCGGACAAGTGTAGTGCAAAGTTGAAGTATGACCTATTTGCTCATAGTTAAATGGCGTGCATTTCGCGCGCACTTGGCCCTTCCAATCCCTTTCTTCTATTCCGTGGTTTCACCAACTATTAGCTGATACTTATTTCATATAGTATGGGTACTTATTTCATCTTGAGATGGATATATGATAAGGTGCAAAAGTCCAATCAGTTTCTTGCAGAGTAATAAATTAACTGGTTGCACTTAAGACCTCGGTTACATGTGTTTCTGTAATAGACCAAAAACGGCCTCCGTGGTCCAGTGGTTGAGCGTTGTGCTCACGATCCGGAGGTCCCAGGTTCGAATCCCGGTGGGGACAAATCACAAAAATCACTTTGTGATCCCTAGTTTGGTTAGGACATTACAGGCTGATCACCTGATTGTCCAAAAAGTAAGATGATCCCTGCTTCGGAAGGCACGTTAAGCCGTTGGTCCCGGTTACTACTTACTGATGTAAGTACGTAGTCGTCACATGAGTCATGTCAGGGGCCTATGGCGGCTCAATAATAACCCTGACACCAGGGTTGATGCGGTTGGTAATCCACCTCACAACCCACACGATATAAGAAGAAGAAGACCTATAACACCATACATTTATAATTATGTCAAGGTTTATTAATTTTACTCTAAGATTATAATTAATAAATAACATACTAAATAAATTATGACAACTAATGGTTCATAATTTCACCACTGTTTACAAATAATTCACTGCGCTCAGTGACTGAACTTTTGCTCTTTGATTGTACCTCTGACTACCCCAATCGGGATATAGCCGTGAGCTTATGTTATGTTATAATTATCCTTACTTACATAATGGGAATGATCGACATTGTCGTCAAGTCGGACAAACAGACAGGCGGGATGTTCAGAGCTATTCATTACGGTTTTTGCTCGACGTCTCTTATCGAAGACAATACGTTGAGTGGAAGACGCGGCGAGGCAATAAATCCGCCTCGGTAGCTCACAGGTGCGGTGTCGGAGAGATCAAAGACGCCGCCCGCCTTTGTAACGGCCGCCGGCCCCCCCGCGCACCCCTACAGTTAATATTTGCATACTAAATATAGTTAAAAGGGTTTAAATTCTGTTGATTGAGATGTTTGTGTTTCTTGTGGTTTTAAACTAGTTTACTTATAGGAGCTAACGGAGTTAACGTATTAATGTACGTTTATCTTCGTCATTTGAACTAGAATAACACCAAGTTTTCTCACGCGGTTTACTTGTTCGGTCAAGTATTGACTGCCATCAGTTATGCCGTGACTTATTGTAGATATCGTGAACTTTGCGACGGAAAAATCCTCCTGATATTCAGTCAGAATCATGGTCTGAATCATCCTCCTTAGTATTCGTTACGATGTCATTAATACCCTGTATTGTAATACGTTGATGTATTCCTTGCCCTGTGTGATGTGTTTAAAGATAAGATTAAATACGAGAGTTCATACCTATCGGGGTGGGCAGAGCCACAAGGCACCAGAAAACAGAATTGTGTATGTAACTATTTATTAAATCAAATCAAATCAAATATACTTTATTGCACAGAACTAAAATTTCAACAATCAGACATAACACATGAATACAGTACAGTGTAGTAGTTTATTGTTTGTAAGTAGTTTAAATATTAATATAATTATATAAATATTTGCACACCCGCTTGCAGTTTGAATACATACAATGTTTTACTTAGAATAAGATCTTTAACTTTGTGTTTTTGGAAATAAATGATTGATTGTGATTTGTCGCACATAGCAACAGATACTCAAATTCAAATCATTTATTGTGAATTACTCAAATTCAAATCATTTATTGTGAATTTGTGACACACAGGTACAGTGGTTAGATGTTACAAAGATAATAATAAGACCGCTGTGATCTACCGGTAGGCGTACAATTAAATTAAAATTAAATTTGGTGAGACGAGAATTTACTTGTAAGTGTTTAATAATTTTTAATTTGTTTCACATGCTAGAAACAGCAAAGTGTAGTATACGAACAGACTTACAACAATTATGTACAGGATACTTGGTTAAACAAATGGAGTGGTAGGTAACCGAGATGGGTCTGCAATATGACGTAAACAGCTTATACTCCCACTGCTGGGCACAGGCAAAGGCACGGAGCATACCTATAGATACGCAGTATTATTCCTTCTATGCTATAGGGGAGTCAATAAAACCAAAGCTTTCTAACTAACTTTTGATTTGCCACGAACAGGGCCGAATTTGATGCTTTTTTTCTTTTCTAGGTGTAGTTTTTTACATATCAATTAAAATCAGAAAGAAAATCAGAGAGTTGGACAAATAAATATTCCGATCATGTAAAAAATGTCTGATTTTTTTTTATGCCAACGAAAAATGGATTTGAAGTAGGTACTTTTCGGGTTCTGTACGGTCACGAGCACATACACTTGATACACTTTGGTACCGTGTCACATTAACTTTTTTGACAAATTGAACTGTAAGTCTCACTAAATGTCAAATATGTTAGTGCGACAGAGTCCTAAAGTGGGTACATTATATTGCTCATGACTGTATAGTAAGTACTAAACCGTTTTTGCGTCTTTCCGTTTGTCTGTCAGAGAGTCTCAAAGTTCAACTTTTAAAAGGCTGTATCTTTTGATTCATATTTGATACCTAGATGAGCACAAAATATTCATTACTATAGCGGATATTACATCAAAAGTAATAAAACAATATTATATAAAGTTTGTTAATGAGCCACTGCATGTAGCAGCGAATGCCTACTGTCGATCAATGTGTGTTTCTATTATAATTAAGTAAGCACCTAGGTGAATGGTAAAGATTTCTTTTGTGTAAGTAAGTTCTTTAAATGTAATAATGAGAAAGCGTGGCGTATGCCTTTTTTTTGATTAAAATTATGACTGCTGAGCAAAGGCCTCCCCCATGTCTTTCCAAGTACCCCGGTTCTGTGCGAGCTCTATCCAGTCTTTTCGATAACCGTCGAGATCATCGCGCCATCGTTTCCGGGGTCTACCACGTCTACGGTGTCCGTCCCGTGGTACCCAGTGCGTGATGATCTTTGCCCATCGTTCCGGATGCATTTGGCACACGTGTCCAGCCCAGTCCCACTTTAGCCTGTAAGTATATAAAAAAATAATAATTAATACCTACTCCACCACGCTGCTCCGCACTTCCTATAATAGGTAATTTGAAACCGCGACAGTTTCTTACAAAACAAAGGAGCAACAGTTTTTTTTTCCCAGATCCAATTAATTTCTGACAATGCTGTCTATTCTATACACCGATCGCCTTTTGTCACACCGCCGCACAGACCAACAAGCGCCTAGACTTGGCTGTTCTTTTCTTCTCTCGTGTGGGTTGAGAGGTGGATTACCAACCTCATCAACCCTGGTGTGGGTTACTATTGAGCCGCCAAAGGCCCCTAACATGACTCATGTAACGACTACTAACTTACATCAGTAAGTAGTAACCGGGACCAACGGCTTAACGTGCCTTCCGAAGCACGGATCATCTTACTTTTGGACAATCAGGTAGATCACGACACGATAGAAGAAGAAGATGACTCATGTAACCACTATATACTTACATCAGTAAATAGTGTCCGGCACCAACGGCGGCTGATACGTGGTTTATGTATTATTTTTTTTAATTTAATTCTCCCAGCTACACCTACCTTTGGTCTAACCGAACGCTCGGTGAGGTGTGGGTACTTAGTTCATCTTGCGATGGATGTACCTCTGACTACCCCAATTGGGATATAGTTGTGAGCTTATGTGGTCCAGTGGTAAGAGAATTGGGCTCACGATCTGAAGGTTTGTTTGTATCCATACTAATATTATAAATGGGAATGGGTGCTTCGGAAGGCACGTTAAGCCGTTGGTCCCGGTTACTACTTACTGATGTAAGTAAGTAGTCGTTACATGAGTCATGTCAGGGGCCTTTGGCGGCTTAATAGTAACCCTGACACCAGGGTTGATGAGGTTGGTACGTCACCTCACAACCCACACGATAAGAAGAAGAAGAATGGGAAATTGTATGTGTGTGTCTGCCTGTTTTTTTGTCCGTCTTTCACGGCAAAACGGAGTGACGAATTGACGTATATTTTTTAAGAGAAGATAGTTGAAAGGATGCAGAGTGATATAGACTATTTTTTGTCTCTTTCTCACTCCCCTCTTCCCTAAAATGGGGGGTGGAAGTTAGTATGAAGCATTCCGCAATTTTCAAGGTAGAAAGCTAAAAATTGGTATCTACGCGGACTACTTGTGACTAACAAAAAATCGTGCATCTTTTTTATTGGAATCTGCCCCTAACCCCTTCAAAGAGGGGGTGAAATTTTATGTGGGACTTTTGGCCGTTTTCAATGTAGGAAGCTAAAAAACTGGTACATTAGGAAAGGGGAACCCCTAATTTAACGCGAGCGAAGCCGCGAGCAAAAGCTTGTATTCCATAAGTCTATTCCGTTACCTGCTCTGTGGTCGCAATTCGTCGAAGACAGTTGCTAAAACAATTATCATTGTGTTTTTCGAAAAAGAGGGACTCAATTTGTAGAAATTAATAGGTTACAGTCAGTCATGTGGCGTTCACTGGAATCTTCCCAAAGTGGAAATGTTCCTGTTGTAAAAACTCTTTAATAGTAAGGAGACTGAGTGCTTTTTTTTTAATTGTTCTTTTTCGTACTCTGATCCTATCTACGCCAGACAGCCTCCGTGGTCTAGTGGTGAGAGCGTTAGGCCCACGATCTGGAGGTCCGGGTTCGATTCCCGATGGGGTCATTGTCGAAATCACTTTGTGAGACTGTCCTTTGTTTGGTAAGGGCTTTTCAGGCTTGAATCACCTGATTATCCGAAAAAGTAAGATTATTCCGTGCTTCGGAGGGCACGTTAAGCCGTTGGTCCTGGCTATTAGTCGTAAAAACACCTCCACCAACCCGCATTGGAGCAGCGTGGTGGAGTTATGCTCCATACCCCCTCCGGTTGATTGAGGGGAGGCCTGTGCCCAGCATTGGGACGTATATAGGCAGTTTATGTCCTATCTACGCATAGGCTAATAAAGCTTTTTTTACGTAACTTTTCCGCCTTTATACTGCCGGGAATGTTCCCGAAGTGGGAATATTCCCGCGGACGGCACATCGCTGGTTATAGTCCTACTGTTGAGTGACACGAATGTCATTCTTTGGAAGAATGTCGCCGTTGGTAATTGTTATAGAAAAAAACTGTCTCTATAGGGACAAAGACGGTGCAGCGATGTAATAATGGAGTTGATTCCAGTACACACAATCTATGTTTAATAAATTAAAAAAGTAATAATTAATAAATTTAAAAAAAGTAAAAAAAAAGTTAAATTAAAGTTAAGTTAGGTTAAAAGTTATAACTGTCATTTTCTTATACGCCGAAAATGAAAGGGATAATCGACAGGCGCAAAATTTACACGTCAATAATTTTAGGCAGAAAAAAGTCCCTCTCAAAATTTTACATTGGCCAGTTACCCGACAGAATTAAGACACGTTTGGCCAATAGTTTTTTTTTTTACGTGATTTATTGTAGATTTGTCACAAATGACATTAACCACTTGGCCGGACAAACGGGGAGTGCTGAGGGCTCTCACCTAGTACAAAATTTAAAACAACAGCTCTGAGGGTGCCCAGTTGGGTGCGAACCTCGGCTCAGGGCGTCGTCTGAGATGAAGAATATTTGAAAGAATCGACTCTAGTGGGTCGAAAGCGATAAGCGCTGAATGAAGAAATCGTCGACCTCGCCGCGCGCCGGTGGGGTCGGTATCGGGGTTCTGAAATGTTTGGTGTCGCGAGCTGATTGGCCGCCTCTATGGCTAAAGTAATCGGGTCGTCGGGATCGTATATTACGTCCAATTATGATATGACCAAAATATGATGGTATGGATATTGAAATTCAATGACTAGTGGAATATTGGTGCTGATTCTAGAACACATTATCTATGTCATTTTCTTATCCGCCGAAAATGAAAGGGATAGATAATCGACATGTCAAAATTTATGGAACACACGTAAATTTTAGGCAGAAATTTAAAAATCCTTCCAATGTTATATATTGGCCAATAATCCGACAGAATTAAGTTGACATCACACGCCAAAGAGGTGGCATATCAGCGAGGTGCCTATTTTATTCGCCCGGATTATTCATTTATTTTAAAACATCCGTCCCTTTTCTTTAACTGACAGTACTATTCAGAGGCGGAGAACAGGAGTCCTAGTCTAATCCATCATCAATTTAAGAGCCACGCTCTTGTCGGTGCAGCATTTTCCATGCTACTTTTTTAGGTCTTAGTACGGCTTTGAAATATAATACTACTCTGGGTGTCATTCCTCTCGCGTCAGAGTGACTGCGGGGCGGAAGGCAAGAGGGAAACTGCTCTATGTTTCCCTAAAAACGTAGCATGGAGAATGCCACGCCGACAAGAGCGTGGCTCTTAAATAAGTGATGAAGGGAACCCTGTGAAAACGGGGTATTTTTTGTATATTTGCCACGAAATGGCTACGACCGGCTACTTGGGAAACGTTGATAATGGTGAATGCAATCCGTATTGAAACGATTCAAAAACGACACTCAAACGCATCCCATCCATTGTATGACCTCAATTAGATTACGTCCGAAAGTCTGTCCCATTCATCCCCCTCCAATCATTCGGTCAATTTGACAATAGCGGGCCCCGGTTTGAAAATATTTGCTTATACAAAACAATTCTGTCTAAGTGGCTGGTCCCCCAAAACATCAATTGAATGCGTCCTGCTATGGCTATTATTACATTGTCAGTTGTTGAATTTGAAGAGTTTGTGAGAATAAATGTTAGAGGTTGAATGTAGCTGTGAAAATTGGATGTAGTACTTGGAATTTAAGGGCCAAGTGAGCACGAAACGCGCGCCATACAAGTATGAGTAAATAGTTCATATTTCAACTTTGCACTCCACTCGTCCGCAAACTATACGACGCACTGAGCTCCACGATAGTATATTAAAAGGTCGTCTTGTGCATTATAACCCGCACAGCAAAAAAATCTAATATCGACTATCATGCAAGTAAACTCCTCCTTATTACAGGAAAAGTTACAAGAATTTACAGGAATGAGAAGCTCGGTGACGCAGCGGTAAACGCGCTCGGTCTGCGATTGTTGAAGTTAAGCAACTTTCGCAAAGGCCAGTCATAGGATGGGTGACCACAAAAAAAAGTTTTCATCTCGAGCTCCTCCGTGCTTCGGAAGGCACGTTAAGCCGTTGGTCCCGGCTGCATTAGCCGTCGTTAATAGCCATCATTCCGAACTGGGCCCGCGTGATGGTTTAAGGCCCGATCTCCCTATCCATCCATAGGGAAGGCCCGTGCCCCAGCAGTGGGGACGTTAATGGGCTGATGGTGATGGTAATGATAGGAAAAGTAAAAACCTTAGTATGATCGGCTATTTATCAAAAAAATACTTTTGTATGCAGTAACTTACGAAAAGAAATTATGAAATTGCTGCCTGAATATACTTTGCCGGTAATGTGACTATGGAATTTGAGAAGCAGTCGAACTGTCTTATTTATCTGTTTGCAGAAGTAGTTAGTCAAAAAGAGCAGGTTTGAACCGGCGACAGCAGTTCTCATATAAAATGCGCGTTAGGGCCTTTCCATCCACTTTCTTCTATTCCGTGGTAGTAACCCACTTGGTGGAGTTGTTAGTGTACCTGAGTAACTCATAACGGCCTTGGTGGTCCAGTGGTATACAATCTGGAGGTCCCGGGTTCGAATCCCGGTGGAGTAGAACACAAACTTTCCTTTTCGGTGGATAAGAAAATGGGCAGGTATAACTTAAAATAAAATTAGATGGTGTGCATTGGAATCAAATAACACATATACTGTATACTATCGCTGTAAGTTACCAAAATAAAATAAATAAAATAAAATAAAGTAAAATAAATAAAATAAAATAAATAAATAAACGAAGAAATAAGTAAGTTGACAATATTTTATCTGTACGCCTACCCCGGGACTCACGCGTGATGCTATTTTGTGTTACAAGTATGCAAGAGTACTTATAAACGACTACGAGAGAAGTCACGGGAAGCGGCTAGTTGCGAGGTAGTTTAAAAAAACGTTAGGGTCAAATCGTGAGCTGCGATTACCAATCTTAGACATGTTTAACTTGCGGCGCAACTATATAGGATGTTCTGAAAACAAAGAAGTTTTTTTTTAATTTCCGTTATATATTTGACCTAGAGCCGTGGTGGCCAGTTGGCAGAACGCTTGCCTCTCATTTTGAGGTTGCAGATTCGAATCCAGCAAAAGCCTAAACCAATGATTGTCGAACTTGTTTTTGAGTTCATACTTGGATTATAAATGATTATCACGTGCTCAGTGGTGAAGGAAAACATCGTGAGGAAACCCACGTTCCAGAGAAAAGCGCTTTCGGAGGTATGTGACCTAACCTGTATTGGGCTGGTTTTCCCATCCCGGGTTGGAAGGTCAGACAGGCAGTCGCTTCTGTAAAAAACCGGACCTGTCGACATTTTCAGGTTAGGCAAGCGGACCCTGGGAAAAACGGTATAATGCTAGGGAGAAAAAATATTTGACCCGCAGTGGAGCGACGTGGTGGAGTATGCTCCATACCCCCGGGATTCGAACCCGAGATGTCTGGATCGTGAGCCCAATGCTCTAACCACTAGACCACGGAAGGTGTTCAACAATACAAACAGATAAATTAAAACCACCCTGTAGCTTTTCTTCGAGGTGCTTATCTGTCGCGTTTCAGGTCAAACGATAATGTGCCGTGATGACACCGGCCGAAGGTGCATTTATCTGGTAATTAGGGTCGTGACCATCCGCAATGGCCCATCACGCACGATGTGGCCAAATTTATGATGGGACACGCGCTTAGAGATGGGTGAGTGAGTTGCCATCACGGTATACCTTTTTGGGGGTTAGGTAGATCAGATACTTACTAAAAAAGTTGTCTGGTAGATCGCTTCCGGCGAGAAAGCCGCCTTTACTCAATTCTTCTTCTATCGTGTGGGTTGTGAGGCGGAGTACCAACCTCATCAACCCTGGTGTCAAGGTTACTATTGAGCCGCCAAAGACCCCTTATATGGCTCGTGTGTAATGTTTATTATTACTTTGAATTAAAAAAATAAAAAAAAATGTATCGACTGCTTACGTCAGTAAGTAGTAACCGGGACCAACAGCTTAACGTGCCTTTACTCAATTGCATTTATGTGATTACTTGTTAATGTATCTAAATGTGTGCATTTCCATATTGGAGCGGTAAGCAACTTTCGCAAAGGCCGGTCATAGGATGGGTGACCACAAAAAAAAAGTCATCTCGAGCTCCTCCGTGCTTCGGAAGGCACGTTAAGCCGTTGGTCCCGGCTGCATTAGCAGTCGTTAATAACCATCAATCCGCACTGGGCCCGCGTGATGGTTTATGGCCCGATCTCCCTATCTATCCATGTGGAAGGCCCGTGCCCCAGTAGTGGGGACGTTAATGGGCTGATGATGATGATGTGTGCATTTATCAATCGTATCCCTATTATGGTTACGAGTTTCAAAAAAGTGACTTTTCCGAAACTACATAAAACTACTGTTGTTACTACTCCTCGATAGATGGCACTTTATAAAAAAATTACAAGATTTAATACTGTGGCGCCATCTGTGGGTAGATAGTTGAACTAACATAACGTGGAGTAAGCTGACTGTCCACTCGCGGACAACGTTTATGCAACAAGCAAGGTCTTGTTCATTCTCCCCTTGTAACTTGTAACGCCTGACTGAATTTTCATTGCAAAGTAGCAGTTTAGATTGTTGCTTTTTATTTTTGTGAGTAGCGCGGGTTCTGGAGTTCACCGCATCACACCTGTGCCTAGTTAGTGGCAATAGGCTCTCCGCCTATCACATGGGACTCAGACATAGTTGCCAAGGAGTGGGTGTATAATTTACAAATATGTTTACAAGATATTTTAAACGCCTGCAAATAATTATCTTATTAACTAAAACAGCGGACATTGACCTATTTAAAGTTGTTTAGTTGATAACCTTAGTTTGACCCAAGCATTTAGGTAACTATTTGAGTTATTGCAAATATCAAAATTTTCAGAATTCACTTTTCCTTACCATGAATATCTAGTTTATCTTGTGTGGAATTGTAATTTTTTTTTAGTGTTTTTTTATGATATTTATAATTTTAGTTTTCTTTTTGTTTCTTTTTTCATTCATTGTATATTTTCCTCGTCATGTGTATGTACTTTTATAAATAAATAAATAATAATGGATAGTACCTCTATAGTTACCTCTCTGACTACCCCAATTGGAACATACTATACTGGAAAACGAAGATTCAGAGGTCAAATAGTGATTGTCGATTTGTGGATACAAAATGAAAATTAGAGTTTAGTACTCCACTGAATTACTTAACTTCTTTTTACCGACTTCAAAAAAGGAGGAGGTTCTCAATTCGACCGTATATTTTTTTTTTTTTTTTTTTTTTTTTTTTTTTTTTTTTTATGTTTGTTCGGGCATATCTTCGTCGTATATGAACCGATTTTGATAATTCTTTTTTTGTTTGAAAGGAGATATACCCAAGGGGGTCCCATGTCAAGGAAGTCAGGATCTGATGATGGAAGACCAGAGAAATCGAGGGGAATTTTCAAAAATCGTAGGAGCGACTAGTGCGTTTGTAAAGTCATATTGATCGGATCGATCTTTAGGCTTCGGGAAAACTTCCCGGCCTTCGAAAACTGGTCAGCATCAGGGAGATACCCTATGGCCTGGCAAAACTATACAACCTGGAGCAATTTTTCTTTCACGAAACGTATTTAAATCTTGATCAAATCCAATCGCCGGTGCAAAAAAACAAAATGGCGGAAAAAAAAGATGGCCGCCATACAAAATTTTGTCGATTTTGGAAGAAGCCCGTTTGGGTAAAAATAATGTATGGGGCGCTTACTCAAAACGTCATGTAGAGTACGGAAATACTTTCTGATCACCAAAAACTGCTCCGCATCAGAGAGATACTCTACGGCCTGGCAAAACTATCGCACGTGAACCAATATTTCTTTCAGAGCACTTATTTAAATCTTGGTCAAATTCCATAGCGCGTAAAAAAAAACAAAATGGCGGAAAAACAAGATGGCCGCCATACACAATTTTGTTTTTTCAGAAAATGTCTCGGGATATAAAATATATATCGGGGTTGTGGTCGGATCGTCATGTTAAGTATGGAAATACTTCCCGATTTTCGAAAACTGCTCCGCATCAGGGTGACACCCTACGGCCTGGCGAAACTATCACACCTGAACCAATTTTTCTTTCACGAAACCTATTTAAATCTTGGTCGAATTTAATGGCCGGTGAAAAAAATACAAAATGGCGAAAAAACAAGATGGCCGCCATACAAAATTTTGTTTTTCCAGAAAATGTCTTGGGGGTAAAAATGATGTATAGGCGTGTGATCGGAACGTCATCTTTGAAAACTGCTCCCAATCAGGGAGACATCCTACGGCCTGGCAAACCTATTGCACCTGGATTTTGTTTGTTTCCACGACACCCATTTAAATCTTGGTCAAATTCTGTCGCCGGTGAAAAAGAACAAAGTGGCGGAAAAACAAGATGGCCGCCATACGAAGAGGGACAGTTTCGAATAAACAGGACACGCGAGCTGCTTTAGCAGCGAGCGAACCACGCGAAATCTACTGTATCTATATGTATGCGTGAGTGTGTATGATAGCAGCTTCCACTGACAACCACATGTGTGTATGTACACATACACATGTGTGTGTGTGTGCGTGTGTGTGCGCGCGCGCGTGTGTGTGTGTGTGTGTGTGTGTGTGTGTGTGCGTGTGTCTGTGTGTGTGCGTGTGTGCGTGTGTCTGTGTGTGTGCGTGTGTACGTGCGCGTGTGCTCGTGTGCGTTAGCGCGTGTGTGAGTGTGTGTGTGTAAACATGTTCATCAATAATAATTGTGATCACTACTAATAATATATTATATTATTATATATGAATATAAATCAGAAAATCTGTCTGTCTGCATCCTTGCTCGGTCTAACCATCACTTAAAATCGTAAAATAAAATAAAATTTTTAACAAAAAAAAACCGACTTCAAACGCAAAACTAAAAAGCAATAAATAAATTTACTTCGCACAAAGTAATTAGTACGTATTTTCAATTAGTTAATTATTTTATAATTCTGAAGTCGGTGCCAAGTAAATGCTACAACAACCCTACTACAATATCAAATTACTATGTACACACAATATTGTTTAATACCTATATCAAAGCAATTACAAAACAATGTCAAACAAAAAATTACAAAACAATCAGTATTGAAAAATATATGAATCGGTACTTCGTTGTAGCATTTCCTTGGCACCGGCTTCAGATTTATAAAATAATTAACTAATTGAAAATACGTACTAATTACTTTGTGCGAAGTAAATTTATTTATTGCTTTTTAGTTTTGCGTTTGAAGTCGGTTTTTTTTTGTTAAAATTTTTTTACACTAATTGATTTGTCAATTAGTAAACGTAATCTAATATACCTACGTATAACATTAATTTCTTGATTAATGATAGATTTGTGTTTGATCACAATCTGACCTGATGGTAAATTAAATTGTGGTCTAAGGTGGTAGGTACGGTCACGAGCATTAATATGTATACACTTTGGTACCATGTCACATTAACATTTTTGGCGATTCATTCTTTCAAATTTGTTCAAATATTATCCTTTCAGACAAAGTCTTGAGACGAGGTTCACGCCTCACGCTGTTGTCTTAAACGTTGTACCGGATGACAGCGACTTCATTTGTCCGGCTAAGTAGTTAATGCCATTTGCGGCAAATCTACAATAAGTCACGTTAAAAAAAATCTAGTTTTGAGGAAGATTGAATAGGCATGGTCAAAGCAAAGCGGCGTGGTAGATATTTTATTCAGGGTGTTAGTGACATCATATCGAAAACTTTGTGGGATGATTCAGCCCACAATGCTGAATGATTATCAAGTGGAATCTCCTGTCCATTTCCGAATTCAATTAAGTTTACTTTATTTGGTTCGATGTCTAGAGCGATATCTTTTATTTTTCTTGTTTTTTGGTCTTTTAGGCACACGTGTGTTAATGTATAAGTTTCCATACGAAGAAATTGTATAATAACCAATGACCTTGAAATCGTTTTTACTTTACAGATACTCCAGGATCGATCCCAGTTGATACAGAGTCAAGTATAAATATAATGAATAAAGAAATAGTAAATAGTAAGTACGCTTATGGTGCCTATGTGATCTACAAAATGCGCGCCATTTCAATCACGACTTTGTGTCTCACAGTGATCAGTGTACGAACATTAGACAATTATGACAAAAACAAGACAAATCTACTTGAACAGGAAGCTATCCATTCCGTTGGTGCAGAACTTCAGCTATCTAAAGATGAACTACAAGTGAACAACATACTAATGACACTGAAGAATACAGAAAACAAAAATTACATCGCTAATCCAAAAAATGACACCTTTTCAAAGCATTACTTCACATACAGAGATCAGACAGAGAAGTCACGCGTTTATCAGATTATAAAACGAATGCCCAAAGGAGCTGTTCTGCATGTACATAACGTATTTGTGTTGGACGCGGACTATAAAGTTAGTTTGACGTATGAGAATCACTTATACGGCTGTTACGTCGGCGTCGATTTAAAATTGTACTTCTCAGATGGCATACCTCATCAGCCCTGTCCCACTAAGTGGACTCTGTTAAGTGAACTTAGGAATGCAACTGATGTCAAACACTTTGATTCAGAACTCAAGAAGCGCTTCACAATATACTCAACAGACCAAAAAAGCAATGACGTCAATAGCATCTGGAAACAATTCGGTAATGTCCATGCTGTTACCAAGTCCTTACTATCATACAGACCAGTGCGCGAGAAGTACATATACGAATGTTTGAAAAGATTCTATGATGACAATGTTATGTATGTTGAAGTTAGAGGAGGTTTGCACAGGTTATATGAGCTGAATGGAACAGAGCATGATCCCTCGCATTTGGTGCAGCTGTATATGGACGTAACAGAGAGGTTTAAAGAAGACCATCCAGATTTTATTGGAATAAAATTCATTTTAACACAACATCGTAGCGCAAATATCAAGGACATCCAGGAAGCTGTGAACGTAGCGAAAAATATCAAATCTGAGTATCCTCAGGCGTTCGCAGGGTTTGACTTAGTCGGTCAAGAGGATGTGGGCAAGCCTTTATCAGAATTTATACAAGCATTACTTGATGTGAAAGAAGATATAGACTTCTTTTTCCACGCGGGAGAGACAAACTGGCTTGGAATGCAGTCTGATGAGAATTTATTCGATGCTATCCTCTTAGAAACGAGGAGGATTGGTCATGGGTACGCATTGGCGAGGCATCCAGTTCTGATGTCGCTTGTGAAGAAGAGAGAGATAGCTGTGGAAGTGACTGTGATATCTAGTGTAGTGTTCCGTCTACTGCGTGATATGAGACAGCATCCTCTAGCAATTTTCTTGGCCTTTGGACTACCAGTGGTATTATCCAGTGATTACCCGGGCATGTGGGGAGCAGCACCGTTATCTGATGACTTCTACGTTGCTTTCATGGCTGTGGCTAATCAGCACTCAGACTTGAGACTCTTGAAGCAACTGGCTATTAACTCCATAAGATATTGTGCGTTAGAGAACCGAAGGAAGAACAGATTGTTTGAAGTGTTCAACAAAAGGTGGGATAAGTTTTTGAAGGAAGTGTTAGCGATGAATTTGTAGATCGAAAAAAATATGCTGATGTAATTTTAACACACCATCTTCCTAGCATTATCCCGTTTTTCACACGGTCCGCTTATCTTACTTGTAGATTTGACAGGTCCGGTTTTTTACAGAAGCGACTGCCTGTCTGACCTTCCAACCCGTGAAGGGAAAACCAGCCCGATACAGATTAGGTCACATACCCAAAATGCATTTCTCGGGGATGTGGGTTTCCTCACGATGTTTTCCTTCACCGCTGAGCACGTGACAATCATTTATGATCCAAACATGAATTTGAAAACAAACTCGACAATCATTGGATTAGTCCCGTGCTGGATTCGAACCTGCGACCTCAAAGTTGCGACCACGGCTTCAATTAATTAACACGTAATTTGAATTTGTAACAATAATAATACCAACCATTGGACCACGGAGGTCGGGGTATGAGGGGGGTTATAACATAGCATCTGCATCCCCACTGTAAAAACAATATTGAGCCTCCATAGACCCCTGACATTTCCCATGTAACGACTATGTAATTACATCGTTTTTATCATGTGACTTATTGTAGAATCGCCACATATAGCATTTACTATTTGGCCGAACAAAAGGGAAGCGCTGACCAACGACTTAACGTGCCTCTCGAAGCATGGATTACTTTCGGTCTATCCGGCGATTTGCCTCAATCTAGGGATCAGAAAGTACTTTTTTTGTATATGTAACCTCTAGAATTCAAACCCGGGACCTCCAGATTGTGAGCCCAATGCTCAACCACTTGACTACTCGGCCACTAGCAACTACGTAGGCAAAGGAGATCGTATGTCAAACGTCATGAAAGATAAGATAAATAAAATGTGATAAACAAACTATTTAATTTGAATGTTCTTTTATCTCATTGGTTTGATTTAGGGTTCCGGTACTTGTATGCCTAAAAAAAAACATAAAATAGCACCACGCCGTATCCCAAAAGGCAGAGGTGTATAAGTCGTGGCCAGATCGTAGAATTGACCATTTCATGACGTATTCGACCATTTTATGAAATGGTCATATTTCATGAAATAGCCAACTTAAGTTTACCATGTCCTTGAAACGTCAACGTTTAATGATATTTCAATCAACGTTTGGCCATACCATTAATGTAGGCGGTCTCTATGTTATGTGGTGTAATAAAAATGCGAATAGTCGATTAATTTCTTAGGTTGAAAATTATGTACCTATTCTATTATATTGTATTGTATGATTAAAATTAGTAACATAATCGTACAAGATCTTGCAACCATAATTTTAATATTTCTTCTCTCCCCACCTCACGGTTACCTGGAAGAGATCGCTTTAAGCGATAAGACCGCCAATTACCTAGTTAAGCCTGTCTCTTATTCTTGTACCTATTCGTTGTATTGGTGTTTTTATGTGTAATAATGTTTATGTAATTTAATAAATAAGTTATGATAAGATACGTTTGGGCAATAGCTGTAAGTGACAGATACATTGTTTTAAGTTTACGCGGTTATTATCATAATTAAAACACATAATGGCCCCGGTTCCTGCAGACACCTCCTAATTTTACTTTAAGTTATACCTGTCATTTTCTTATCCGCCGAAAAGGAAAGGAACGGGTAATCGACAGGCATAAAATTTATTAAATATACACGTAAATTTTATGCTGAAATTTAAAAAAGCCTATTTTACATTGGCCAATTACCCGACATAATTAAGTTGACAGCACACGCCAAAGAGGTTGCATATCAGCGAGATACCTATTTTATTTTCCCGTGTTATTCATTCCTTTCTTTCACTAATTTATTTTAAATAGTTGTCAATCATTCGTCCCTTTCCTTTTCGGCGAATAAGAAAATTAATAACTACTTATATTTGTATTATATTTATTTTTTATATAATTATATATGTATGTACTTAGTTAGACTAAGGTAATTAATGCATTTATCAATTAATGTAAAAAATAAAGACTCTAAATCTATGATTATTTATATTTATTCCCTAGATCTATTTGTATCTATTGGTATATACTTTT
Organism: Pectinophora gossypiella; assembly: GCF_024362695.1. Lineage (NCBI taxonomy): Eukaryota > Metazoa > Arthropoda > Insecta > Lepidoptera > Gelechiidae > Pectinophora > Pectinophora gossypiella. The sequence goes on from NC_065423.1 coordinate 11,441,592, forward strand.
CTTAGTAGGTACCTAGTAGGTATTTGATAAAATTTAATCATAGGGAAAGCATAAGCTTTCATTACATGCAAGTCTCATCAGTGGAGGTTCTTGGACCAAGTTCCATATATTTTGCCCATTGTCATTTCCTAAAAGCAAAATGATTTTAATGAAAATTTACCCTATAGGTCTTAACGCAAAATTACTTAATTGCCACCTGTCTCCTCGCGTATTATCAATATTACTTAACACACCACAAGAGTCATGATTATGTTTTCACATCTAATAAATGATGGTAGGTACAATTTTTCTATACTTCTAAGTAGTAACAAAAGCATGAAAACGGATAAAACATAATTTTTGACTTTAGCTTTGCTACTTCACTACTTCGTCGGAAAAAACCAATAAATAGAACTGGTGTTATTCCACTTTTTCTTGCATTCAGTAACAAAAAACGTCACACAGTTTTACGTAAGCCAGCCTATGTTGCAACCAAGAATAACCTTGAAATAATTTTTACTTTACAGGTACTTACTCCTGGATCAAATCAGCTGATGTAGAGTAAAACTGAGTGAAGTATAAATATGAACGGAGTTATCGTGGTCCCGCCAGTACACACGCGCGACCCGAGACGCTCGGCCCATCAGCGCGTCAAATGACCCGCGCGCAAAAAATGCACGCTTACATACCTATCACGGTTCTGTGGCTCACAGTAATAAGTGCGCGAACACTCGACGATTACGAGAGAAACAAGACGAGCCTACTCGAACAGGAAGCAATAGTCTCCGTCGGAGCAGGACTCAGACTCTCCGAAGATGAGCTCCAAGTGAACAACATACTAATGACGCTAAAGGACGAAGAAAACAAAAATTCCATCGCTAACCCCGAAAATTACAACTTCACAAAACATTACTTCACATACAGGGACCAGATAGAGAAGTCACGTGTTTATCAAATTATCAAACGGATGCCCAAAGGAGCGGCGCTGCATGTACATAGCACGTTTGTGTTGGACGAGGAATACATGCTCAGTCTAACGTATGAGGACCACTTATATGGTTGTTATGTTGGCACCGATTTAAAATTACGCTTCTCAGACGGCGTCCCCCAGCGACCTTGCCCCACCAACTGGACTCTTTTAAGTGAACTCAGGAACGCGACTGATGTCGAACAATTTGACTCAGAACTCAAGAAACGCTTCACTCTTTACTGTAGAGACCAAAAGGACATTGACACCGACATAAACGCCGTCTGGAACCACTTCGACAGCATACACTCTATTACCAAGCCTTTAATTACATACAGACCAGTCCGCGAGAAGTACATATACGAAAGTTTGAAAAGATTCTATGATGACAATGTGATGTACATAGAAATGAGAAGTGGTTTCCACCGGTTATATGAACTTGATGGATCTGAATATGATCCCACGTTTTTGGTTCGACTGCATATGGATGTAACAAAGAGGTTTATAGAAGACCACCCAGATTTTATTGGAATAAAATTTATTTTAACGAAACATCGTAGCGCAAATATCAAGGACATCCAGGAAGCCGTGAGCGTAGCGAGAAAGATCAAAACTGAGTATCCTCACATGTTCGCAGGGTTTGACTTAGTCGGTCAGGAAGATGTGGGTAGACCTTTGTCAGAATTTTTGCCAGCGCTACTTGACGCGAATGATATGGACTTCTTTTTCCACGCTGGAGAGACAAATTGGCTCGGAATGCAATCTGATGAGAATCTGATCGATGCTATTCTCTTGGGAACGAAGAGGATAGGACATGGTTACGCGTTAGCAAAGCACCCGGTTCTGATGTCGCTTGTGAAGAAAAAAGATATAGCTGTGGAAGTGAATGTGATATCAAATGCTGTGTTGGCGTTATCGCGTGATGTGAGGAACCATCCTTTAGCTATTTTCTTGTCCTTTGGACTGCCAGTAGTGTTATCGAGTGACGACCCGGGAGTGTGGGGAGCGGCTCCGTTATCCCATGACTTCTACGTCGCTTTCATGGCTGTAGCCAATCAGCATTCGGACTTGAGACTCTTGAAGCAACTAGCTATTAATTCTATAAGATACAGTGCTTTGGAAAACAGAAGAAAAACAAGACTGTTCAAAGTGTTCAACAAAAGGTGGAGTGAGTTTTTGAAAGAAGTGTTAGCAATGAGTTTGTAGATCATTAGACTAATTAGTGAATACTTATGAGTAAATAGGCTATTATGCAGTGATTTAATTTTCACGTGAATTAGGAGTTATTGTTCTCCAATGAGAAGCCAGATTGAATGTGAATGAATCAAATAAGCCTTTCAAAGGTGAACGTACTTTGGTAATCAAACAACTTTTGTTTTTACCGTATTTTAACCTCAGAAATACATACCTGTTTATTTATTTATATAGTTGTTTTAAAAGTCAACAAGTAACTTGTTACTTTAACATCAGGTACAAAGAATGATTCTTAGAAGGTTATTTTAGATACAAATGTAAAAAAGGGGTCTGTAAGCTGTTTTTCTACGGTGGATAATTGTTAGCTTCTGCATTAAGTGTGTGTTAACACAGATGTAAATATTATAATTCATTTACATCGCGTTGCTGCTATAAAAACACTGACATGATAATAATTATAACACGATTTCCATCTTTTGATAGGTATGCAAAAACAAAAAACATCTCCCATCGTCTGTACATATTCTGTACATGTTTTTGTGCGATGAAGAATTACTTATTGATTGACTGGAAAAACAATCATTCAATTGCGCACATTAGAGCACTAAAATCACATATTATTGTATTGTAAGAGAACTTTTGTTGGTGCAAATAATGTTATCCTGGTGAATCCGTAATAGCCCTGCGGGCTTAGCACCGTAAGCGCGCGACTCTTTCTCGCCTCGACATACGTCACCCGTCACTCTCTCACAGTACTGCACAGAGAGAGACAGATGATCTTTGTCGCGGCGAGAAACTACTGAATGCGACTTTATGAGTTGAGTTATTGAATTCATCTTTGGATCATAGGTAATTGATATCACGTGGTTCACAGGATGGTGCCCGATTGAGTCTTGGTAGGGACCAAGCCTGGGACGGCACATAGAGATGTGCCTATGGGATTAAAACATAGCTGGAGAAGAGTGGTTCAGATGTTTTGCTATGTTATGTTGGTATTTTGTTTTTTTGTTGTGTTGAGCGTTGAGCTTACGATCCGGAGGTCCTGGGTTCGAATCCCGATAGGGTCATATCACAAAACTAAACTCTGTGTTTGGTTTGGCTGATCACTCGATTGTCCGTGTGAAATGATCCGTGCTTCGGTAGGCACGTTAAGCTGTTGGTCCCGGTTACTACTTAAAGGTGTAAGTGAGTAATTGTTACATGAGTCGGCGGCTCAATAATAACCCTGACACCAGGGTTGATGAGGTTATCCACCTTACAACCCACACGATAGAAGATTTTGTTTTATCCTTTGTTTCTGTAACTTTTGTGTGTTCTGTGGATGTAATAAAGTATTTGTTATGTTATGTTATGTAACTAGTATCTACCGTTATGTAACTTCTACTGGAGCTGTGGTAGCCTAGTTGAAAGAACGCTTGACTCTCGTTGGGAGGCTGCGGGTTCCAATCCCAGCATGGGCCAAAACCAATGATTTTCGAATTTGTTTTCGAATCCAAATCTGGATCATTAATGATTACAATGTGGGCAACGGTAAAGTATAACATTAAGAGGAAAGTTGCATTCTCTGGAAATGCGTTTCGGATGTATGTGACCCTGACCTGTATTGGGCTGGATTTTAGACAAGCAGTCGCTTCTGTAAAAGACCGGACCTGTCAAATCTTTAGGTTAGGTAAGCGGACCCAGTGGAAAACGGGATAATGCAAGGGAGGTGATGATGATGTAATAACGCGCCTCGCCTCTAAAAAAGGCTTTAACAATCTGTGTTATTAATAACATGTATGTTACGTTGTGTTATTGTAAATATCATTAGTTATAGATAGTTATTTCATATTTGTCAAGTATTCTAATTTAAGCCGTTGATGAGATTACAATTAAATAAATGTATTTTCAACTTTTGTCTATGTTTTTTGTTAGCCATAAAATATACTTAAGTAATATCATAGAATAAGGAATGATACGTAATATAGCTCGGACATATAATGCGCACAGCCAAGGAATGGAATGGGCTGCCGGCGTCAGTGTTTCCTGTATCTTATAACCTGAGGTCCTTTAAATCACGGGTGAATAGGCATTTTTTGGGTAAGTTCGTTCCAACGTCGATCTCTTCTTCTCGTGGAAGAACGAAGTCAAGAGCAAACCCATCTTGATTAATAAAAAAGACTAAAGCGAGACAAGAGAAAGGCGGGGTGAGGTAAACCTAGCTCAGCCGCTGGTGGGGAGCGAAGAGACGCCGTTGTAGACGTGGTATTATTCCTTATTCAATGACTAAAGTAAGACCCAGGGGGAGTGAGGTCGGTGCCCGATGCAAATCGGAGCGGGGGGGAGTGTTACAGTTCTATACGTAGTTTTATTCTGTGGTAAGACTATCTACAACCAGTTGTACAAAAATAGAACGTTTTTATAGTGGCTGACTTTTTAAAGAAGTAGGCATGACTGGTTTCTGTAGAAAAAGCTGTTTTAAAAAAAATGGATACCTGATTTGCTCCGCGTTTGTTGTTAAATGACTTCCTGTTACTTATTTATAATGTTTTTTTTAAGCTGAGGGAGGGGGGAAGTTAAGCAGCCCCTATTTACGTGTACGGTCGCGAGAATTAATATGTATACACTTTGGTACCATGTCACATTAACTTTTTTGACAAATTGAACTGTAAGTCTCACTAAATGTCAAATATGTTAGTGCGACAGAGTCCTAAAGTGGGTACACTATATTGCTCATGTCTGTACATCACTACGTATAGCGAGAAAAAGTCGTTATTTTTATAACCCTGGTAACCGATTACTCCGTGTCTTTATCGACGTAGTCTCGAAATACACTACCTACTGTTGACGACAGGTCGACATGGCAATCGGGGCATGAGGTGAGCCGTGGAGGCGAGGGTCGCCCCGCACACCCGCACAGTTACATTTTGTTACATACATAATAAAAATATATCGATATTGAAAACGTCACGTCACTAGAGAATTGCCATGTCGACCTGTCGTGTACATTACTTAGTTATTGATACACAAGTATACATTGTTTTAAGTTTAGGCGGTTATTGGTGCTAATTCCTGTAAATACCATCTAATTTTATTTTAAGTTATATCTGTCATTTTCTTATCCGCCGAAAAGGAAAGGGACGGGTAATCGACAAGCATAAAATTTATGGAACACACGTCAATTTTAAGCACAAATCTAAACCAACCGTCTAAACATTTTACATCAGTCAATAACCCGACACAGTTAAGTAGACAGCACGTCAAACGGATTGCATACCACCGACGTACCTTTTGATTCGCCCGGGTTATTCATTCATTTACTCATTCTTCCTAAAATTAAGAGCTGTGAATCATCCGTCCCTTTCCTTTTCGACGGATACGAAAATGACGGATATAACCTAAAATAAAATTAGGCGGTGTCTGCAGGAATCGGGGCCATTATCATAATTAAAGCATAAATCATCAGTCATCCCGTGATCATGGCACTTGCAACAGTGTCGAAATGTCGGGAGTCTCATATCCCTATTTTAAACGCGGTAAGAACGCGTTATTACGTGTTTTAATTATGGTACACAAGTAAGTATGAAGTCGTTACATGAGGCGTGTCAAGGCTTTACTTTCGGACAATCAGGGGGATTAAAATGGCCACATCGAAGCAGTTCATCTACATACATAAACAGCCTATATTATACACGTCCCACTGCTGGGCACAGGCCTCCCCTCAATCAACCGGAGGGGGTATGGAGCATACTCCACCACGCTGCTCCAATGCGGGTTGGTGGAGGTGTTTTTATGGCTAATAGCCGGGACCAACGGCTTAACGTGCCCTCTGAAGCACGGAATCATCTTACTGTTTCGGACAATCAGGTTATTCAAGCCTGAAAAGTCCTTACCAAACAAAGGACAGTCTCACAAAGTGATTTCGACAATGTCCCCATCGGGAATCGAACCCGGATCTCCAGATCGTGAGCCTTACGCTCTAACCACTAGACCACGGAGGCTGTTGAACATTTGTTTGCATTGCGCACATACTTTTACATGCGCAAATGTCAAATTGCAATATTGCTTTCTTAGATGAATTGCTCCCATGTGGCCGTTTTAATCCCCCAGGGGATTAATCGGGGACATATCACAAAAATCACTTTGTTGTCCCTAGTTTAATTAGGACATTACAGGCTGATCACCTGATTGTCTGAAAGTAAGATGATCCGTGCTTCGAAAGGCACGTTAAGCTGTTGGTTCCGGTTACTACTTACTGATGTCAGTATGTAGTCGTTCCATGAGCTATATCAGGGGCCTTTGGCGGCTCAATAATAACCCTGACACAAGGGTCGATGAGGTTGGTAATCCACCTCATAACCCGCACCACAAAAATCACTTTGTGATCCCTAGTTTGGTTAGGACATTACAGGCTGATCACCTGAATGTCCGACAGAAGATGATCTGTGCTTCGGAGGGCACGTTAAGCACGTTAAGTCCCGCGCGCCGCTCCCGCTGTGTCGAAAACGGCTCCATATGGATTAATTTGTTCTATCTTATCGCTTCGCTCCTTTTCTCCCTTGCTCTCCGAGGCTTTTTTAAAGTGACTTCTAGCAGGTTTGTTTCAGAGAGGTCGAGTATAATCGTCAGTATTTATTTATAGTTATGTCGTGTGAGGTTCAACTTGTTTAGCAAGCGGTAACGAGCGAAGTACCTACTTCTTCTACTACCGTGTGTACTCATCTATCTATTTAGTATATCTTTATTGTATCTATGTACCTACAAAATGTATTAGCTGCATTAGCAGTCGTTTTTTTTTGTCTTTAATTTACTTAATTAGCAGTCGTTAATAACCATCAATCCGCACAGGGCCCGCGTGATGGTTTAAGGCCCGATCTCCCTATCCATCCATAGGGAAGGCCCGTGCCCCAGCAGTGGGGACGTTAATGGGCTGATGATGATGATGATGATCTACAAAATGTAAAAACAGACGATGAGTTGCGGTGTACAGAAATACCTGTCGTTAGGTTTATGAGACACCTTTTTGATTGTAATATGTTTATTGTTACTTTGAATAAATAAAAAAAATGATGGTATTAACTACTTGACCGTCTCCCTTACTCTTTAGCGGCCATTTAAGACTAAAGCACTCCCCGGATTCTCCATACAGAGCGTGGAGGTCTCTCACCTGCTCTCCGCTGCCTGTTCACGTGTTTACGACGTAAAGTTTTCGATAAAAATAAGCGCTGAATGAAAGAAATCGTCGACCTCAATGGAGCTATCCATACTAATATTATAAATGCGAAAGTGTATGTGTGTCTGTTTGTTTGTCCGCCTTTCACGGCAAAACGAAGCGACGAATTAACGTGTCTTTTTAAGTGGAGATAGTTGAAGGGATGGAGAGTGACATAGGCTGCTTTTTATCTCTTTCTAACCCCCCACTTCCCTAAAATAGGAGGTGAAATCTTGTATAGAGCATTCCGCAATTTTCAAGGTAGAAAGCTCAAAATACCAATGCGGACTAATAAAAAAAAAACACTTTTTTGGAAATCTGCCACCTTCAAAGAGAGAGTGAAATTTTATATGGGACTTTTGGCAGTTTTCAAGGTAGGAAGTTAAAAATTCTGATGCTGACGTCGCTAACTGACGCATCTGAATTTTATTGCGAATCTGATTTGCACCTTTTGTTACTGTCGATAAGAAACAAACAGTTTTAGCAAAAAATTGCAAATACGTCTGTTTCCAAGTCAGCCACGAATTGGTACATTATGAAAAGGGAACCCCGAATTTAACGCGAGCGAAGCCGCGGGCAAAAGCTAGCAGCTTATAATTAAATACATAGATATAGTTCATAGAATTGTGTGTGTAAGATAGTGTATTAAAGTAGAAATATTTACACTTATCTAAAGTCAAGAGTCACTCGCGTTCGTCGGAATAAAAAATCGATATTACTCAAAAAACGAAGAGAAAATGGTGTCAATTGACGGACCCGATAATATATCAATGTTATCTTTTTTTTTGTGAGTCTGAGACATGAAGCATTGTCTGTGATAGCGCTGTTCGGAGAACGTCTGACTTATATCTAAGTGTGACGGGTTCGAACCCCGGCTAGGGCTCTAAACCACTGAATTCCACTTCACGTCTTTGAATTCTAGTTTTCACGGTTTCCAGGACTTTTGTCCCTATTTAATATTTATTGGTTATAAGAATTGATAACAACATAACGTTGCATCAAATCTGTATCCCCGAAGGGGTAGGCAGAGATATAGACTATCCCAGAGTAATACACACTCCTCGCCAGCTATAGGGGTTGAGCCTATTGCCATTAACCGGACACAAATCCCGACAGAAAAAGAATTACTTTAGAGATGCAATCCCTAGTTTCTATGTACTCACTAGGTACGTTGTATCGTAGCATAATATTCTTCTTCTTCTATCGTGTGGATTGAGAGGTACATTACCAACCTCATCAACCCTGGTGTCAGGGTTATTATTGAGCCGCCAAAGGCCCCTGACATGGCTCATGTAACGACTACTTACTTACATCATTAAGTAGTAACCGGGATCAACGGCTTAACGTGCCTTCCGAAGCACGGATCATCTTACTTTTTGGACAATCAGGTGATCAGCCTGTAATGTCCTAACCAAACTAGGGATCACAAAGTGATTTTTGTGATATGTCCCCACCGGGATTCGAACCCGGGACCTCCGGATCGCGAGCCCAACGCTCAACCACTGGACCACGGAGCATAATATAATGTAATATCAATGCTTGTTGGTACTAATTTATACTTATAACAGAGTAAGGATGAATAATCTATAATTAACTGCTAAGTCATAACTTGTTATCTATGTCTGTATGAACTATGAATGGAGACTGAAGCTCGTTTAGTATACCTACGGTACTAAGTATAGTCCGACTCATGAAGACCCGCCGCCGCGGCGCTGGCGTCGCGTATCTGCATAGAATTATTATGCCTTGTCATTTAGTTCCATTAAAATCCGCGCGACTTCTTGTGTAGTACTCCAGCTACTAAGTATGTGTCACTTCCTTTTTGATAATAATACGATGACGTTGGAGTAACCGCATGATATAAGTTGGTAGAATGTATGTTTAGTCACAGAAGATTTGATTCTCAAGTATTCTGAACACACATAAACTCACGCCTAGTTCCTATGGAATTCCATTTGCTTCGATCCTGAAACACTTCTCTTGCTTCCTCCACATTCATCAATCGTTGATAAAAAAATATATTATTAATAAAAATATATACTATTTTGGTATTCTCAAAATGTCTATAATTATCATAATTGTCAATATTTGTTGATTGATG